>NW_020448608.1:1355349-1416310 GCF_003343035.1 Apteryx rowi
CTGGGAGTGCTGGTGGACACCAAGTTAAGCATGAGGCAGCAATGTGCCCTTGTGGCCAAGAAGGCTAATGGTATCCTGGGGTGCATCAGGAAGAGTGTTGCCAGCAGGTCGAGGGAGGCCCCATCTGGAGTACTGTGTCCAGTTCTGGGCTCCCCAGTACAAGAGAGACATGGAGCTACTGGAGCAAGTCCAGCAAAGGGCTGCAAAGATGATTAAGGGACTGGAGCATCTCTCTTATGAGGAAAGGCTGAGAGAGCTGGGCCTGTTTAGCTTGGAGAAGAGAAGGCTGAGAGGGGATCTTATCAACGTGTACAAGTAYCTGAAGGGAGGGGGTAGAGAAGATGGGGCCAGACTCTTCTCAGTGGTGCCAAGCAACAGGATGCGAGGCAATGGGCACAAACTGAGACACAGACAATTCCATCTGAACATGAGGAAAACTAGTTGAAAATGATCTTCAGAGAGTAACTATCAATAGTTCACAGTTAGAAAGGAAAGGTTGCACTGAGTGGACTTCTGCAAGGGTGTATCACAACCCTAGAACTATTTTTTATTTTCATTAATGGCCTAGAAGATGAAATAAAAGATGTTGTATTAAACATGTAAGAGGCTGGAACAGCTTTGGAACATAGGAATATAATCAAAATATTCTTATTTTATAAGAATAGGCTAAAAAGACAGTGTAATCCAATACAGAAAATTGCTATGTTCCACTCTTAGGAAGACATAATAATCACCTTAAAAATAAAAGTTATTGAACAACTGGCTAGACATCAGTTCCAGGAAAAAAAAAATCTAATGATCATTGTCAACAATTGCATGGTCTGTATGAAAAATGCCATAGTAAGATGTATAAACAGGACTGCAGCCTACAAGACATGTAAAATAATTCCAGGCAGCTCTGGCAGGGCTTAAAATAGAGCACTATGTCAGGCCTTGAGACAATGTTTCAAGCAAGACATGAACTAATTGGAAAAAGAGTCCAAAATTGGAAAGAGTCCAAAAAAGAGTAAAATGAATGTTCAGAAGCCTAGAAAATACAATCACTTAGGAGAGGACTGAAGGAGGGGGAATGTTCAGTCTTTAGAAAAGAGGATTTACATAATAGCTGTCAAATATGTAAGAGGTTTCCGAAAGGCATCCAAAAAGAATACCAAAGCAAATGCTACAAGAAATAATTGGCTTAAATTGCTGCAAAAAAGTTTCAGGTTAGATACTAGGTAGATTTTCTAATAATAAGGATAGTGAAGTATTAAAATATTGCTTGAGAAGTTTATTGAATCTTAATCACTGGAATCTTTACAACTAGGATTAGGCAAGTCTATCAAGAACAACACCTTGTAGTTTATCTTGCCCTGAGGAACTGAGTGGACCAGATGCCCTCCAGCTCTTTGAATAAGTACAGGATAGATTGGCTCTGGGAATGAAGTAGGGTCAAGGGACTATTGCTTGCATGAATCTTTTTGACTTGCTGGAGAAACTGAAAGATGTGTACTGAATGAAGCAGGGAGACTGCATAAAAGAAAAGGGAAGATTATGTTCTTGCTGGACCAAGGATCCTAGATAACTTAAAACGCTTCTGTGTGGTACTGAGTCTCTATTTGCAGTTATCTGAGCTCTTGCAGTCCTGAGATCTGATTTGGGAACATGGTAAATATTTTTAGTTCCAACTAAAACTAATAGGAATTGAACATATAAACTGCTTTGCAATATGAAATGTGAAAAAACTCATTCTTTAATTGGACACCCAAACCTCATGATTAATTCTGGCTTTCATTTATCTGCAGCACAGTCCTCTATCTGTGAAACAGCACTACCATGTCATGCAGAAGGCTTGTGATAAGATAGTATAAATGAGTTACTGTTTGCAGACCTCCCAAATACTACAGGGAAGAAAGACATTAAAACAGATGAGGAATTCAATTCTACTGTATGCCTACAGCATAATAAAAGACATAAGACTGTACTGAACAACAGTGAGAAAACAAATTATTGATTAGATATGAGGAGTATGTCCATTCTGTGCGTTAAGTGAGGGAAGAATCCTGTGAAAGAGAGTGAGTGACAGAATAAGTAAAGATTGTATTACATATGTACCCAAGAAGAAATTCAAACAGTGCTTTTGCAACATTAAATTTGGCATTTCCCAGCTTGTAAGCAACTGACTTTTTTTCACAGACTGAGTTTATGTGCCTTTATGAGAATGCTATCTCAATAACAAGATACTATTTTTTCCACAGTAATCCTACCTTGCTAGGAATATCTGAGCTGGCTTTGAACAAACTAACCAAAGCTAATAAGGATACACATGATTTCCCAGGCAAGTAAGGGGCAGCACCTCATGCACTAGTGCCTTCCAGTGGAGTCTGCAGATAATCCCCTCAGCTGTGCCTTTCCTTTGCCTTATACATAGTGGCAGCTAGACACGGTACACCTCAACAGTATGGAAGTCAGCATAAGTTAGCTGCCAGATCCTACACTTGGGTCCCCAGTGAGTATTGCATCCATTCTGTGTTTTAAGCCATAGCAATATTGCAATCAGTCCTTGATATTGCAAGTTTGAAGTTAGGTCAGATACGTCAGCACAACCTTTTCTACAGTATAAACCTAACTTCACAATGTAGGATGGAGTGTGAATTGGATGTAAATTAAAATCTTATAGAAATTTTGATGTGCTGAGGCATACGACACTTAAAGAAATGCTTGCTAGAACACTGTCACATTTAATGATGAGCATTTAGTAAGTTACCCTTTAGACAACCAATAACTAATAATTTGCAACTGTGAAAAATGTTTTATCTCTGAAAGGTAACTGTCACCTTTAATTGTACCTTATCTGGAGAATGAGAGCTCTTTAGAGGTCCATGACTTTTTTGTGCATTTAAAACTAAACAGGGCATGCTATCCAATTCTAAAAATATGTTGATGAATAATTAAATTCAGCTTCAGCTGATAGTTATTAGTGCAYATACTACAAAAATTTAATTTGAATATAAAAATCCATATAGATAAAAAAGTTAATATGGTAATTTTTTGTTATCAGTACTAATTGTCCTTACGGATAATGATTCTGATGCTAGCCACTGAGACAGAAAGGAGAGAAAAAGAGGCCCTACTCCTAATTTTGAYGCCTCAGCTCTTTCACGCTTATGTTTGCTTCATTCTAACCAAACTTTCCAGTGTACAGAAGAGGAGGAGATGTGATCTAGTGTAGGTGAAACTGGGGATACCAGTAGACATAGGARAATTCCAAAATCTTATCCCTGCAGTCTGTCTCCCAGTTGGATGTTGTACACCACAGCCTTCTGGACTACTACCATACCAAATGAACATCCACTGGTCAAGCAGAAAAACCTAGCAATTACAGTACAAACAAATAAAATGGTTGAGAGAAGAGAATTTGGACTATCCTCTCAAATGTACATGTTCTTACAAACAATGCTTGCAGTTCTTCCTTTCCTGTCTATTTTCCAGGTGACCAGTAATGGACGGTAAAAGATTTCTTATGATAAAATCGACAGGGTCTCTAAGAAAAGGGCTTTCTGCTGTAATACCACAAGGAAAGCTGCTGAAGAGGAGAATGAAGTTAATATTTCTTTCAGCTTCATTGTGCTTGTGCCTTTTAGTAGTAGAAATCTCCCACAGAGCTCCAAATTTGTCCATCAACAGAGATCTCTACTTTCTCCCTATTTTTAGAACCTGATCCCTCTGAGCATTGCACAGATGATCTCTGTTTACCAGTACTCAGTACCAGATGTTTTCCATTTTCAAGCCATTTAGCTCATCCATATGTCCTATCTTCTTACTTTATCTCTATTTCATGAAGCCTACATATATTCTTTTGGTCAAAAATTTGCTTTTACCTTATTTTGAGCAAATTGCTATGTGAAATTATGGCCTCAGAGTTGAGTCTCTAAAAGTAAAATATGTAAGAAACTACAATATGCTTTAACCAGATTGGTGATTCCTGTCACTAACCAGGTAAAAAAAAAAAGGGGGGGGGGGGAGAAAAAAAGGTGAGCCTTAATCTGGTTACATTCCACATCCAGTGCAGCGTGGAGTGTTACGTGATACAGAACAAGGAAGAGAGGAAAAGGACTGGTAGACACAAGTGGCCAATATCAGGGAATGGTTGGTATTGCTTCTTTTTGCAGTGGTGTCACTTTAGGTTGGTTTAAAATGTAAGTGAAAATATCATCAGAGTTAATGACATTAATATGGTAAACATAATTTAGAAAATTATGCCAGTATATAATTCTTTACAAAGTGCAGCCAAGAAGGCACAAGCAATTACAATACAGGATTTCAAACTAAAAACAATCAGCTAAACATAATGCCAAGATACCATATTTTCAACTAATTCAGACTTTAGAAATTAAAAATTAACCTGTAAATTTAGTTATGTAGTGTCATCCACAGGTCTAAAGATGCCTTAATTTCCTGTTAGCATTGATTGATCTTTCCTAATTCTATACCAACCTGTTAATCACCTGCATCACCTACCTGAACAATAGGTGTTTGAGTAAAAAGCTTTTCAGCAGATAAGTACTATTGTTTAAAAAGAAAACATTAAAAAATGCTAACCACAAAGGCATGCAACTATCATTTTGACTGTAGAACCAAAGAACACATGCTTATTGAACCAAGACCACAAGCAAAGAAAATCTTTTGTGGTTGAAAGAGAACTGATGATACGTTGTTCATAAGGCTATGAACTAGAAAAAGCAATTTACATGACAAAATGAAAATCTGTATGYGTTTTTTTTTCTTGTTCACCTCTATAGCTCTTGCTTGTTTTCTTCATCATTGTGCAGTCCAATGACATAAAAAGAAAAGCCTGAAATCAGGTCACTTAGGTATGCAATCTTTTGGGGACAGCCTAGAAAATGTATTAAGGCACAGAAAGATGCAGATAGACACCTACCTGTCTTGGCTTTCATACATTCTTAGAGGCTTTTGAAAATCCTTCTAAACACCTATCTGCTTTCTAAATCAGACATCTGAATTTTTAGGCACCTACTCAGTTTGGTAAATACATACCTTACCATCTTATTATACACATTTTGCAAGCAGGTAAACTAGTAGGTTATACCTTCAAATGAAAATGTAAAGCTTAATTCATGCTAAATGACAAAACCCTATGATATCCTTACTTGAAAAGCACTGTTTCCAGTAAATTGAAGATTTAGAAAAGTATTAACAATAATATTCCTAGTCTTTTTTGTTCTAAAATAATGCATCTCATTTCCAAATCAATAATTCAATATTCCTAGAAGAAAATAAATTTTGTAAAAACCAAGATAGTCTCTAAATACTCTCTTTACATTTTTTATATTTGAAATGTTTTTAAAGACTTGACTAACTAAAGGGGTAAAGATACCTAACCATATTACTCCTTCCTATATTATTCCTTCTCTTCCTAGCTTATACTCAATTTATAATCACTGATGCATTTTCAAAATAGAATAAGAGTCTGTTGTAAACATGTTTTAGCCTGTTGTAAACTGTTGATACCAATAATTTCTTTCAGACATACACATATAAATATTTAAGTCTATACTTTAAATTCTGGCTCTTATTCAGTCATTGCTGACACAGTCCAATTTTCAACACTTCATCAGACTCTTTGCTTCAAACTCCATCAACTCTAGCAGTCCAGAGTTACAGGTGCACAGAATGTCACTCAACCCTAGAAGTTCATAGAATCCTTGGTGTACGTTGCTGCTATGTGTACAAAAGCTGGCATTCAAAATTTAGTAATTTGGACAGGTTTCTCAAGAGAGAGAAAAAGGAATATTGCTTTCACAAAGCTAACTCATTGTCAATTCCCACTTCAAATTTGAAAATGATTGTTCAAAGAAAAGTTTAAAGTGTGAGCAAAACATATAATTGTCCCATACCTCCTTCTTAGAAACAGCTGAATATTTTGGTTGCAATCAGCCAAGGGAGACCCTCAGTGATTTTCAGCTGACATGCAAATTTCTAAGTAATAGCAATGGTTAAGGGTAATGGCAAAGCTATGAAGCCTTCTAAAAAGACTCAAATGGCTTGTGAAAGCATGAAATATTTTGTTAAAAGAATCTATTTATTGGCTGTTAACATGCATTATCACTGTATTTTTAATGTGATATGGTTTCTTAGACCATGCTCACTGATTGCATTACTAATTAAACAAGTTCAATTTATCTAATTATATCTAAGTTGAAATATTTATAAAATTATATGTGAGCTAAAATATCATCTAAAGGACATGCTCATTAGTCTTCAATTACAGGAAGAAAAAACAAGTCTGTGCACAGAGAGATCTAGTTAGTCCATGCTGGGTTATCCTGGGTCCCTAAGATATTTAAACTATGCCATAACAATCTGGAAAAAAAGAAAATCTGTATATTCATTTATATTCAGGTCAAACCTGAGCAGTGTGCTACAGGATCATGTTTTGGATCAGAAGGTACAGACAACTAGGTACTGTCAGTTTTCTTGCCATCATATTACCTCTACAGCTTTCCTTTCTCTTTGGTTCTTTGGCCATCTAAAATATATGCTAACATTTATTTTAATTCAAATTACTAGATTTTTTTTTTTACATCTTAAATAGTAGTTTCATGTGTTATCATTTATGAAATTCCATGTTTATAATGTTTTTCATCCTGCCAGGAAAGAAATATCTTGTTGTACAGGTGGGAATTAATATTCCAAACCATGACCATTTTTCTCTAGATTACATATATCTTCTCTTGAACTCCAAGAAATACTTTTGTGCAGAGAAAGACAGAAATGTCCCTAAATCCTTCTACTTTTTACTGTTAATATTTCATTTCTAAATTATACAGAATGTTTCCTTGTTTTAACTTTGACAAAAACAACCAAACAAATATGGAGTAAAATCAGGATGAAACAAAGCCAAGTCTTCCTGTGTTGTATTTTGAGTGAAGATCTAGAGTGGCAAATCTTGCTTCACAACCTTTTATTTTTCTCTTACAGGAACTTCATGCTGCATTTTTTTTCTAGAACTTCGTTACAATACAGAGGCTCTGCCTCCGATGTTCACTCATATTTCTCAGATCCTTGTCTTTCTCGCAATTCTCACCCAGTGTACATCAATATACAGATCCATTCTTTCTGGACTTAGTTATTTTACTTTCTTAGTTTTTTCTGATTTATCCAAGTCCTCTTCCAAGACCAAACCTGATGTTAAGAAATACTTGGTTTCACTTTAATCTCAAAACTGATAAAAACAAAACAACAACAACAAAAACAAAAAAACCCAAGCAATCCAGAGCGATAAAGCATGTCTTAATCTGATGCTTGTGGAAAAAAGTTTGCTTCTTAATTTGCTTCCCGTAAATTTAGCAGAAAGCAGACAGCTTAAAAGGCACTGAACATGCAAGTAAACAGGCCAGACAGTTGTTCTATCTGCTAGAAAAGAACTGAAGTTAAGATGTATCACAACCACACTTCTGAAGAAAATCATCGAAGCTATGAAGACAGCAGGTTTCCTGAGAGACTCCATATTTTCAGGGGAATGATAAGGACTTTGTTTGAAAGCTGGCTAAAACATTCTGAACTATTTTGAGTATCATCTCTGTATTTCTAAAAGTGTTTTTTGTTTTTGTTTTTCTTCTATAATTAAGGCTTCAACTAAAGTGCCCTGGAGTGAATAGGAACTTTAGAGCTATACGCAGTGTTGTAAAATTCACACAACCCAAAATATCCAGATATATTTTCCCATATGTGCTTTGGATATTTTAAACTGAAACGATTCTGGGAGGAAAGTGAATATGGTTACAAGGAATCACACCATCTATACATTAGATAGCTTGAATCCAAGACTGTTTTGTGGTTCGGCTAAAGAACATAAGAAATATTGCAAATTTGAAGGAACATTCTTACCAAGCTGATATGACTGAATTTGTTTTCAGGGAAGGAGAAGTAGCTGCATAACTATTTGTCCGTKTCTACAGTATTTCATTGTGAGATTTTCAAAATTACAAATATAAAAATAGTGTGACTTGGAAGATGATTCTTTAGTGTTGCAGATATTCTACCTCACTGAGATCTGTTCCTTTCCTTTTCCTCTGTGACAGCATGAGTAGTTTATAGCATTACTGGTATAAATTACAATGCCTGATGTTACTACTTGAAACTTCACAGTATTTCAGGTTCTTCCCAAGTGCTGATGTGACCTACATGAACACTGTGTAAGAATACTTTTCTTAGAAGCTGAACACTTTGTTCTGTTTGATTACTAAATTTAATTGCAGGTTCTAATAAATTTTGATTTGAATAATTACATTTTCTCTAGACATTTTCACTTCATTTGCAGTTCTGTAGCTTTTCAGATGCTTACTGTTCCATTAATTGTTGAAAAAAAACAAAATCAAGATAGCTAAGTAGTGTTAAGTACATCTTCCTTTGTGTCTGCTGCATATATGTTGTTTCCAAAACCTTCTTAAAAGGAAAAATGGAAGTAAAGGAACATTAAAGTTCAATCAGAAAAAGGGAAGGAAATGAAAACAAACAAACATTTATTATAGCTCTCCAGGAGACAGTGATACATGGAATAGTCAACAAAATAATCCATGGTCCACTGCTCTTCACAAGCATGCATTTAACTTCCACTATGATTATGAGGAGAAAAGGAGACCCATTAAAGAAAAAAATAAGATCTCATGGTTCAGTACACTTGAAAATGATGCCTGGTTTAAATAAGTATGTAATAACAAATGGTTAATCAGAATTAAGAGAAACTAATTGGAAAAAAAAGCCAAACCAACATACCAGGCATTTAAATTAGATTGTTGGCTTTTTTTAAGGTACCATAGTGCAGCTACATATTTTATCCTACAGAATAAATTTAGGGAAATGATCYCTCTGAAGACCTAAACTTACTACCTTTTATGGCACATGGGTAGCACAGAGAAAGAGATAAACTGCTTTCTGAAAGAGTCAAATCATATCACTCATAAAAAAAATTCAGAAGTTTCTTTGTCAATGCATTTTCTTCCATTTCTTCAATTCCCATATCTGGAGTGCCTACCTAAGATTCAGACGATGTGTATAAGGACAATTGCTGTGTACATGTCTCTCTCCCTTGCCCCTGTGGCACTGAAAGAAATGTTTAAAAGAAAATGGAATTGTGTGTCTCTGACAGTCTAGCACTTCACTGTGGGCATGACAACAAAACTATACCATGCACCATTAAACTTCTTCCTTTCTAATAAGGGCTTACACGCATTTTCCATATCATCTCCTACTCTGACACCCTCTTTGGGGACTTCTTTCAGAGAATCATTACTGTAATTTTTAAATGTTTTTGCTGGGCCAAGAACTGAGCCATTTTTCAAGTTGCCACTTGCCACTTCCAACTTCATTTTCTTTATCTCATTTTTATCATAGATTATATACTATTAACTCTCAAAGGTTKTTCTCTCTTTTGACTTTTCATTTTCCTAAAAATAGGTTATTTTCTCTTTGTTCCAAAAAAAGCCCAAATAAAATCCCTAAGAGCAAAAAAAAAACCCACAACCCTCTATCTTCACCTGCTTCACCAGTTACTACCTTCGTTTATTCTCCCCTCCAATGAAACCATACTCACTAAAGAGCTGCTGCTTGGTAAGTCTGAGACAATCTTCTCTAGCTTTTGATCACTTCCTTGCAATTGACACAGCTCATCACTGTTCCTTCCACTGTTTTCTCAGGTGCCTTAATGTTTCACATAGCTATGCAGTCTGAAAAATGTTATTTATTGTCTCTTAACCCTCTAAAGCCATCTTTCTGTTAGTTTCTTTTTGGAACTGTTTCTGCTCCCCACCATCTCTCCACTGGTATAAGAGTGCCAGTGGCAGCTGCTTTGTTCAGCCTCTAGCTACGTGTGCCTGCTGATAACATTGATACATCCTGCTGAAAAACAGTTCTTGTGGCAAAATGAGTCTGATTAGAAATACAGCTAAGTTAATCAGATCATCTTGAATACTATTTTCAAATGACTAATTTTTGCTGGTTAAAGCTACTCTTCAGAGGAAAATTGTTATTTAATCCGCAGATAACTATGGATACCTCTAATGCAACCTAATAGTTTAAGAAATTAACACCATCTTATACTTAAGTTTCAGCAATTTGATTTTTCTTGTTTTACTGGCTGTCCTGTTTGACAAAATACAAATTAAGATTTTTATTAATAGGTTAAGAATCAGTTCTTTCTACATTAATAATTTTTCATAGATATACTCTCATATAAAAGGATTAATAAATGCTGACAGTTTTAACCTTCTCCTGTCTATTTGTCCTAATCTTTTATTGGTTTGTCCTTCCAGCCTAGATTGTTTATACTCTACAGAAAGCTTAATATTTTTTAAAGAAACAACACAAAGGTATTACAGAGCTCAAGATTTGAGAAAATGTTTCCCAGTCCATACAGTAGAATTTTTTATTTGTATTGAATTATTAACATTTATTTATATTTTCATGTAAATCAAATATATAATTTTATATGAATCAAACATAGTATTCTGGAAATAAAAAAAAGGAGCCAAATTCCAATCTTGTAAGTATAAACGTGTCACCCCAATCTAAGAAATACTAAGATGTTCCCAGAAAAAAAAAAAATTGATGGTATTATAGAGTACTTTTGTCATCTAAACTACCATTTCTATTCTCTACAGCAGTTATTTATTTTGGAGCGTAGCTGATGAAAGGAGATCACGTAATCTGGAAATTTTAGTGCACCTAGCATGTTTGGAAAAATGGAGCAAGTAAAGTGAGTCACCTTTCCGGCATTTCTCTGCCTTACCTTTTGAATACAACATCTAATCAATTTAAAAGTTCCAGGGAACATTTCAGGCATTACTGGCAAAAGCTGTTGATTTTGGCGGAAACTGGAATACCAGATAACCTCATGTCTTGATTTTTTAATATTAATCTTCTTTAAAATATTTAAACAGTAAGGAGCTTCCTATATTTCTGTAAAGATTACTTTAGCCTGATAAAGTCTAATGCATATATCAATCAAGAAAGATACACTGTATCTCACTGACTATTGGTCAGCCTCATTCAAGGAAGTGTTTGCGCAGCAGCTTTGTGCTTTTTATTTGCCAATATACTGCAATCACAATTACCTCAGTGTAGTTACAGTCCAAAGTAGATTTGGTCTGTAGAAGGCTTTACAGTTACCCATTTGGACCAGGTCATTTTGGCTGGTTCTTTCCTACTGGATAGAGACTGAACTGGAACTGGATAGAGACACAAACCTTAGTTTTGAGATGCTCCTTTTTAATTGGAGAAACATTTTTAAAGCACCCTACTTTCTGGTAGGTGCTAGTAGAGCAGCTGAAAGATTTATTTCAGAGAGATTACATTATCTTATTACTAAGAATGGCAGCCAACCATTTAACATTATTATTTTGACTGTGTCTCATTCACTGTTAAGTCTACAGCAGACTGTTTAACAACAAAACAGATAAAGAAAGAAAGGGACAGTAGATTAACCTAATTTAAAAAGTAAGACTGACATACATTCAGTCAGGGTTGTGAAAATTACTTTCATTTAGTATTACAGAACAGATAGATCAGACATTTCAATATTCTGATCCCTCACAAGATAACAATTTGGAGTAATGTGAATAAAATAATCATAGAGATTATCAAAACTGAATACCTAAGGCTTTAACAAAATCTTTTCTGAAGTAGAAAGGAATTGTCAACAGCTCAAGTACGCATCCTGAAAACTCACAAAAGCTAATAAATATATTTCAATCAATTTAACTTTTATAATAGGGCAAAGATTAAATTAACATCAAGGATTAAAAATGTTAATACTTATTTTCTATGGCTCTTCCAAACACACTCTCTTATACCTATAACACTGTTAGGAGATACAAATTATTGAGTAAAAGTCCTGAAAGCACCTGAAAGGAATAAAAGTGTGGGATGCCCTAAGAATAAACATCTAGGAATTTAGGTTCACAAAATTATAAACAAGCATATTGAAACTTAGATAGAGTAAGAAACTAGTACCAAACTCTCCTATACATAAGCAGTGTGATTTTATTCACTGTCTCATATTTATTTGGCCCTTTAATGAGAAAGGGACCATAATTAGGGAGACTATAGGAAGTACTTGTAAATAACATAAATGTATACCCACATTTCCATCTATCTGTAAAGTACCATCAGGAATTCATATCCTTCATTCTGACTGTTTGCTTTTCTACACCTTTTCCATCTTAGTCTGAGAAGCTAGTTTAGACCCATCACTTTTGTGAAACACCATTTTTATTGCTATTTTATACCCACAGGGATGTCATCAATCATATGAAGTTTTCACAGGTAGGAGAGTGAGTTTTCTATTAAATATTTTCTATCAGTATGAAAATGTCTTGAGCAAATTGCTGCTAACCAAAAAGCTGGTCTAGGAATTACTGATGGTGATTCTGGAATAGAACTATGGAGCAACTGGCATATTTTAAAAATGAATTTATTTCCGTGGTGTTTTCTTTACAAAATATTCAAAGCATTGCTCGTTGATTTCATTTAAAGTTAGATTTTGTCGTAGTGGGACTATTTGAAGATTAGATCATGTTCAACCAAAGAGATAGAAAACTCCAGCCTATTATACCAAACACCAGAGCTATAATTAAAATATACCAAAAAAAGCTCAAAAGAATTTCATCCAACATCTGATCCATTCCTCAAGGCCATCTTTCAAAAAGGCCCCTTGGAATAGACTGTAAGATGGGTGAATTGTTCCAACAGAAGTCTCCCAAACATGGCATTATCCTTATCATCTGCAATCACACTGGCTTTATCACATGTGCACTAGACTGCAGCAAGTTGCCTCCTTGGGTAAGACAACCGGCCAAAGGCGGGTTGCTGCCACTAAACATCCCATCTGAGCTGCACTGCACGTCCTGTTTATTCTCCTATTAATGCCAGGAAAGATGAGTCTAGAAACAGGATGCACAAGCTGTTCCGGCAGCAATGGATGGGTTACCAAATGCATGGAGTTAGCATAGCCTTAAGTTACAGCACTGTATGAGAATTCCTAGAGTTAAAATGAATAATTCACTTTCAAATGCCCAAGTTTAAAGAAATGCAGAAGGTAAAACAATACTAATGAAGTGTAAAATACATGCAGTATTATTTAAAGTATTATTAAGTAAAAGCTGTTTATAACACCACTCTAGTAAGGAAACTGCAGCATCTCTTTACACTGAATTTCTTCTCACATAACAGCATTTCAGTATGTAATATTTTTATTTCAATATTCTTGTGCTGCTATGATGAATGTTTTACACTTGCTACTTTTCCTTTAGATTGACTGCATGTGGCTAATTGTGGGGCAAATATACACATGCCAATAACACAGTAAACCCTAGTCTGGCCTACCAAAATCAATGGGAGACAAGACACTGTTACCTGACCCTGGATAAGCTCAATTTAGAATTTAACCTTTCTCTCTACAATGTCTAACCATTATGATCACTCATTTTTTTCAAAGCAAAAATGTGTATGAAAATTCTATTTTTACATAATTTAATACCAAACATTTTGCATGTGCTTGACCTGAAAACCATCCCAAAGTAGTGTTCATTAGATAATTATCCAGCTGCCTGGCTATGTTCTATGATATTATTAACTATTTACTGACTTATTTTCAGAAATTGTACAATTTTGTGTTGTACAATTTGCCACAATCATTAACAAATGCATTTTCAATAAAATAAAATTGCTATAATATGGAACTACACTAAATTGCTTCCAGGAGGCTTGATGACACAATGAAACTAAACTTTGCCTAGAGTAAAGGAACACAAACATTCATCTTTATGTCAATTTAAAAAATGAATGCTGCTGAAATAACCTTGTAAGGACCTCTATTTTGATATAACGGCACCACGGAATATGAAATCACATCATTGAAAGGAAATACAAATAAATATTTATAGATTAATACAGATCTTTGGTGGTGATAAACTTTTTTTTTTTTTTTTTTAAACATTTTGCTGCTCTGAATCTAGACTTAGAATCTACCAGCTAGTGGAAGGCAAAAGGAAAAGCCCTGCAAATACTTTCTGATGCTTAATTGCTTTTCCATTACACCTATGTAAGGGACATGGAGGATAGTATGTACTATCGCACACGCTGCAGCTCTGATAATGCACTAGGAAGGAAGCACAGTGATTCTACTTACTCTACTCATTTCTCACCGTTCTGCTTGGTAAGACATCCCCATCTTTAACACATGTACCTATGTAAAAATATCATGATCTCATCCTTATTTACAGACTTCTTTACATCTACTTCAGACCAGGCCACAAGGGTCACATCCGTTTATAGGACTATTCAGACCATAGTGTTACTGAATTTACCTAATTCTACATGKAACATTTATTCTCACGTTTCCACACAAAATGAATCAACTCTGATCTCTTCTGCTAGGGCATCAGAGTTCAATCATATATGGCTTATTGATATGAGTTACTGTATGTCTCAGAATAATTTATTGTGGACAACAGAGTGATTCTAAAAATGAGTGCATATTGTTTCACAGCTGTAGAAACAAGCATTTCTGTGCAAAAATGGAACTACTGGCTTTCTTTCCCAAGAATAAACATGGTTAGAGAAGCTTATTCTTCAATTAGCAGAACTAGAAGCACTCAGGCTTGTCCTGAATGTCTTGTCTTACTTATTTTCATTTTATTATGGCCACTCTTAAGATTTCTAAAAACCTCTTTTCTGATAGAGTTTTATAGTTTAGGCTTTGTTTGTCACAAAATATGCTTTTCTTTACCTTTCTCCTCATTTCACTTCTCCCAATACTTTTATTTATGAAGGAGAACCACTTCTGCACCACCATGGTGGACAGAGAGGGGCTACAAAAAGTTTCTCTGTTCCTTCCTCCAGAGAACTTGCCAGCTTCCAAAGAAAAGGACAGGGGAAACAAAAGGCAGCAGTATAACTAAGGCCTACTTCTTCTATTCTTGTTTTGTATTCTCCTCAAAGACTGTGACAGTTCATCTAAATCTCTGTGGGATGGACAGATGATAATATAGGGAATAGGCAATGWCGGTAAAAAACAGCTGTGACATTTATATACAGGAACATTAGGAAGAAAGTAGAGAGAGACTGTAATGGATAAAGTGTACCTTATTTTAAGAAGTTGCTCATTCAGTATTTATCTATATCAATTTATCTATCTTGTCTATCTAAATTGCAAGATCTTAGGGACTACCTTCTATTTTATAGCTATGCATAGGCCATGCTTGGGGCTCAAAGACTGATGGAGCCTTCGCGCAACTCAGTAAAAGAAATGCTAAATGACAAAATCATCTAATGTCTAGTAAGATGCAAGCACATTTCAAGCTCATGATAACAGGTAGACAGGAGATTGCTGTGAATGAAAATAAGAATATTTTCAAATACCTAAATCAAACCTTTCAGTATCACTGGAAAAGAATTATCTTTTTCATAAGCCAAAAAATCCAGCATTCATGTATTGGGCCTCAAATATCCTGGTGTGAGAGTTAGAATTAGATTTACTTTTTTTAACAGGAAAATTAAGATTCTTACACAGTTCCCTATCTCTGAGTAATGGGATTTTAAGAAAACCATTTTCTAATGTAAGAGTCATCAAAAAAAGCATAAGAATTACCAGGACTGAAGAAACACTAATTATATACTGATGTTTTTATTATAGCAATGGTGGAGAGGATATTTTGTGTTCAATTCAATAGCCAGTCACTCCTGGAAAGTCTAATCCTATTTTGTAAAAGTCAAAGTATGTGACTGCAGTTGAAAATCAAAAGAAAATTCAATACAGCAAATAGGAACTCTAGAATCTGTAAATAATGGGAAAAATTTGCTTAAAATACTATATAAGAAACTATTTTGTCTTTACAAGTAAAGAACATAGAGCTTGTGTGTTTCTGACAGTTTAATCTACAATAATCAGCATTATTATTGTTATTATTATTGCTAATGTGCTTTTTTGGAGCACTGGATATCATTCACTATTGGAAACATTTTGATAGCGAAAGGACACAGTTGTGTGAGCTAACAGAATACAGTGGCTCCTTTTACATTACTGAATTGCTTGCAGTTTCTGATAAAAACGGATCCTTCAAGAGCACACATTCTTTTATTCTACAGAGAATTCAGTTGATAATGCTAGCCAAACATTTTTCTGCTGAAAGTTTTAAGAGGATATGTTAAATCAATCTGGTTTCAGCATTATTATCACCCAGTGAGATTTCCCAACAACAACGCCAAGATTATTGGATTTCAATGTGACAAGAGCAAACTCTTTTCTCTAAAAAGACCAGGGAAGCAGACAGTAATATATTTGCAATGATYACACTCGCTCCAAATAAGTATGATAGAAAAGAGAGGAGGGTTCAGGAATACAGAAGAAAGATTTGATTACAGCCTTCAAATACATAAAAATCTTTTGCAAGAAGGAAAGATGTGCAACCTTTATTTACATTAGTATATTTTTAAACTGTGTATTTTGCTTGTATGCCAAGGTGCTCAGAATGTATTCCTAGTGGTCAACAGGAAAATTTGAATGATCAAATATTCTCTCCCCAGATTGGTGACCCACGCAACACTTTTTCTCTATTCAAAAGAGTGCCTCAGTTTCTTTAGCAGATACACTTGATTTGGGGCTCTGTCACATTGTGGAGCACTGTTATGCTCTGCTTCTTTTGCTAACTATTGTTTTATGCTACTTGGAATCTGCTACCATTTGCTTTTTTGTTGTACTATACATAATAGGTATGTAGAATATGTATTTTAGTCAAAATAAAGAAATGTTGATTTGTGTTACATTTATTTTTAATTTGCTTTCCAAGAGCTGGAATTGACTGGAACAATGAAAGAATAATTCAATTTTTTATTTAATTCTTACCTGAGAAGAATATGTGTGACCATCTGATCCACAAACAGGATTGGTATAAACTACTGGACACTGCTTGCAGTTTGATGAAATGGGACCACCCCTCCACTGTTTATGGCCTAAACCAGCCTCTTTCATACTGTAAGTAAACAAAAAGTATGTAATTCTGATAAGCGGTAGTAATATTAGAACACATTCAGGGTATTTTATGAGCCTTTACAAACAAGTCATACATAATTTCAGTCATTAAGTTTTCTTTCAAGTAAAGAGCTGGTACAGTCTTTGGTATACAGCTTTCGTATCACACTTCTTGCAGTGATATTTGATACCTGCATATTATTTAAATATCTAAGTCCTCTGATACAAAAAAATTACTAAGATGATGCTTTGCTGATGGTCATACTTACTGATCAGTGAAAGAAGTCTGATTTGYGTGGGATTCACTTGCTTTTGTTAAACAGTATGAATGGGGCTGTTATTAATACTGGTGTTTAGAAAGGTTACATGTAAGTATTTAAAATGGCATAAATACTTACAATAGAAACAGTAAGAGGTCATTTAGTGTACTATTTACCTCACTTTGACCACTGTCTCTCACATTTTACGTTTCTTAAAATTCAGACTCCACAGCTCAATGTAAAATTTGGATTGAAAAAATATGGTAATTAATTGAATATAGAGTTGATCTGCACACAGGTTTACATGTGCTTGTGTACATACATTTGCCTGTATGTATATGGAGAGATAGATAGATACAGGTAGATGGATCATTTTAAGCCAAGCAAAAGCTACACTGGCTCAGACTAAAAGACTGTCTTGCCTAGTATTTGTCTCCTAGTATCCACCCGTCTCTGACAGTAGTCCATAGCAGATGCCTAGGTAAGAGCACAAAAACAGGGGAAATAAGTACTGACACTTCCTCAGAATACTTTCCCAGCCTTCAGTGATTTGTGGCATAGGAAACATCCTCAGCCATAGGTGTTTTCTCTTTGTAGCTTTGAAAGAATTTTTATTTCATGAATTTTTCCAGTAGCTTTTTGCACCTATGAGTTTTTAGCAACTATCACATCCTGAAACAAATCCTTTATGAGAGGCCCCTGATTCAGAGACTGACCTCCCAAATGCTGTATATATTAATGGCTTTCATATAAATAAGATAATAGAACAGTAACACATGACTTTTATATTGGGTTTTCATTTTGGAATCTTAATCAGGAATCTAAAAATGAATATTCTTAGAATACAGCTATGACTTATCAAGACACACCAAAGGAGTAAACGTTCAAATTCATAACAAACTCAACAAATAAAATCCCCTAAAATAGAGCAGACTTGGTTAACTCATAATCAAGAAGTATTCTGCTAATTACTCATGAATCACTGTTTCAGAAGAACTTGTCTGGAGTGATAAAGAGAAATGATTACTGACAGGTCCAGAGAGTCTCAACTATTAACGTGATGGAATATCTCGGTTTATCTGAGACACTGTAACTTTAAAACACTGCATAAATTAATTACAAATGTTGCAGATGTCAACTGGAAGAATCCCACTGATATCAGCAAAATCCAGAAATTTGAAGTGAGATCTGTGAGACACGCAGAGGTTTTTGCCTGCAGATGCTTCAAATACATATCAAAGAAAGCGCTAGTGACAATCACAGTTTCCTACAATATCTGTACATTCTCTCATACCCTTATACATGTTCTCAATGAGGTCTACAGAAAGGAAAAAAGACATACAGAAAAAAAGCAAGCTTTTAGACTAAAGAAAAAGTAAAGTGATCTAACAGGAGGGAAAGAGAAGGATGTGGCCTGTCACTCATGACACAAAAATCACAAGTTGGTGACAACCAGTGCAGAGGTATGAACAACAATGGAAAACCTTTTACATAGTCAGATAGGTTACATAGTCAGATAGTCAGCTTTGTTAGACTTTACATTTTTAAGTATTATCAGGTATTATAAACAAAAGAAACACAGGCTGTTCCAGGGTACTCATTTAGGGCAGAGAGTCAAGTTTCCTATTCTGCACAGGATTCCCCTAGGACCTTCAGCAAATCACTCTCATGATCTTGGTTTCTACATAACTAAGAAAAATATCTCTCTAAAACAGAAGTATCTGCATTTTCCAAACTCAGGATAGAAGATATAATGGTAAATATATGATAAATAATGACACCTGGAAGGTATCAATCCAGAGATACCTGGTCATGTAAGTGCTTTGGATGGATGTATGTTCAGAAGGTTTTTCTGCAATGATGCAGAAAATAGATTCTGTGTTACCATAGCTGCCTAACAGCCTTTTTTTTTTTTTTTTTTTTAACTCTCCAAGCACAGAGTTATCAGGCAAAGATAAAAAGTAAATACAGAACATTTTGCTAAACTACTGAAAATACCAGTTAGGCACATATACACACACATACATTTCACAAAATCATAAAATAATGCCTTTTACCTATTTACTCAAACATTTCCTTGCACCACTATTTAATTATATCAAATTTGTTCTTGTTATCTGTTTTCAGTTTGTTTTTCTTTTACAGTACATAGCTTCCATCTAGGGAATGAGCATACATATAAACTGTTGGCATAGAAATAGTGAAATAGTTAAGAAACCACTATGATGATACAAATTATTATCTTGAATTAAAATCATTGCTGTATGTCCATGGTGTCATGAAATGGGATACAGAAAGAATGCTTAATTAGAATATAAATGATTTCAATATAAGTTACTTAAAATATGCAGATAAAGCAAATTACCTTTTGTACTTAAAAATGCTAAAGAGGAAAAGAATCAGTAAACAAAGAAATCAGTTACTCCACCATAAAACAAACACTTTTCCCCCATTCCTTGTGTTTATTAATTCTCTCATTAGACATGCAACAGTAAAACCCAGATCTTTGCAACCTGCAGTTACTAGAATTCTGCCATTTAATTTTGTGATTCCACTACAGTCACCATAAATGTGCTTGCTCCTGTTACTATTTTGCCACAATAAATATATGGTGCCACAAAAACCTCAGCCTCTTCCACTGACAAGCTTTATCCTTCTAAATTTTCTGAGAAGTGATTTGGGATCTCTTTGGAGTAAAAAAGTAACTAGTACAGAATACACAAGCTCCCCCTTATCTGACATTGTTGACACCTAAAGAGTAAAATTAAATCTATGGGTTTAATTTACCAGCAACACTTGTGATTGCATTAATTTGCATACATCAAATTGTTCATATGCTTGTAGACTGCATATGCAACCAGATGCCTAGAACCATAATTAGCCAATCTGCCCAATTACTTTAGCATACGTACCTGTTTGCATACATAAACTTACCTTTCTCTGTACACAGTGATCACACCTGCACATACTTTGAGAATGCTTAATGCAGCCCATTGAAAATCAAGCTGCAAAATACTAACTTTTTGGCAACATAACTTATTTAATGACATCTATAAAATGCAGGAGTACCCATGTCTATCAAGAAAATGGAAACAACATCCACTGTTTTGAAGGAACTGATATTTTATAGTTATAGTTGAGAATTCTCAAATACAAGTCTTAAAATACAGACTGACAGAAACAAATTTGAGTTATTAAAAAAGTAATGTTTCAAAGAACTCTAGCAACTCTTTTCTGATAACTATTTTTGCACTTTTTTGAGATTTCTTTTTTCAATTATTCCAATTTAGGGACTGCCTGATGATGTTTTGCCATGGCCTTTAGGGGACACAATCAGGCTGTGTCAGATTAACATAATTAGAAAAAACACTTGTATTACAAAATTTAATTTGTTTTCATTAGAGTTGACTGAATTTCCTTCAAAATTCCTTTTTTGTGTGGAAGCACCCTGCACGCGCGCATCTATACTGTTTTGACTTACTTTATAACTTCACATTATTCCTAAAAAATACAAGAAAAATCTGTCTTGAAAAATTAATAATAATTAAATATATCTGATACAAATAAAGCAAAGGTTAAGAAAGCTGCTCTAAAAATAATATTGGAATAAAAAATATTATATTTTAGCATCTTTAAATTAATAGCACTGGCAAGATGCTTGTATTTATCTACAGGCCAGCATAATATTTAGCAGGTGCATGTGAAATTAAATAAATTCAGCTATTATGCTTCCCCAGCATGTGCACCCAAGAGGTCAGGTTAGAAGATTACATATGATCTATCATTTCTGTCAGGATTACTAAGCATATGTATGCAGTATGAGCATTTTTTTTATGTGCATGTACAAAGAAAATGCTATTTACTGATTTGCACTGGAAAAGGAAAACAAGCAGATATCCTGAAGATGCAAATACTACCTCCTTCCACCTACATGTAATATTAGCAACATACATTTAGAATTTAAGGCAGTTTCTCGTCTTGCTGGTATATAATTCCATTATTTTCAGTATCATTCTGCCCACTTTCACCTATAAATAATGTGATTTTGTGCAAGAAACAAGTATTTTATTCTAAACATCTATATGATAAACTAAAATAAAAACAAAACAGACAACTTTTTAGCTTTTCTTTTTTAAAAAAATAAGTTGTAAGTAATGCTGCTGAAATTTCTTGGAATATTACTTGTCTCATTTTGTTCAACTGAAGCATAGCATTTTAATGAGACAGAAAGGTAAAGAATGCACAGCAACATAGAAATGAGTCTTCTCCTTCTTAAACTTATTTGGAGTTGCTTGAGAGGTGAAAGGGATCCTAATATATGGTCAGATGCAGAGCTCACTGCAATCTTCCTTTCCATTTGGTTGACAAATTATAGATTTCTAGGAGTAATATTGTTACACATGACTATATAAATCACCAGAAGTGTTTTTTTTGGGGGGGGAGTAAATGAAGATTTCAGATTTTAAGGCATATAAAGTCCCTATTAGGCATAAGGCATTAGGATAAGTCATATCAATGTCTTATGACTCTTTAAAAAAGTTTTAGCATGAAGTAGACTGAAGGTCTCTCTCATGAGGTCCCAAATTGCTCCCCTTGTAATTTACACAGCCACTGAGGATCCTAAATTCTTCTAACACCCTGTTAAAATGTAACTTATGATGTAGGAACAACATTATAAAAAGCTGTATGTTCTGTTGCAGCCTTAAGGGACATGCATCTACAAAAAAATTATAAAGAAAATACAAAATTCCTAAATGAAGGGAAAAAATAAGAATCAGGGCAGGGTGAAGGGATAGTGGGAAAATAAAGGGAAAGAAAACCTGACTTAGAGACTAAGTCATCCAAAAATATATGTATGCATATATAAACAGACCTCAGCAGATCAAATGCTTTACAAAAGCCCCTGACTTTCAGAGAGTGGGTTATACATATATGTGGCATTAAAAAAGCTAGTCCATGGTGAGAGAACTCTGCAGCAATCTGGAAAAAAAGTTGACCTCTGTAGAAAACGTTCCAAATGTTCTTTCCAAATTGTAAATGACAGTAGCTCTTTTGAGCTGGAGGACTCTTGAGACCCCACCCTCTCAGCTGCAGCTATTCCTAAAAGAAGTTCTGATTGAAATTTTTTTTTTAAGTTCAAAAACAGAAAGAATAGTATAATGTTCAAATACTGCCTACAGTTAATGTCAGAAAATTTACTTGTTAAAGGATTAGAAAGATGGTTGTACTATTAGAGATGGTATTTCTACATATTTTACCAGGAATGGTCACATATACATATCTGAAGCATACTTTACTTGGGAAATAATGTAAACTTGGAAGATATTTATGCATGTCATTAACTTCATTTTCTATCACATAACAAAAAAAAAATCATTACGCTCAATCTTTTCTACAGAGAGAAATAATTTGACCATTAATAAGAATCTGTGGCAATTCTATTACATTACATACTTGTTAAACAATGTTTTATGTCAAAAAAACCAAGGCACATAAGCACAAATATCTGTATTATAAGACCATTAAATAAATGAGTATCTACCATCTTGAACAACCCCATCACACAAATTTAAAAATATATTTTACATATATATATATACATACATACACACACACATATATATGTATATATAGTATGAACTCCCATGGAATATCAGCATTACGGAGGTTATATTTCAACCCCAGAAATGCTGGGCTCATCAAAGTCTGCAAAACATGAAGACCACCACATAGTCTGATCTAGTGGTGCTGGAGACATCCTTCCTCCTTTGTCTTACTGATCCAGTAAACATCCCAAACTCCTTAAGAGGACAGCCAGGTAAAAGGGCTCCAGAATCCAGGTTCTTTCTTTGTTTTATTATGAAAGCCTGAGATTTTAACTAGTTTTCTGTATAACTCCTGTGAACACAACAAATTTTTCTCTGTATTCCTTCCTGTTCCACACATCCCACTCTGAAGTGCTGAGCTACTGCAGTTATCTAAACTTCAGATTCACCCACTACAGGCGAGAGCTGGGCATAAACAATCTTCTTACTTTCTCCGAGAAGGAAATCTGGACATGCAGGCCAATAGAGCGCCAAAGCATACTCTATCCACATCTGCAGTTTAGACAACCAGAGTGAGGAAGAATGGCCCATAATTCACATAACTCACACAGTTAACTCTGAGCTAACAGCCTAACACTCCTCCTAGGGGTTTAGATGTCCGTCATCCAAGACTAGTTTTGATATGGCACAGCTGAATAACTTTGGCTTAAACTTCTGAGGAAACTGCTAAGTTGTGAGAAAGAGCTACGAGAAATTATGCAGAGTGGAACCGTGCAAGATAAGAAAGGTAGAACTGGAGACAGAATTAATACTGTTGAGAAAGGGTTAGTTAGCAGGTCAAGGAGTCAGGAAAAAAAAAAAAACTAAGAGAAAAAAACAGAGTCAAAAGACAGCAGTTTAAGCAACATTGAGGATCAGCCCATTTCAAGGAGGAATGGAATTATACCTGACTTTTATACATGACTGAATTGCCTGGCCACCAAGTACTCATGGGGCATCTCATCAGGCAGTGGTGAGCATCTTAACATTTAGTCTAGCAGCTAATTAGTCCTAGTTAAATATTTTGTCTATTAACCAATAAACGTTTTGTACTTTCAGGTTATGTTTATCCTATTTGCAGAGTCTTCATGCACAGTAAAAACTACCTGAATAAAGTGATCCAGAGAGGGAGGGTTACAACTATAGGTTCATAAGTAGAGAACACAGTGGAAGAAAAGAAACTTGTGTGGATCAGAAATTTGTGCCTGAAGAGCCCTTCATGCCCCTAACACAGGAATGCTGGTTTGGCTCTCCAGCATAGTTATTTAAATATCTAGTGAGAGAGATAACAAATTCGTTTATATTGTATAGACCAGCACTATCTCAGAAGACAGTTAAATCATGTACGAATTGATCTCTAATATATTTGTGTATTTTTTAGTTCTTTTAATGTTGGCTGTTTTGTTACATGTCTCTAACTGCTTTTGACTCCTTTCTTACACCCTGTAAAGAAGCAATACTCCAATAACAGAACTGATGCCAAACAGTTACAGACACTATACTCAGTTAAACAGTTGTAAAGCAATAACCTTATTTTTCATGTGAAGTGGTAAAATATGCACATGACAAGCATTTAAGTACAAAGAGAGTGTTTTCCTGAAAGTTTATTCCTCTGGTTGTTGAGCTTCTCTTCTTGTTTCCTGAATGTAGTAATTCATATCTACAGAATATTTCAATATCACAATAAGGTATCCCTTAATGGCCAGAAACCTCTCTCTGCTGCAGATCCTCTGTGGCTGGGCAAAGTAGGAACCAGGGCCACAGTACAGCAACTTGTGATCCTAATAAGCCTGTTTACAAAGAGTGGACAACTTAAACACAATGAACTAGACAATTTAACCATGATCATACAGTTCTGTAAAGGTTCATTCTAAATTGTTCTCAAGGCTACTTTTACACTTCAGAAAACGGAAGCAAAACCAAATAATAAATTGAACATTTTGGATCAAAAAAAGCGGTCATTGACAGAATGTTAACTTTGCTCCCTATAGGAAACATCAGATTTTTATTTAATTTTACTTTTTACAGCACAGGATCTCATTTCTCCAGAGACTATTTTTTATGTAGACCTCCATTTGGCATCCTATGAATTTACAGGATACCAAATCACTGTGCCATCTAAAGGCCACATGAAGAAATCACATTATCACAGAACACTGCTTAGTAGATACAGTATAAGGAGACAAAAAACAATATATGTTTGGAGATAAGCTCGTTTCCTACATTCTTCAAAGCTGACATCATCAGTTATAAACCTCCATTTTTCAATTTCTATACTACAATGGTCAGCGAATTCTCATCAAGCAAAGTTTGGATATTAAATTTTGAATTTATATCAAGTGTGTGGAGGTTGGGATTTAAAGACTGTTGATAAAATCCTGGTCCTATTGAATTCAATAAGAAAATTCCTACTGACTTCCACTGGGTAAAGTTTTGTTCTATTGCATTAGGCTTCACATAGCGCAGAGAGAGTTCAGAATGATATGTTTCTATGGCAACAGGAGAATGATTTATAAAAGTTATAATGGCATTTGGGACCAATTTATCAGTATTAGACATACTCTGGATCACAGAATATCACAGAATTCTTCCAGAGAACACAAGYGGTTGCATTAGCAATTAAGTACTATAGGATCAGACACACAGAGTGAAAGACTTGGTTCTGAGAACCTAATGCCCATACTTGGGGTGGGTAAAGAGCTTTGTTCAATTTTTTAAATTATTTTTATTTTTTTAACTTTGAACTAGCTCTAGTCTAGCATGCTAGCAAGCATGCATTAGGTGGACTCCTGGAACACATCTTTCAATTAGTTTCATTGAGAATGCATCCAGTCCACACCCTGAGACTCACTCCACTATTCAATCCAAAGCAAGGTTAAGTGGGATGATCAGGAGATTTGCTTAAAAGGCACACTCCTGATTTGAACTAAAACACTAATGCAGACATTTGCTCTTTGCTTCCTTAGATTTTAAGCTTCATCTTTTTTCTTCTTTTTCTTTCTTCTAAACATGTGATTTTTGAGGAAGAAAAAAAGTTTCTCCAAAAAAAAATCTAGCATAATATTATGCTCTTGAGTCTCCATGAAGATGTCACCTGCCATTCTATCAGTTAGATGAGCAAATGYCTTTGGTCTGCTTGATCAAAAATCTTTACTGAATCAGATCCAGAGTGCTTAGCACCCTGAAATCTTCTGTCCTTGCAAATGCGATGTACTATAATGGAAATACCCACAAAATCATGATAGCTGGATGTTTTTAACATGTTTGGAGAGAACATACACATAATCAAAATTATTTAACAGAAAAAAATAGGAAAAAAATTATATAAAAATTTATGCATAGCTTCCATGGTTAAATATAAAGCACAGAAAGGAATAAGCTTAAAGTTAAAAACTAAATATTAGGAACTGAAATAGTTCTTCTTTTATTATTTCTTTTTTTCCTTCCCTTGTTGTTTTCTGTTCCTTGGCAATAAAAAAACCCAAAAACATAGTTGCAAGGATAGAACAAAAATAATTGATTGTAAGGTCTGGGCCTTTCTCTTTAACAATCACTTCTAAACCAATTCTGCTGAAAGGCTGGAGACCTAATATGAAAGATACATGTGCTCTTCACAAAAGATGCCTGAGGGGTTAATGACATACTCTGTAGCATTATAAGCTACAGAATCACAAGTAGTTTGCAAAGATATGGGAGATATGATGAAAAACAAGTCATGTTAAGTACTTTTTTATGGGCTAAAGATTCCATAGATCTAAAGATAGATTAAAATAAGGGAAAATGGGAAGGGCAAGACTATTCAAAATGGTAATAGTAGAAAACTATGACTACCAGCTTCTTTCCTTGGTAGATCAATGAAGATTGAGCTGAAGCAAGGGCACAGGAATGAAAAATAATATGTGTATTTGAAATTATATTAATCAAAGCATGTTTACTTATCAGAGAACCCAATTTAAGATAGAAATCCTTTTCTCTAAGTGAATCCAAAATAAAATAGACTTCTAAGGACACAAACTAATAGTCAGCAATAACCTTTAAATTGTTTAGGAAGCCTTAAAACAAATTTGTTTGTTACTTATGCAAATACAGAATAAACAGTATCTACTGTGCACCACCTACTTAGGTACTGAGAGAAGGGATAGAAGTTTTGATTACTGTATGGATCAATCAAAGAGACAGAACCATTTCAGGCAAGTATGGGTGTGCTACAAAGATTGTATTACATAGTATCATACTGAACATGTTATTTTATTTCTTGAAAATATTGCCCAAAATGTTGGATAGAACATATAATTTAAGATCCTCAAGCTCTTAAACTGTATCAAGCTTTGCAACAGACCAGATCATCACAGCCCATGAAACACATTCTTACTTTATAGCTGCTGTAGTGAGTAATATTATGTATATGCCTTACATTTGTTTTGTTTACATCACTATTAATTCCTTGTCATATTTTTAATATCTGCAGAAACAGTAAAGTTAGTAAATTAGCTACTAGTATTTGCAAAGTCTGTCAATGACACATTTAGTATCGACAGCATATAACTATAATGATTAACAAATCAGACCACTACACAGTTTTACAAAGCCAAAGTAAAAAGCTTTAAAAACATACAAATCACATGATTCCCTGCTTCAGAAAATATCTCAGATCTATAAATAACAGTTTCTGTCCTCAGCTGTTGCATAATATAAACCTAGAATTGTAGTTTTGTCCCTGCAGTAACAATTCAGGTAAGGCTGTCACTACAATTAGTTCCTACGTCAGGTCTGCTGAGTCTGAGTTTCATAAAAGCCTCATTCTAACCTTAAGAGGCTGCAATTTCACATACTCCAGTGAACTTTCTCTTGATATTAACTAGAATAACTCAAACAAAATCCAGGCTGTTCATGATGTAAATGCTTATTATTTGATGTTTTTGCTAGTGGTTTCCCAAATATAGGGAACTCTGACACAGTACTCTTTCATGTGATCTATGTAGGATTTAACATACAGTAAGACACTATATTAGATTGCCCCAGAACATCCTGTGAAGAAGAATATGACTCAAATCCTAGGCATGAATCTTCTTCCCAGTCCTCTGTTGCTCCAAAATGAAAATTAAGCACTGTAGTATCCATGGTCAGTGCAGCACACATTCCTTAGTACACTGGGTGATTGGATTGCTCTGGGAAACAACTGGTACAGTAGAAACAGCAACGCTCCCTGTCCCACTCAAACACCAAAGCAAGGGAGGCTGTTGTAGTTTAAGTGGAATACATTCTTAATTAAGTTCTTGAGTCAGTCTCGCTTAGCAGTACTAATGGAGCTCACAGTACAGACACACAAGAGCAACCTAGCTGCACAAGAGAGGCCAGCCAACAGAACAATCCATGGCCATGAGAAAAAGGTCCCGCTGCTTCTAAAGTCCCACTCCTTCTTACTGCTCTCCATATGCTGTCCTGCTGGTGCTTTGTTCTAGTGCCCGTGCTAACCCTTCCATTATTGATTGCATGGCAGAAAACTATGACCCTCCCCCCCCCCCCCCCAAAAAAAAAAAAAGGCTTTCTTCTCTTTCAGTGAAATGATTTGGCTAATGTGAGGCTCTATTTAGTGCAGAGCTGGCTTGCCCCAGGAAAACAAAAGGGTAGATGATGTATCAGGGGAAAGAGAGGGAACAATAGAGAGGGTGATCCTTCATGAGTTTGGCTTAGATGCGTATGAAACCTCAGCTTTAACCTTTATGCTTTTCCAGCTTTATGCAACTCTGCAAAATGTTATAAAAATATCCTAATATGAAGTAATTTAAAAATATTTTGCTTCCTAAAGACTCTCTGAATAATATTTTATACGATTATGCCATTAAGTAGTCATTGTATTTTTGTACATAATTAAACATTTATAGGTAAATTGGGAATATTTTGAAAAAAAATAGTTTTAGGAAATGTCTTCTTTATATAGAGACCACCAAAAGTGTTATTACAGACAACTAAATACTTTCAATTATATTTAAATATACTTAGGTAATGGCTAAAAGTAGTGTTAAGATTTTATTAAAATATATTTTTAATTTAAATGTCACAAAAAAAATCAGTAGTAAGTCTTTCAAACATTTCCTAGAGAAAATGACATAAAATAGATTGAGGGACTAGAACCTATGGCTGCACAGAGGTAGCAAGTAAATTGATTGTAAGCCTACACAGTCCTTTTAAAACAGAGAGAAATTGCCAGATTACAATAACCTTTTGAAATTAAATGCTTTTTCTTGCATAAATAATTAATTTTCTCTGTATGTGTTTGGAAACAGACTTATACAAAATATTACAGCTCCAGAAACAGTGCTTCTGTAAACATTGCTCAATTTATTGAGTTCTTTACTTCAGAATTTTTCTGCTTTGCATACATCATCATCCTTAAGCTCTTTTATTATCTTCATTGTACCCCAAACTAATCAGTCTATAGCATCAGTAAAGGAAAGGGGAGAGAGAAAAATCACTGAAATACAGAAGACCAGTAAAATTACCCCTATTCGTTCATTATTTTTGTTTACAATGAAGTACAACAATTTGTCACGTTTGTGTCTTTATACTGCTACTAGAGCATCACTATCAGAACCCTGCTACTTCTAAGGACCAAACTGCCCTCCCCACAAGGTAGAAAATGCCATTAACTACTGTGTGCCAGTATGTCCTGTACTCTCTAGTCCCTCACTTTTTCTCCAGGCTCTACTGAGACTGAAGAGAGGTCCATGAATCTGT
This sequence comes from Apteryx rowi, assembly GCF_003343035.1. Classification (NCBI taxonomy): domain Eukaryota; kingdom Metazoa; phylum Chordata; class Aves; order Apterygiformes; family Apterygidae; genus Apteryx; species Apteryx rowi. The sequence goes on from NW_020448608.1 coordinate 1,384,962, forward strand.
AAAGGAAGGAAGAGAAGTGATGGATGGCAGAGAGATAGAAAGCCAGCAAGTAAGRCCCAATGCACACATTTTTCCATACTCTATAAAGTTTCCCATCGATTAAACACAGACAGGGTCTTAACTTTTGTTTCCCCCTTCATGGTGAAAGTTTTCCCCTTAACAGGCTCCCAGGGGGAGATGCAGCCAGAAGGGTTATGGCAGCATGTCTCCAAAGAAAACATGCCGTTGAAAAGTAAAATCAAACTGCAGGAATACAAACTGCTAAAGAATCATATGCTTTGAATGCAGACTCTGTATTTTGCAGATCCTGTGATATCTACCCAGTTTGAGGCAAATTCTTTTTCTTTTTCAGATGTCCTTACAGAATAACGCAGAAGGCAATCTCTTAAGAGTAACTTGCTTACTCTAAATTGTTAATTTTGTGCAGAACAAAACTAAAACTACACAATAATCTAGGCTGATGCCTCCCAGTTTAGCAATCATGATTAAAATCTGCTGGGTTTAGTAGAGACAAAATACCACAGCAAATGATAATTTCTGACAAAATACATCTGAAAATGACACAACACAAGCTAACAGAAGTTTTTGAGAAACTATTTTCAGAAATTGTACAAAGCATAAAAAGATCCTTTTATATGAAAGAAATTTACTATCATTAAATCTCTGTGTATGTTCAATACGGASAGCAAGTGTCAGCCATGGACTGCCTTTTTTTTTTTTCTCTCTAATACAGCATTTTGAAGGGGAGGGTAAGGATATAAAAATAAAGAAAATAAAATCAGGTGGGAAAGAGAAGTGAAGTTACAGGAAGAAGTTTTTCAAATCTTTTGAAATTGTATGAAAGCATATTATCCTTTAAATCATAAAGATGCTTCCTTTGCTATATATTATTCTCACATATTATAGAAGGTGAAGATAGTATCTTGGTAATATTGACTTCATAATTTTTAAAATTTATCAACAATCTGCTATTTTCCTAATTCACATTGTCTAGAGGACTTACATTTCTTAAAAACATTGACCTAAAAATCACTTCCTGCCTCTTCTTGGATAAATGCCTAGTGAATATATGCATTTGTACTCACTTAAACAGTCAGTGAGAAAATCAGGGCACATCCTAATTTAGTCAGTTACTCAATTGCTACTTTAAAAAAAATATTTCCATTATTGGTCTTTTAACCTGTTAATAAATTCCATAATAAGCCTCACTGATAATCAACAGTTAAATCCTTCACAAGCACTGCACAAACCAACTTAAAATTGACCAAGTCTGAATAGCTCACAGACTACATGGGACACTCACAGATTTAACTGATTGCAGAATCAAGACCTTAAATGGTTTTATACATATTTTTAGTTCCTGTAATGTATAGGTTTTCTTAAAAGACAAAATTAAGATTCCGATGTGTGTGTGTGTGTGTGTGTGTGTGTGTGCGTATTACATTCTGGTAAAGCAATAACATAGTACTTTAAAAAGATTTTTCTGTAGATAGTATTTGTTAACGTATGAACTTATACTTCTCCTTGTGATCACTTGACAAGATATGCAAATGTTTTTCATAAGTGTTTTCTATATTAATCTAAGTGGCTGACCTTGTCATAACGCAATTTTTCAGTCATTTCTCTTTGAGTTGTCACCTTTTCTCAAAGCTGCGTTTCATTTTATCATGCCAAAAGAATTATTAAAGAGCTCTCAGTCAAACCCATCTTTTTATTTTTTGCAAAGCCATAACGTTAGATAGTTTTGTCAGTCCTGCAGAATTTACCTCTTTGAATGTAAAAATATTCACTATCTACTAGTACTACTGGAAAAAGCTAACAAATCAGTTTGTGTCCCAAAAGCAAGCAAAGAGACCCTGCAACTTGTTTTCCTATACAGATAACATAAAAGTGAAAATAAYTTCCTTTTTCTTTTATACATTTAATAAAGCAGAACAATTTTCTTTTTTTAAGACAGAAACCAGTTCTCCTCAGTCAATGAAAATAGTTTTAAGAACTAGATATAATAACCCGGAATGTGTCAAATACTACATTCTTATACTTTGTTGAACCGGAATCCAAAAAACTCCTAACAATTAGCAAAGTGAAATAATCAGATTTTGATGGCATCAGTTAGATACAGGCATGTTTTGTATTTGCAGAATTGGAGTGTTGGTTTAATTAACCAGCACTAATTTCTTAATGATTTTATATCCAGTATTTAGAGAGAAATCAAAGCTATTTATCCAGAAATGAAAAAAGATTTTTCTTACATCCCATAATATAATGCCTTTTGTTACCTGCATTTGATAGTCCAATTACAGTTACAGCTGTCACCAACAAGTATCTTAATGCCTATGATTCATAAAGAATACCTGATTGAAAAGGTAATAAATGAAGCAGCATCAAATAACTAAAAATCATAGCCCAAAGATGAGAAACAATTAAAATATTTTGATTAGTATTATTATTAGAATGGCTGCTCCTTAAAGATTTACTGTTTTCTGTTGAGTATAATTACTGAACATTTTTCATTAGAAAATAGCTAATTTGCTCAAGACACTGGCTGTCATAAAAATGTTCTTTTACCATTATAAAAACAGACTGATATTCCATTCAGTGTTCAGAACTCTGCAGACAGAGCGATGCTCCTGCAATGTATCTTTCTCATTGCCTTGTAAGTGCAAGTTGCACTSTTGCTGCCAGCTCTTGTGTTGTCCTCCCTAAGGTATATCAGCCACAGTGTCTGCTTGAAAATGAACACAGAAATGGAGAGAGAAGAAAAGTCTGTTTATAAGAACCGCAGTAATTACTGTCTGAAAGAAGTATTTCCATTTTCTTCCTCAAATAATAATATTATTACAAATTTGCTTTGTCAGTCACTTGAATTCTAGAGCCAGCAGGTAGCCTAAAACTTTTGTTTCTTTGCATACTTCAAAACTTTATATTCAACTCTTTGGGCTTATAGGTAGAAAATGTCTGAGTCGATGAATTTTACAACTTCCTCCTGGATAGTAAATTTAGAAGCTAATTAAAGTAACATTACTTCTGCAAAGTTCCTGAGATAGTGTAAGAGTAAAAATAACGTACATTTGACCATTTAAACATTCCATTCTTTCTGTACTTGCTCAATTTTTTCCACACTTCTTCCATTTGTTTACTTTTCTATAAAGATTCATTTCACAAAGTAAATATAATCTCATCTACTGGAAGGCATTCTCATATTCGTTTACTGATGCTAAAATTACTTCAAGATGATGACACATTTTCAGGAACAGTATTTGTAACATACTGGCAAACACATCGTCCTCCAAGCAACAACACAGCACAAATGTTGAGATGATGCAACTCCCCTTAAGAGACAAACAAATTTTTCATGCTTTCTTATATATTCATACAATGTATTGAAATATTTCCAAGATCAAATCTTTCAAAATCAAGGATGTGGAAACAAACTGAAGAAGGAGACTTCCTTAGTTCCAAAACTTTTGGAAAAAAGAAATTTTATACCAGAGAATAGCATCATTTTAAACATAAGTGAATAAGATCGTAAATCATACAGTTTTGTTAGCAGAGATTATATGCACAATAAAAGAAGGGAGTGAATGATGACTGATGTTAGATAAACTGAAAATGAACCAAGACAACTGCTTCAGAGACTGTCTTATAGTCATAAATGTTATAAGACTCTTCAATATGTCAGCAATTACATTTTATTTCAAATGGAAAAAATAGCCAAGTATAAAAAGTTACAGACACTGCTCTAGTGGGAAGGATTAGCCATAAGATTCAGCTTTACATTTAAATAGTGACAAACAGTGACAAAATTTGTGCAAGTTACTCTCATGTGAGTGGAAATTCCTCTTTTCAGTGCTCTATTCAAAAATCAACTGAAATAAAATAGAAGAAATATGTGCATACATAGATAATTCAGTAGTTCTAAATGCTACTCACAATACACCACATAATTATATCACAATTTAAAAAGATATTCTTATGAGACTTTCCTTATCAAGTTTTTCATGGTGTAAATATAAACACAAATTTCTGTCTTTGTTAACCTTTTTTTTTTTTTTTAACATACATATATGGTTAACAAATTGAAAATTTCTGATGTAAAGCTCTCAACTGACTTTAATGTAGTTATGAATATTGATGTCCTTTTAACATATATATGTATTAAAACAAACTAATCACGTTACAAACTTAAGTTCAAAATCAGGTTGCGTAGCCAGGGCAGGAAATATTTGGGACCTCCTACTGACAGCAGTATGATCTTAGACCTGCTCTATTTTCAACACATGTAATAAGGAAGAGCCMAAAATTTTCTTCTTATTTAAAGTCTGTGGTGAAATTCAGCTTTCTACAAAGAAAAAAAACCCATATCTCTGTGTGGACTGCTATACTTTATTCTGATGGAGTAGCCAGTGCAAGAATAAATGGGTAAACATAGAAGAGTAGTAAACTGCTGAGGAAAGAATGTTCTAGCCTTCTCTTAGGATTTTTATTTTATGTTTGTTAACATTCTCAGACAAATATATTTGCCATTCTTGGCTTTATAAGGCCAGCCTAGTCTGTTTAAGAAAAGTCAGACTTCATTAAATCCAGCTTCACACATCAGCACTGAAAGAAGTCAAATGTATTCTGATATGACCCAGGAAACTTATCATTGTAGGTAGATAAAGAAGTAAAACTCCACAAAATCAAATTGATGTTTTTCAGCCTGGAGTGGAGGGGGGTGGGGAGATGTGGAACAAGCAATTTTTTGACTTAAAATGAGCAAATATAGTTCAGGAATAGTGCCATTAAGTGTCAGAACAGTTAGTCATACCTCCTGCAATGCTGTGATTCCTAGGTAGAGCAATRAGACAGCAATGTCATAAACTAATAAAGATCGCCTTTTGTTATTTTGAATAACACTGATAATCTCTATATCCTGGTTGTTCGTCAGAAATCTGAAATATATGTACTAATATTGTCTGAGTTCTGTGATGCCTTGTCCGACGCAAGCAGTTCGGAGATCAAGGCTGCTGGCAGGGAACACGAACATGTATTTTCCATCAACACAGAATTTATATAAGCCTGCCTTCACAACACCTTATAACTTATATTCATTATCTAATTCACTCACCTCTCTTGTTTGCAAATCGTGTCATATTTAAAAATGCCTTTACAGATTTTGCAAGAGTTGACCTATAATCTATACCTACAAAAACCAAGAACGCTTTTTCTCACCTTCAGACTCAGATTACACTGGTAAATGCACTTTTTGCAAACAGGATTTAATGAGCAATTCTTATTTTTGAACACCGTTATTTCTGGACTTGAGAAAGGGATTTAAATTATTTTCTAGAATATTTTACTCTGTCTTTTTTTAAGGAAGATTTTAAACAACAACAGAGACCTAAGGTCCAATCAGTATTGCTACTAAATTCATGCATACTATTGAACCGATTTTTACTAGACAACATTGCTGTGAAAAGAACATCAACAGTACTGAAACTGTAAGAAACAACCTGCACTCAGGAGCAAAAATCTAGCTCTCAAAATGCAAAACACTACAGTTAATTATAGATATAAATAAATACAGCACCGAGGTACATCATCGCAAGAAGCTTGCTGACCACATTCAAACAGTTTGGTTGACCATCTTCCTATATTGCACACTTTACAATCATGAATTTATTGTAAAATTCAAAGCATACCTGGACATTTTTCAAACATATTTGAACTTGAGATATCATCACCAACAAGGTAAATCAGGTGTAAATCAGCCAAATCCTATATAAATAAATCAGCCCATTTGGTGCTAAAGAAGAATGAGGCCCTTATAAGTATTTTTATGATTTTGATTTCCATTTTACAGGATTCTTTCTAGAAAAATTCAATTATGGTCACAGATATTACTCTTAATGTTGTTTCTATTTGCAAGACTTTTCAGCAGGATTAGGGGGTCTTTTGCAGTTGTATTCAGTTTTATTGAAAAACAAAAACAAAAAAGAACCCTATACATTTTGCTTAGCAAAACTTACATAAGCAGCCACAATTACACGTTTCTTCTGTTTTTGCTATTATCAAGATGCGCTGTCYGTATGGTCTTTGATCTGCAAGCATATACACCTGTCTAGAAGAAAGCTTAAACTGAATGCATACTGAATCACCAGCTGGAAAAACAGTCATAAGGCAGTATTTATTTTAAAATTCATGATTAATATATGCATGGATCACATCATGTACAAAAATTTGTTGATAAGTCTGGCAACATGCCCTGTGCAAAGCACAGAAAAAATGATGTGACACTACTACAGAAGACTACTGCCGCTGTAGACTAAACCAACACCTTTCCACTATCATCACCTGCTTTGTAATAGGGAAAGGTTTTGCGTAACAGATTTAGGAAACATATATTATGAAGTTGGAAGAAGGTACCTTTAGACGATCTAATTTGGCTTCCTCTACTAAATTTTAACACATCTTTGCTATTTTGGGCACCTGTTACAAAATTTCTGTTTCCAAATAAATAGTCAAACAGTAACTGCATGGCTTTTTCCCCCTTTTCCATGGTTAAGCAAATACATTTGGTGTTCCTGCTGTCTTTCACTATAAGGTATGTTTTCCAACCTTCAGCTCTTCTTGGGGCTCTTCTCTGAGTCTTCTATAATTCTCAGCAGCCTTCCTGAATTGCAGTCACTCAAATGGGAYGGTATTGTGATAACAGTTCCACTAGAACGAGTGTTCCACTAGAACTGCCCTGTACCTAATTCAAGATTACTTTGGCCATATCTATGCGGCCGAAGATATGCATGTTCCATAGAGGCTGCAAGATTGCTTAAAGCACCTGGTGGCCTTACATTCCAAACACCTTCAGGATCCAGTCCACTTTCTGCTCCATACTATTAATGCTACTTTCATGCTGTGTAGGAATCGTAAAGTGTGGAGGAATAGAGAGCATAATGTTTGTTTATCTGCCTCCTAAACCACACCTGTCATGCTGGGCTGGAGGCTGACTCCTGTATTCACCCACTACCTAGCAGTCTTTAAAGTCATAGACAACTCAACCCTGTCTGTAGTTCTGTAAGCATTATCTGGAAGATAACAAAGGTTATGATGACAGTCTCATGATTCCTCATTCACTCCCTGGAAACAAAACTGCAACTACTTTCTGTCATGCAGGAGCTCTAAAACATCAGGTACTGGGGTCCCTAAAACATTATGATTGCATCAATGTAACAACTCTTAAAATTGTTATTATATATTTTCACTAGTACTCACAAATCCTGAATTTATTCCAAATATGTATTTGACATTATCATTTCAGATCCAAATGTAATTTTACAGGCTTATTTAAGTAGTTTTCAGGACTTTCAAATGTGCTGATTTTAGCCACTCTCTGGTATAGCACACTTCTTTCTAATCTTTGCAATTTTTGATACRTATACACACACACACAAAATACGTATAATATGTATTGAAATATACATATACACATGCACGCACACAGAGAGATATACATATATATTGCAAATTTGACTGAGTTCTGTGACCTTGATTCATTTGTGTACAGCTAGTTTAGTGAAGAATTTTTGAGATTAGCAGAACACACACTATCTTTGTTAATATATAATCAGGTATTTCTTAAACAACAAGCCACCGATTTACAACAGAATATTGGTAGTTGGGAAAAAGGTTGAATCTTCTCTGTAACTTCCTAGGTTTAACTGACAAAATCTTAAGACTAAAGGAGAATCAAATGAAAACAAATACAAATTGGCTGTTCTTAACAGACGCAGCTTGTTCAAGACTTCTCTTTCTGTTTCCTTGCCAGAAACTACCAAATAACTCTTTAGTTCCCCTTTTTGCTCTATGAGAAGAAAATGAAGCATAATCATATATTTTAATAATTGTTCAATTGGCAAATTGATTTGCTGCACTTTCTGTCTTTGAATGTCTTACTGTATTGATATGTTTTGATTATTTTTAATGACATCAGCTTTACTTTTAGCACTTCAAGGGGAAAAAAGGTATGACACAATATAACTTTTGGAAGTATCCCAAAACTTGCATGTTCCAGTTGAGTGTTTTAGCTCTGAATTTAAAGCAAATTTCTATTACGTTCACTAGGGTGGCTGTCCCTTTCTCTCTTTCTTCCCCCTTAGTGATTATATTGGTGATATTTTTCCACGGTCATTATGTCTTTTCTCATATCAGCTACTGGAGACATGGGGAGAAGCATAGAGAATAATTCATTATACAGGGTAAAGTTTACCTGAAATTGTTTTCTAACATCACATACAGCACAGAATTTCAAGTTCAGTATTTGTCCACAAGTAGCTTAAGATATGTACATARCCCAGAACTATTTTAAGTCAATTGCAAAAAATCAAGAAATGGCATTAGGAAGTATCTCCGTCTCTAAATTGTATTTAGCAATGCCAGGTTCCTCATTACACCAGTGAAGAGCAATGAGCCACTTTCATAGAGAATTAATCAAAAGTATTCATGTTCAAGGATCCAAATATCACATTTAATTGCATGAGTGAAACAGGCTTCCTTTAGAGACTCTCTATAGCCTACACCCTTGTAGCCATTCTTTTTAATGAATGTTCTTTGCTCTGTAACACGAACTTCTATTTTTAGTGTGCTTTACTTTTTTTTTTTCTTTTTGCTTTGGTTTTTGTCCTACAGTACTTAACTCCTTTATTCATCATTGCATTCCTCTGCCTGGCTGACACTGCTCCGACCATCTGACAGTTCAACTTCTTTCACCTGCCAGTTTTAATTATTTGTCCTCCCCACCTACAGAAGTATCATACCTGCTTTGCTTAAACAGTATTAATGTTTTTTACATTAACCTGCTATGTTACAGGAACTRTGTAATATCATTCTACCCACCCTGGACACCTGTTTTAATTAAACACCCTTGAACTGAACTCTGCTCTCATACTAGTCTGAATGAAAAATCATTTTGCTGAAAAATAAAACCACATAATGAACAGAATCAAGCCTTTTTATATACTGTCTTCTGCCTGGTGCTGCAGAGCAATAAGGCTTGAAATGGGCCAGCTGTCTAGATAATTCCATTGCTAGCATTACTTGTCCTTTATTCTACAGCCAAAATATATTTTCTTCCTAAAATCATTTCTAAAGCATCACAATCTCATGTCTGTAATTATAGATTCTAAGACACAGCACACACTCAGAGAATTGTCTTATGCTGTGCTGTTCAGGATTACAAGTATTCTCTGTATAGTATTTAAATTAAAAATGAAATAGTATTAATTTGGACTGGTTTAGCTAGTGTGATTATGTTAACCCACTTGTGACAAAGGCTATGATGTTTTTAGATGATGCTAATAAGGTGTTAGAAGAGCACTTGCAAGCTGCTAACAACACTGCTTTACAGCTCATGAGTTTTAAAAAGCATGATGTATGTCAGCAGATCAGTGCATGACAAAACTAAACTTCTATATTCTGGCACTGGTTAACCACTATGACATTTCTACGAAAAATGCAATTCACTTAGATCATCTAGCTAACTGTCAACCTACCTCTAATCTTCCAAGTACTCTCTAGATGGAAAAGTCACATATCAGCTCTTTTCTCACACCTACAAGGGAACAGGACAGGGAGAAGATAAGGAAAAATAACAGAGAGAATGGCTTTCAATTTGGTATTATCTCTTCTGTTGGTATTATCTCTTCTGAATTTATGGACAATGTCTGGTAACATCAGAAAATGGGAAGATAAAGCTGACAAGCTGACACAGAGGTCTGCTCAGAACAATTATATAGCACYAAGTATATAGTAAGATGGTACTAGACCAAAAATGGGTGGTCAAAACATTCACAAAGGATCATCTATTGAATCTTACTAAATTCTCCTATTGGTTCTTTTTTAGATTAAAAAAAAAAAGTAAATATATATATATATATAGATATAGGTATAGAGGTTTTTGTTTTTATTTTTGGTGGGGGTGGAGGTTGCCTATTACAGAAGATAGGCTAGGTTTCTCTTAGGGCAGGAGTCTTTCTCCCCAAATCTCAGATATGTTGATTCATCTCATAGAGTTTGGCTCCACATAGATTCATGTATAGGCACGGCAAGCCCAAAGCATCAAAGCACACCATTTCACAGAATCACAGAATGGTTGAGGTTGGAAGGGACCTCTGGAGATCATCTAGTCCAACCCCSCTGCTCAAGCAGGGTCACCTAGAGCACCTTGCACAGGATCGTGTCCAGGTGGGTTTTGAATATYTCCAGAGAAGGAGACTCCACAACCTCTCTGGGCAACCTCTTCCAGTGCTCTGTCACCCTCACAGTGAAAAAGTATTTCCTCATGTTCAGATGGAAGTGTCTGTGTTTCAGTTTGTGCCCATTGCCTCGCGTCCTGTCGCTCGGCACCACGGAAAAGAGTCTGGTCCCATCCTCTCGACACCCTCCCTTCAGATACTTRTACACATTGATAAGATCTCCTCTCAGYCTTCTCTTCTCCARGCTAAACAGGCCCAGCTCTCTCAGTCTTTCCTCATAAGAGAGATGCTCCAGTCCCTTAATCATCTTTGTGGCCCTTCGCTGGACTTGCTCCAGTAGCTCCATGTCTCTCTCGTACTGGGGAGCCCAGAACTGGACACAGTACTCCAGATGGGGCCTCCCCAGGGCTGAGCAGAGGGGGAGAATCACCTCCCTTGACCTGCTGGCAGTGCTCTTCCTAATGCACCCCGCAATACCATTGGCCTTCTTGGCCACAAGGGCACATTGCTGCCTCATGCTTAATTTGGTGTCCACCAGCATTCCCAGGTCCTTCTCCGCAGAGCTGCTTTCCAGCAGGTCAACTCCCAGCCTGTACTGGTGCATGGAGTTATTCCTCCCTAGGTACAGGACTCTGCACTTGCCTCTGTTGAACTTCATTTCCACCATCCATGCACCATGCAATTGATCTGTGCACATAATTTATAGTCAGCCATACCGCCAAAGAAAAAGAAACCTTCAGCAAATATCAAACTTATTTTGACAAAATTTCTGAGTAGAAAAAAAGGAAACACAGAAGAATATAAAACCTAATATGACAATCATTGTGCCAGGTAAATTTACTAAAAGAAACAGCAACACTTGCAAAACCTCACACTTTGGCTACGYATTGGTTGTGTTTATCCTTATTCTTTGAAACTTAATCATACGTTGCAACAGTATTGATGTTCTCCAAAAACTAGCTTAATTTCTAATATTCGTTTTCCTCTCACTGATGAAATCCAATGATTCTTGACTCTGAGACTCATAGTGAGGGGCAAAAAAAAGTTCCCTGCATAGTTAGGAAATAATTTACCACTTTTTGTATACTGCAAATGTGGAATATTACAGCTTGAAACAGTTCTAATTGAAATGAATTTTAATTTTATTTCACTTATTAATCTGTGTTTGTCATAGGTATATTAAATACACAGAGATAGATAGAGATATTGCTGTATTAAAAAACATGGCAAAAAATGAAACCCTGCTATTTTCCTCAGCCTCTACAAATGAGGCTATTTTAAAAGCATAAAATAATATTTGTGCCATTGCTTGAGGCTAGACAATTGAACAGAATAAAAGTATAGGGCTTTCTTGGCTGCTAATTCACATATATAAATAAAATAGATCATTTTAAGGATGAAAATATAATATAAAATACAGAAATTCATGACCAAATTTGTGTTAGAAAATGAAAGACAAAAAAAATGTTAATAAGACTGCCAGAAGAAGCTTTACTAACTACTGTAATGTTGCCTCACATTGTTTAATCTAACATGATAGCAGTTCTTGTTTATGCTTGTCGGCATTACACTCCCCATCATGATTTTAACAAAAAACTCAACTCAATTCCACAAAACAACTTGGTAGCCAAAAGCTAGATAGAACTTGTTCTTTAGCCATTAAGGAAGTTGGTAAGGTTTCCATTTGAATTTGATATTTTTTCCATTAATGTACAAAAGCATCCTCAATCTACCCTTTCCCTCCCCTTTTCCTTTTTCCTTCCCTTTTCCTTTCCCCTTCCCTAATTTTCTACTGTGGGTTCAATAAAATGGTATCTATAGGATAAAACACAATGCACCTCTCTTCCATTCAAGCACCCATAACACACTTCTTATCAGGCCTCACTTCAGGTTTGCAAGCACGATTGCATGAACAACATTAAGCCATGCTATGGGTGAAAACGTACTGTGAAAGAGCAAAGTAATACATAAAAATGGAGAAGCATTACTTTCAAAGAGATAAAAACATTAAGAAAAATACAAGGAAAATGCCAAGGGATCAGATCCTAAAGAAACAGAAATATGCTACAGAAGATAAAATAGCAATAATAAATATTTGTATTATCATAACATCAAGAGAATTGTGCTTTAGGAGTTAGGATTTTGTTTAAACACTGTCATGTATCATTTGTTAAGTTCCAAGACACACTTCATTCTGCCTCATATAGAGTTTGGAAAACTTTGCTAAGTATTTTAAAAATTATTTCAAACTCTTCAGAAAAACAAGATACCTCAGGCCTCAGCATTTGCTCTTCTCAGTTGCACACAGGAGGACTCCTTCACCTCCATGCAGCTGGGGCCCTTGCTGGTATTGTACATACCAAAACACAAGGTTTATCCTAATTTATCTGCCTAATCTCATCTTCAAAGGCATGACTCTGAAAAACAACTAATTCATCACTCTTTTAGCCTCACAGATGAATGCGTTTCCAAATGCTTTGCTTTAACAGGAAGACCACACACCCTGCTTCAAACTCCCAAATCTGCAATGTCATAAGAGGGATAAAATGGCTATGATTGCATGGGGAAAGGAAAAAAAAGCTGCTCTATAACAGGACTATTCTCTTTACCATTCTTTACAAATTCCTAATGTTTTGTTTGCTTTCATGACTAGCGTATCTACATACCTTTTCCTCAAGTTCTTCATAACACTGTGCTTGSTTCTCAGTAGAACATGCAGACACTATTCATACTAATCTTGTTTTATAGTTTGAAAATAGGAGAGGTAGAATTAGAGAGGGTGACAAAAATATCAAAGTGTATATAAAAATCTCTAGCAGTTCTACTTTGAAGTAAACAGTTGTATAATGTCAGTATACTTCTAGAATATAAAAGGGAATTCAATATTTAGGAAAAGCTTCGAATCTGTGAGATAGAGGACTGAACTCATCCCAGAACTGCTGCTGCTATTGTTTTCCTAGGAAAGAAAATGTTAGGGAAGAAGGGCAAAAAGCACATGGATCCCCAGCTTTGGCTGTAAGAGGGATGAATAAGAGAGACAGCGAGCCCTTATATCCTACTTTGCAACTTAGAAGCTTGTTTCTTTTATGATCTCCATGGTCAGGGGATTTAATTCTGATCTTCTAGGATGTGCATTCATGTCTTCACATGGCCTTTTACAGACTCCAGTAGCATGCCTAAAAGATTCAAAAACAATTATTCACTCCCTTATGATACCTGTTTCCTGAAGTGGTATTTCTATTGCTCTACTCCCCAGTTTAATAATTCTCTTCTTAGATACTCTTTCCTCTTATCTCTCTTCTTTGCACTCATGAGTTGTCAGGGGGCAGTGGTGAGATGTTCAGGTTTTTCTTTAAAAAAATGTAGAAGTACCAATGCAAAGCCCCAACATCACAAGCTTAGAACATGAATTTGACTAGTGATGAATACAGGCATCAAAGCTTCAAATTCACTTACAGAAGTATGCAAATCTCAGTACTACAAACACTCAACAGAAGCAAACATACAAGGGGTGAAGGCAAAGTCAAGGCAAATTCATCCTTCAAGACATGCAAATGCTCTCAGAAATATCTATGAGGTAAGACCATCAGCTGACAAAGTAATTCATTAACTACAATAAAACTTACTATTTTACATACAAAACTTTGACAAAGACATACTGCCCTCTCTCTTTCTCAGAGACATTATTGCAAAGTTTCAAACAGTAGTATTTTTGCAATAGTTTTTACTTCATTACTACATTAAAGTTCATCTACAGTTTATGAAGGAATAATAATAATTAGAAGACAGAATAGACAAATGACGTCAGCATCCACGCAGTCACACTCAAAAACACAAAGAATTAATTCATCTTAAAGCACAGTTGAAAAATTAAGTCTTGATTACTGTATGTTTTATAAGCAGATAACCTTGGATATCTTGATCCATAGGTACTATGAACTAGTTTGGCAGTAAGGTCCTCTCTCTATTCCTTTAGTTAGTTGAGTAAAGGTGTCTGGAGAGAGGAGAGAATTGAGACTTATTTTATTGTATATTCTTTGGACATGCTCAATGGAACAGGCTAGGAATTGCAAGGCTGTATCTGTTGGTAAAGTATTTCTATTATAACTACAAATATTAAGCTATTTCAATTATACCTGTAACTTCAAGTAACAATTCAATCTATAAAATTATGATATATCCTGAATCTGTGCATTTTTGCAATTATATAAAACCCAGCATCCTACTATTATCAAACACTTATATAAATATTATCCCAGGATTTTATCTGTCCTTAGATTTTAAATACATCAATGATGGTCTGTATTTGAAAGAAGTCTGCCTCAAAGGAGTTGAACCAGAGCACACTGGAGTTAGGGCTACCATGAGTCTAGGTTTTTTCAGGTACAACCTTTTTTTTTCCACCACCCAGAAGTTATGTCTAGACAGAATTTTAGAACTCAGTATTTGTCTGAAATTTCCGGACATAGACTGTAAGGTGCATTCACTGTACAGGTGGTCTGCACGTGCGCAATAAACCCAAAGTATCACCAAACTGACTACAGATACTGCCTGAAATGAGGCAGTGGCTCCCACAGGTTCAGGAAGTTCAGATCCAGGCTTAACTTTATTGTGATTATAAGAATTTTTTAATTATCATTATTTGTTATTACTTGCTAATACAGAAGTTGCATAAGGGTTTTAGGAAAAGTATTTGAATGGTATAAGTGTTCTAATATTTAGGTTGAACTACAAAATGATAAATAAGATTTCTTAGGCAGTAAGGATCTGATACAGAACATATGGCCTGTGGAAGGTGCCATTTCTATAAGTCTAGTAGCAGACTACATTATTTTATAAAGGAAACATCTTTGACAATCTGTACACATGAAAAAGTTCTTGGTGTCTGGTTTCAAATGAGAGAGAAATACAGTAATACTACCAGATACAAGAGAAAACATATACGAGCAACTATGCAAAACAAGGACAAACATTTAATGACTCTTGACACCTTTACTATTATATCATTAAATTCACTGATTATTTGGTTTCCAAAAGCAGTATTACATTTTAATATAAAAGTACCAATACAAGCACATACTCCACTTTGTGATGACACACGCTTTTTCACCACTGGAAACCGAAAAGGTATTGTTTTCACAAATGCAAATTAGTAGAATGATTTCTGTTCCCTGAACAAAGCTCCTCCCACCCAATTTCACACTCTTAACAGTCTGCTCGCCACCAGTATGTATGTGAAACAACAGATGTGTTACGAGCCTATAAGGACAAACTTATACAGCAAGGCCTTCACAGAAAATTAAATGCATTAGAATTGATTCTAGTCAGTAATAAGAATACCTAATTACAATCTGATCCAAGTGCACATGAAAACTTTAAAACCTGTAAAAGAACTCCTCACATACAATCATCCTGAATTTTTATTCTGTTCCATTTCAGCTGGGTATTTCAAAAACATTGAAAGACAGAACCTTCACCCTTCCCAAATTATGCACTAATTGATTTAAAAATATTTGTATCGGGTATTTTACAATTGATATTACAGATGATACACAGTGGTAGTCACCTTTCTTCTTCCCAAAGGCAATGAAACTGCTAGCAAAGAAGCTTCATTTTTTTCTACAAYAAATTAAATTGTGCAGCATATAAAAACTCCAAAATATTCACATTTTAACCTCTCTTTTAAGCACATAAAAGTCCAGATTATTTTCTCAACARGTTCAATTAAGCCATGGCTAAGCAAATTTCTTTTTAGTACATTGTAGAGTGTAAGGACAACCACAATGGCATACTTACACAATAATTGGACTAATCAAAGCTATATAATGTTAGCGTTGTGAATGAAGTAGTGTTGCTCATCAGCCTATTACAAAAGAGTTACTGTAAAATCAGCCTACGTGCAGCATCACTTCCTGGGCAAACAAACACAGATAATACAACAAGCTTGAAACACTGCCAAGCTGGCAGACTGGCAGCACAAATTATGCAAAGAAACAGAAAGCCTTCAGTAGATTCAATAGAGCTTGGAGCATAAGAATGATTAAGCGTTTCTGTATACAACCACAAATCACAGTAATGAATCAGACTAAAATTTCCAATAAGGGACTTAACTGCACCAGCTGACCTTCTTCAGCAGTGTTATAATGTGAAATGATGACATCCTAAATAGTGGCGTTTGCAACTTTTGCACAATCTGCCCAAAGCAAATCCTTTGTTTTGCTTCACTTTTTTTCTTGAAATAGTAATAAAAAGCTGCAGCACCTAAAGATACAGAAAAGCTACAAAGTCAGTTTTTCTTATTCTCTTTTCTTTTCCTTTTTTTCTCTAACTGAATGAGAGTGAGGCTGTTGCGACTTATAGTTAAAAACTCTCTTTCAAAACTGCTCTGATTACTTAAGACAACTACCGATTTGCAATTACARTTTGCATTTTTTTTAAATCAAAAACTTACTTGCAGTAGGTCTAAATTGAAAACTCTTTTGTTTTTATAATTCATATATTAGGGAAGAAGTTAAGTGCTAACAAAGGAATCGGCATCCATGAAAAACAGCAAAAAAATATTATTTCTTCAGAGAAACAAATGACCTCTTCATCACTTGATGCATTCGTGGTTTCAAGAGGGGCACAGAAAACCAGAATCCAGAAGGAATATCTACAGCACAAATATCATTGTCATTATTCTCTGCTTAAATACATAGACATCATTTAAAACACAGTGAACTGATCTACAAAATCTACAGTCTTTTAAGACTGATTTTCATCTACCAAATTTAACCTTTACATTTAACCTWTTTTTAAACTGTTTTTTCCAAAGGAAGCTCACTGCCAGTCTGTGCATCCTTTATGCAACTATGTCTCAAGCCTAACCTTCATTTTTAGCTTTTCATATTTTAACACTTAATTGATATCCAAATGTATGGAAAACATTTGTGAGGAACCTTGGAATGTAAATTATATTTCTGAGAGTCCAGATTATTTCTGAGAATGAGATCTACATCCTTCAGAAAACTGGTTTTAAAATCATTATTGATAAAGAGAGTTAAAATGAAAATTTTGAAAAGATTAAATATGACTGGGGATTAACCCCCATCTTCAAAAGTGATAAAAGCCTCACCAAAAGTTGAAAATGTATTTATAACTTGAAAATCTGGCACTCATGTTACTTGTTAGTCTCTAACATTTGTAAACTGACAGTCATAGTAAAACACCTCAAATCTCAAAGTATGATGTTCTGAAAATGTCATACATGTACATGTGATATATACATATATATTTCTGTGTACACACATACAAACACTCTCTTCTTATCCAATGTGCCTCTCACAAATTGGACTTAGTCACTTTTTATGCCTGGGGACATTATCTCTTCAGTCATGCAGTACCACAGAACGGGAACTGAACAGGTTCCAGTTCACCTTCTCAGTATAATCATTGTTACAGTCCTGTAGCACTTGAAATTTACTCTGGGTTTTTATCTCATCATCCATCACAGGGAAAGGTTACCCAATCCCATGTTTCAGGGCCCAGCATCCATCATTTCAAAGATGAGATGGAACATTTTCCTCATGTTACAGTGTTAAGGTGAACAGTCATGGAAGAAGGACTTTTGGTAATCAGGCTCATAAAAATAAGTAGTTAAATTAAATTTTCAACTTCCTTGTTTCCAACATTCTTCAAAAACATTGTCAAAGGGCAGGAGTCCAAAGCAAGATAATGGACTAGATCAACCAATGATTTGAACCAAATCAGCACTTGGAAATGTTATTTAACCCAAAAGCTTAGAGGAAACTGTAATAAGATTAAGTGCTAACACAAAATCTATCAAACTGTCCAAATATCCTACCTTAGTAAGTTAGATGGATTAAGYGATACAGCATTTCTTACAGCTATTAGCTTCTGTGAGTCTATAATAAAGTGATGTTCTTTAACATGCTTTAATAGTGAAATCATGTGGTGACCTAAAGAGTGCACCCACAAGCAAGAATACTAGACACCTTCAGTTAATCACTAAATTCAGGACTTGTTCCCCACAGGCTTGGGGGCAGGGAAGAATTCTCCCTAAAGCTACATGCATTTTGCAGAACTCTTAAGAAAAAACAGAGGAAACCTTTTACTCAGACAGCACCCATCACTCACTCTTTAATTCTTAGACTAGTGAATGCTATATCATTGGGCCCTTTACACTGTTTGTCTCCTACTGAGCTTCACATTTTATACAAGTCCAATCTGCACACTTCTCTGAAACCTGCCTTGTAGAGTTCTAATACAAGAACAGTTATAATTTTATTTGATTTAACTTAGTTAAATGCCTGCTTGTTATGACATCTGTCCGTGACTAGTGAATTACTGTTACTCTTGACTAAACAGACCTTGCTTTAAATGCAGCTGGGATTGAATGCAAAATCATCAGTCTGGCACTTCACAGGTGGAATACAAGTCACTTTGGCAGGGAAACTATGGCATAGAAAATTTACCAGAACAGCTGGAACGGTTTTCATTTCTACCTTTAGGAAGATCCTTAAGCCTTATATTTAATTGCCATCTAGTAAGCAAATCTAGTAAGCATCTAACAAGCAAATACATGATAATCATCCCCCTTGGATGTTTTTCAAGATGGGGCACAAGTAATTTTTTTTTTTTGTCAGTTCTGTTCCTCTTATTTCCGGCTACACACAGAATTCTTCTTAGAAACTGGCTAAAAACTCAAATTCCTTCTGTTACTTCTTGTCTTTGTCCTGGCAAATCATATGCTGTAATTGGAATGCTTTTACTGTGATCAAGTCACCTCTTCTACATTAATCTTTAATAAAATGGATTAAATTTTTAGAACTGCTCATATCATCAGAATCTATTGGTTAGTTAGTATTTATTGGATATCAGTTACTGTTAAAGATGATCCAAAAAGCTGTGCATCTATACAACAGGCAATTCTTTCCTCTTATGCACGTGTTACCTACATTCTTAAACTGATGGAGGTACATGCTGCTACTGTAAAGAAGAAAAAACAACAGTACAAAAACAAGACAAGGATGGGACTATAAACGAGCATAAGTCATAGTCTGCAAAGAGAAAGAAAATAAAATATAAAGGCATACTTACAAGCCAATGATCCTTAATTACTAAATATTTCCCTAAAGACTTCCTATACATAAAATGTGGAATAAAAGGACTGGATTTTGAATATCTGAATTGCGTTACTATTCTTTCCTACTCTGAATCCTAAGAAAAAAAAATAGAGAGAGAGAGAGAGAAGTTGTTGACCGAAAAACAATAGAAAGAACAAGTTGTGGTTCCTTATGGTTCCTTATGCAAATAATAACTGTGGGGCTTTAGGCATTTTAATTTTTTCCAGCAAGCCATAGATACAACATGCCACAGACAAGTGAGATCTATTTCTTCCGCAACAGAGAACTATTGCATTGACTTGCACATTTTACATTAACAAACCAATGCAAAGCATTGCAGGACCTACATAACATGTGGACAAAGAAAACAAAGCATGATGTATGGCATGGAATTCAGAACATGGATAGGCCTACTTTGCCCTAGAAAAATGACTCACCTATCTAATGTGTTGATTTATGTAATGTATCCAGTGAATTCTACTCTGCACATTTTTTTTCGCTTATTGAAAAAGAGACTTTATATTTTATCAGATTCCACTAGGATCAATCAATATAAGGTTAGTCACTAGGTTCTAACATACCAAGGACATTCAGATTTACTTGGATAGTGATTTTTGGCCCAAAACTGTGTTACAATTTTCTGCATTTCCACAGCTTATAAACAAAATACATTTCTAAATGTTACTAAGCAACTCAACATTTTGCCAGTTTCTTGCACAGTAAACAGTCAAGTCTTGGAATGGACTGCCTAATGACTGGGTCTCAACAGAACTGACCTCATTTGTAATTTGTCTGCTGCAGCTGATTTGAGATAAAAGCAGCAAGAAACATTTGAATTAGAAATAGATGGGGGGTTTTTTCTTTCTTTCTTTCTTTCTTTCTTTCTTTCTTTCTGTCACATATTAGACTTAAACATCTTTGCTTTGACAAACAAGCAGTATCCAGAATGAATTTCACTAAAGGCAGTCCTCCTGAAACCAAAGCACTACAAACATGCTTATCGTTCTGCTTACATTTAAGTACTCTGCTGTATTGCAACTCTACTCCCTTTTTCAAGTTTTCAGGAGTCCTGCTCTACACCTACACCTAACTTATTTGCTTAGAACTTTATCTGTACACTGCTTGGCTTAGTAAAATAGCCTATGATTCACAGGATGTTATTTTTAGAGCAAATTAAATGATGTGTCACTTCCTATTATAACTGTCTGTTTCAAATATATGACAAAGTTAAGAGTATTTATCTGGACTTGCAAATCTATGATAGCTTGTCGCTGGACTAATTTTTTAAACTTTTCTGGGCCTGGCTAGCTATCAGCTTTCCCTGAGTTTCTCCATGCTATGATGTCACCACAAATTCTTCCTCTCTTTCTTTGCTCAAAATGGCAACCACAAAAGCACAAAGAATTAAGGTTTTATCTTGACCACCTGCTGCTCTGAGTATATAAAGAGTACACCTACAAATTACCTACCTGCAATCCTCCTCCTTTGACTCACTCCTTTAAATTTCCCTGTCCAGCTCTCTTCCGACTGTATATTGAAGTATCTTGCTTCCTCTTCCCCAAGCTCACAAGAGTGAGCTCATATTTCCTAGCTGTTCTCAGTACAACAGATTCAAATAATTAAATCTCCTGAAAGTGATTGAAAAAATAAAGTAGGCAAATTTTTATGACAGCCTGCCTGTGACCATAACTTTCACATCACCGTATCACAGTATTGGCAAACCAACACTCCAGTATTCTACAAGGTGTATATGTAACTGAAAGAGGTATATTCTGAAGCATTTCATTATTGCATGTAGAGATATTTTATCTTTTTTCTCCCATAATGCCTATCATTTAACCCATAAAGATAAATGTGAAAGCACACAGGGATTGTAAGACACCATTTTCGCAAAAGTTACTATCAATCTCTGGAGTTTCATAGAATCAGTGAAAAATTCTATTTTAYACTGGACTTTGAATGATCTGTTTATCATTCAATCTAGTGTAGGCACTAGCTACTCCATTCCCACAGCAAGCCACATAGAAGTATTTGGATGAATAACATCAATATATACATACTGCATGTTTCCCTCTCTTAAAAAGTACTTCCTCTTTTTTCTTAGCACACAGCTAAGAATACAGTACACAGACCAATGCTTCCAACACAGTTATTACCAGCAGAGATGCAAATGCAGCTAACTTTCTGCTATCAACATAAACCTGGAACCTCTAACAATGCGCCCATACTTTCTAAAGCACTGATATACCAAGCTGCTCTCACAACCAGTGGTCTACAACACTTTTGCCAATCTTTTTTTCAAGCACTGTTCAGTTTTTACAGGACAGTAAATAAATGAAGCTCATTGCGTCAGGATACTGCGGCACTGTAGAAGCTGGCTAGAAGAGGATTTGCCATCTTTACAGTCTCCTAGTAAAAGAAACAAGCCCCATGTGCAACATCTCAAGACTCAAGATGGGAAACTATCATCTCTGCTGCCATGGAAATTGAAAAAATAGCAAACCATAGGCCTGCCCAGACCCACAAGACTATGAAAAGGACAGTGAGATGCAGGGACTAGTTTTGAAGTCATGCAAAGACAAACACAATGCTGCAAAAGTCATCTGCCCCTCATACTAGGTAAGGATTTTTGAGGTCTGTCCTGAAGCTTTATGTCACACTAYTTCAAATGTTTCATGAGAAGACTGAATAGCAAGAAAGCCTGTAGCAAAACGTTGCTGTAAGCTGTAAAGCCAGAACTGCAACTTGAAAACTAGCATAYTTCTGAACTTTGTGGAAAAGACTATTCAATTCCACTTTGTACACCAAAGTTTTACTATTTTTAATATTTCATCCACATATTTTCCTTCTGCTAAATTTATGAGTGGAATTCTTTCTATATTTGATCTTATTAAAAATAACATACTTGACACCTTGATTTATCCTAAAAAATGATTGCAGTTCCATTACAAAACAGTTTTAAAACATGAAATCATAATTCTTGCACCTAATTTTCATGTCATTTCATTAAAATTATCATTAAATATTTAGGAATATACTCAAAACATTCTCCCTCTTTTTAATGAAGTAGATATAAAAATTAAAAAGCATAAAGATGACTAATTTTATAGTAAAATATAGGCATTTAATTAAAAAATACTTCTCACTCAATATATCTGCAAGTTTTCATGAAACTACATGCAGTGTTATCAATCCCTTTAAGCGTGAAAGCATTCACAATAATAATAAGAAAAGTCAATAGATAGATCTACTCTATTATCAGTTAGAAAACAAGGAATCACGGACTAAGTGACCTTTTTGAAAAAAAGGGTGAGCCTTACTGGCTGTGCACAACATTCTGAAATTTTTTGTGTCTTTGCCTATTTCTTTCAGATATTCCGCTGCAACAAAAGCATGTCTTGAGCTAAAGAACTTACACAGAGGTAGAGAGACCAGCGTACAAGACAGTGCTTGTGAATATGCTATTCATATTGTCACRTCACCACACTACAGAAGCACCACAGAAGGCATGATGAAACCTCTTTAGGAAGAAAGCACAAAGCAATGAAGTTCTCCTTGAACCTGACAGTCTGGCAGAATAAGGGGATCTAAGCATGAGATCCCTGTCCTGGCTCAGGATAGGTATGTAAAGAATGGTTTAATGTAGTTTACAAGACAAGACTTGCACTGCTTACTACAATGGCTAATCATCAAGTTACTGCCATGCCTAACTTTTCCCATTATGAGTTTGTACTATATTCAGGCAGGCTCTACCTCCTAAAAAAATATCTTTCTGACAGAACGTCAAGGACTGTGGGAAGAATAATACAGGTGTGAAGGCAAACGTCAATACATTCAGTAATTGAACAACTGTATGCAGCTTCACCTAGTCTAAGAAAGTTTTCAGCACTTACCTGCTGCATGTAGACTTAACTTTATTGTTCACTGTTTCCAGTGATGCGTGTAATACTTCCCAGAAATCTAAACATGTTCAAACAATTGCACTGTCTTTTCAGAATTGACAATGTTAGATAGGGTTTGAGTGCAGTCAGAAAAACAGGTAATAGTTTAACAGGCAGTTCTGCATGTTCTAGTTTTATATAAGTAGTGATGGAGTCCAAGTAAYGTACAGCAGCAGGACACTATCACAATCATTATATTTATTTATTACTGGTACAGTTGGTATTTCCTTGAATGTAGTTATATCGGCAGCTTATGCTATTTAGATATGCACAACCTTTAGTTTACCATACTGTCAAAAAATCAAATATTAAACAATCAAATCAAATCATGCATGCATAATTACTTCTAAGATCCACTCCTACCTTGCCCAAATGTTGTTAAATAACTTAACTAATTATAATATATTTATGGTTTACAGTCAGTCATGAAAACTATAAGACAGTCTGTAGGATTAACTTTTAAAGTATTTACCTGTGTGTAAGCCTTCGGTGACTAATGCAAACAGCAGTTTGTTGATCCTGTGCAACACAGACCTTATGGCGACTGCATTTCATCTTTAAACATGGATCTTTAGCCGGATCTAAAGCTAAAAATAATTTTAGAAAATTGTTAACAAATTATCTAGAAACATACAATTAAAAATAAAAAACCCATCACACACATAAGACACACCAATTATGTAGGAGAGGGCTGGCCTGCTACTTGTACAGCATGCCAGACTGCATGGCTCTGATTTTCATCAGGATAAAATGCAGCACATTCAATGATATACCAAACTAAACTGTGCAAAATTCCCTACCAAGGAAAACAGATCTTCATGAAACATTAAAAGAAATCTGTAAACTTTCATACAATCCCACTGTTACTTTTTATAAAAATCCTAAGTACCCTACGCAGCTCTCCCCAGTCAGCATTTGTAACAATGGCAATCAAAGGCTGGCAGTTTTCACTGTAGCTGAAAACACTCTTCTGATACTAGAATTTGCAGACTCGTAGGAAGCTGGCATGTCCACCATATCATTCAGTGTCAACTTGCCAGAGAAAACACTTTTGGAATTGGATTCTGTTGCCTACAGTTCTCCATCTCAGTGATGTTACTTCCAAACAGAATTAGGTTTATAGTAAGTTTTACAGCTCAGAAGCCTCAACATGTCTGAAACCACAAGAAAACTGTTTGCCAAAAAGTAATGAAAATGAATTTAGAAAGGTAAATGACTTTTGATTAGGAGTGTGGAGCATTTGTTCATGCAGATGTCAGCTGCCACATCTGCCAGATGCAAGATGTTTTTAAAAGCTGTGAGCCAGGATGCTAATAAAAAAGTACACTCCTCCTCCTCAAACCATTTCTTGTCATTCCTACTATGAGAAAAGCCATGTACTAAGCAACATCACACAGTAACAGTTCGATAAGATATAAATGGTGATATGTTGGTCCTTAAGCAAATTAACATAGAGAAGAGGAAGAACACCCATTGGCTAGGTTCTGCTGTTGTGCAGCTAATAAAGTACTCATCACGACATTCTTTTAACAGTTGCCACTTACTCCACCATAATCCCCAAATACAGGTATTTTTACCTCAAAACTAGTTTCTCTTGCCTGCTCACTAAGATACAGCTGGGTTCTTCCAATTCAGTATTCTTAAATGGTCAACAGTGACACTGTCTGAATTTTTTCAGAATTTATAACTCAGAAGAGATTTTAGTCAAAGAAGAAGTGCACTACAATATGCAGGTAAGTGATTTGTATGACTCAACCCAGCCAGGCTGCTGGCACTGACCAACTCTTGGTTCTTGAATCAGCATTTTCCAGTTTCCTAAAGAGCTCTTTACCCAATTAAAACAAAATCCTGCTAGAAGGAGAAGAAAAGAAAGTTAATAAAGGAAGGAAGGAAATCAGAAAGTTTTCCACAGCCTGTAAGCAACAGAAAATGAGATGTATGAAATAAGAAAGAAGAGCAAAGTCAAGCCAGTAACAAAAAAGATAAAGTATAAAAAGAAGACAAAGCTAGGGAAGAAGAACAAATGAGACTTTTGTTATTCCAGTTCTCAAGGTCTGTCATTCCTTAGATACAAGTTCTATCTATAGCTTTCTAGGTCTGTTTTTTGTAGCCGGTCCTTTGGTCTTTAATCCACACTCAGCATGAATTACAAATACTAGTTTCTGGCTACAATACCAGAAAAGCTAAATATTTTGTTACTCAACATTAAATTTGTATAGCATATTTATTGAGTAAGCACGCCTACATGACAATACAGAAAGGTCTAAACTTTCTGACAATTTATGCTCTCACAAGGAACAATTAACTTCTCCCTTCTCTGACCTCCATAGAGTCTTTCAAGTAGAGCTAGATATTCCAAAACTAGCTTTTGGACTCCAAGGGTCTCCTTATCATTCCACATGGAAGGGCTTTTCTTCTCTTTTTTGAAATTTGCCTTTAAAAAAAAAAAAACTTAGAAATTTTACACCAAAGCCTAGCTCAAAGAAACACCACTAAAAATCCTGTATTAGTGAGTAAATCGCAAAATCAATAAGAAAGCTGTGAACAACCAGAAGTTAGTTTTCCTCTCTCATCTTCATTTTAACATATTATTGTCCAGCCTTTAATTACATGTTCAGAAATGCTCTTTCCCCSTCTTTTTCACTTTTTTTTAAAATAAAATGTGTATTTGTATACATGTTTTCTGAAAGGAAGCTTTTGTTTCTTCTGTTATTCATGATCAAAAATAAACCTTTAACCACAACTGTATGTGATTTATCAGTTTAAACTGTCAAGTGTTGTTAATGTAAGGCTGACTAAGCAAGCAGCCAAGAAATAAGAACCAGGGTGATCATTAATTACAGTTTTGACAGATGATTGTGTGGTGCTAAATATGATTAAATATAGTTTGAAGCAGTGACTTTTTCAGGTTTTTTTATTTCCTTCTTAACAACATATTCAACTGTGTATAATATATACATCATATTATCAACAAAACCGGAAAGTGATAGAATCATAATATAATAATAATTCAGTGCAGACTGGAAAGAAAGATCTTTACATCGTAAGACAGACAGAGATAGATGCTGTCCTATTTCAGGTGCTTTTTATTTCTACAACAAAACAGCCATAAATCCACAATATGAGTCATTCTGCTATAGATAATAAGTCTGACTACAAAAACTCTCAACAAATGGGAAGGAAATGCAGCAATAAATGACTGAACTAGGATAACAGAATTAGAGTTGAAATTAAGGAGAGAGTATTCAATATCCTTCTCCTAGATACTTTAGATTTTAACGTCCAAGGCAAATATTTTCTCTGCCTTGAGTCAGGCAGAATGCTCTTTTGCAAAACTGAATAGTTTAATGGAATAAAAATACATGAGCAGGAGCAATCGGGAATCATTTAAAGATGCTGAATGTAGTACTAAGCAGGGAACATGAGTATTTCAGGAAAAGGAATGAATGGAGGAGGTCAYGTAATTATTCCATTCCCTGACTACAATTAAAGCAGGTATTTCCTGAGTTCTTGGGACTACAAAGATGTATTTTGATGACCCTCAAAATTTAGTGAGCCGTAATATGTCATTCTGGGACTGTTATAGGCAGAACCCAACTTTAGAATCCAGAGACAGTCCTGAGTATCACTTTTTTTTTTTATGGCAATATGAAGATGGGTAGCAAGCTAAGGAACCTTTTTTATTGATGAAATCAGAATAACTTTATTCCTAGAAAAGAACTTCAGGGGCCAGAGTTGAAGATTCCAAAAAAAGCACATGTAAGAAATTGAAAGTATTTTAAAGTTTTAAAATTCAATGCAAGTCCCAGAGATCTAACCAGAAGACCAAATTAGAAAATAGCCTTAAACACATAAGTATTGATAGAAGGAAGCACTAAATTGTGAGAAAACTATCAGAGAGAAAATCTGTTGGGAAGCAAAAGAGACCATAAGAATTGCATTGGGTACTGATTCTCCATCAGGTTCCTTAACAGATATTTTCCACCTAACATAAACCAAGCTGTTCAGAATTATGTGTTAAAACCATATTTCTGAGGAGAACCTCACTTACAAATTGCACCTTTTAAATGAAAGTGACAGGTGTCTACTGGTGAGAACCTAATGATAGAAATAAGTTGTGCAGACAACAAACTATCTGCAAAGCAACCATGTTCAGACTAAGCTGCGTTCTGTCCATTTTTTCCTCTAATAATTTTCTTTACAAAAAATAACTGTTTACAAAAAGGAAGAACTTATTGCTAAATCCAGCTAACTGATAATGCAGTCTGTGTCTAAGTATATTGTTTGTGGTATTTACTATGAAATACAGAATTCTGTTAGGATTGGCTGTTTCTTTAAGAGACAGGGTTTGTTTCGTAAAGCAAAGTGAAATACAGAAAAAAAAMCTTGTGTTTGTGTATGTGCACATGTGTATTTACAAGACACATAAAACTTTGTCTTGTCAGCTTTGTCCAGCTTCAGAGAAGTGAAGAATGTTAAGGGACGTTAGATGCCTTCTTTACCAAACAGACCTTGAAGCATGTATCCATGAATTCATTCAATTCCCACAGGTAGCCCGTTAGAGCTAAGAGTTGTTTGGTGAGTCTGAATATGAGAACTGCATTGAACATCTCCAAAGGAAACCACTTCCTGGACTAGACCGGGCCTTCTTCTACTAGAGGTTTATATATACCAAACAGAATAGAAGCCAGAAAATACACTCAATTCTGGAGTTTATCCAAATTTCACACTTACAGAAATTTAATCTGCCAGTGTTTGCTGATTGGATTATTATAGCTGTTGCATTGCAGGAGACTCTTGAGCAATTCAAGCATGGCATTCATTCATAAGAGAGCAAGCATGGCTACCAGGCTGTGTTAGTAAAGGGGCTACTAGGTAATCTGAGGGCATAAACCAGCAGGGCCGTGAGGGCTAAATTAACACGGTCACCTTTAGATTCAATGGCATGTTCAACACTCATGGACATGCCACAGGCATCAAGTAGCTCAGTGAATTGCCAGACTACTACTTTTTTGTCAGCTGTGAACCCCCTACAGAACTCCTTTTTTTGTTTCATGTGTGATATATGGCCTCAATTTTTCAAACGCTTTTTTGGTAAATTTTCTTAGTTACTGAACCAGCTTTAGTGATATAGAAGCAACAGAAGAACTTAAGCCCTTGGACATGTTTTTTTGAAAAGCCGCAGTATCTTACAACAGAAAGAGACAGACCATATAAATCACTGCATAAAAATATGGAATTCAGGAATATGGTAAGTCAAGTACTTGAAAAGTGTCAATATCTGTTTGCACTCGCACTGTAGCTTAGCAATCCGGGGAATAATATACAGAAAAAAATGGTGCCAGAAACTGCAGTTGTTGTGGCACAAAATTTATCTGTGTATTTTTTTCCACAGGTATACAATGCGTATGTTTGATTTTTTTCACAAAGCTATTACTGCAAACACTGTAGATTTAGCAAATTTTCACTTCAGTGATACATAAAATATTGTACCTCTGAAGCTATGATTGTAAGTAGTTTGAACTCCTAACTGGAGATTAAAAACATGTAACTAAATTAAAAAATTTTACTTTACATTTGTTTTCTCGGTCTTTAATACTAATAATTTTCAGTAATTGCAGTGGCTTATTTATACATACACACACACACACTTTCAAAATACTGTCAATAATTCTCGCAGCAAATATATTACTTACAAGGTTTGTAATGTCCTCTTTTTTCAGGCAGGGAACAAACACTTAGCCCAAGGCCTGGGCCTGGGCAAGCCTGATTAGAAGGCAGGTTCCCACCTTCCATTTATCTCATTTTGCTAAACTTCCCTCCCTTTTTGGTGTTTGCTGACACTAATGTCAGAACTGTAACAGTGAAAGCTACATACTGTTTCGGGTAGAGAACAATCATACTGAAAGGTGTAAGTGAGGTCTTATTAATGTTTCTTAGTCTCCAACCTGTCGTTCCCAATTAATATCCTTGGTTTTATAAACTGGTACCTTTCAAACTAATGATGCAACATATATTTCACTGTCATGAAATGATAGTTTCATTCACTACTACCAAATTATGTGTGATATTATTAGAACCTGCTAACCATCGAGATAATGACAGCAAAAGCAATTATCAAAAGCGATTATCAATTTTTTTAACATTTGCAGCCTAATTCGGATGATTCGGACAACCAGAATCTAATTCTGATAGCTCATGCATTGTTCCTGGTTGCAATTTTTAAGTTATAAATGAACAGCTGTAAATCAGAGCACTACAGCTTTATAACCTAATCTGTGAAATAAATTAGTAAATTATAATTGAATTCCATTGAATTCCATTCCATTTTTTATGCAGAACATGATTTTTTATGATTTTGCAAGAATCTTATTGTGATATCTCATCTTTTTTAACTATGAGAGTAAATCTGATAAATTGTAACATCTACTTTTTCTCTAAAAATTTAAATTGTAAAATAAAATTAATTTGCTCTCCCTGCTGAGAAATCATGGAACAGAATTAGAAGCATCTGATGATTTTTAATAGATGGATATGGATTTGTTATCCTCACATCCTGCGGAAGCAATTACTATACACAAAACTGGATTCAACTATTACTAATGGATCTATTTAKTTACCACTCAGATTTGGAAGAGCAATGCAGTAAGGCTTCCCATCATCTCTTCTGTAAGTTAATTTACGGCTAGCAATCCCAGAAACTGATATTAGCCAGAATGCCATTTCCATTGAGAATGTAATAAGAAACCAAGATTAGCAATACCTAACAYAGGAATCCTCTTAACGGGAGCTCTGTGGCAGAAACCACAGTAAAGTACCATTATTTCACAATCTGTCAAGTGCATTCTGATATGTGCCCAACTACACTCTCCATTCCCAGTAAAATGAATGGGAAAAAAGGTTAAATACAAAGTTTCCAGACTTAAATTCTCCTGTTCTCCTCCTCCAAAGTTCATGACTCATCACCGATAGGCAAAATAAGAATCAGCTAGACTTTTGCTTACTAGGCTTAGCAAAACCTAATCTATGTTGCGAGTGTTCAATGAATGGATTAATTCCTCTAGTTTAAGAGCTAGCTGACTGCTTCCTGCATATGAAGATTTCACATTCACATCATACAAAGCATGTATAGCTTCAAACATTTCTTATTCAACTGTCCAAAATGACACTTGCTCACAGAAAATGTTGACAATGCAATCTGCTTTTAGAAATATAATAGCAACATGCTTTCTTTAAAACTCAATAGGCAAGCATATACAATCATCATTAGAATATTTAGAATTATTTCTAACTATGTTGTTAGACATTTATCAGACAAATTATTAGAGAATTAAATTTCCTAGATATATTTAACAATATTTAATTGATGAATCTGGGCATTTCAAAATGCACTGGAATAACAGAAATACAACTGCCTAACAAATTACATTAATTTGGGAGGGGAGGGAAACATAAATTACCTAAAGGCTATAACTAAAATATTAATAAATTAGGTCAAATGCCTAAGTTATAACCCTAGGCACATAGATACCTAAAAGGGAATGATTCATATTGCTTGCTTTGATAAACCACCTCATTCCTGAAGCTATCTAAAATCAATCAGTCAGTGCCTTCACTTCCCCATTTTGAAACAGTGATTTCTCAGCTCCTAAATTTCTCACTCAGAAGTATGTTGGGTCTAGAGAGATGAGCAGGAGCCTACCACCACAATTTCCAGAAATGGTAGCGGGGAGGGCTGGACAGAACAGATAAATATTAAGTTGGTATTTTCAGCTTACACGGAATCCAGATACATGTTTAATTACTGTAACAGAGGTGGTGCCGAACATTAAGGGCAGCCTAGAAATTCACTTTCCAACTTGTGAGCAAATGCTTCAACAAGTAGGTGGCTGTGTATAAGGAAGGTGCTCCTCTTCCATCCAAGAAGTGCCTACGCACAAAAATGTGCTTAGAAGTCTCCAACCTGACTAACCAGTGAAGCCTCAAATCAGGCATACCTATATACTGCATATATATATTTTTTTTTGGGGGGGGGGAGGGGAATATAAAACTTT
>NW_020448609.1:0-1960 GCF_003343035.1 Apteryx rowi
TTGCAATGCAGCGTTTGCGACCCTTTGCCCGTTGCAATGACCCTATTGCAGCATTTGCAACCCTTTCCCATTGCAATGCAGCGTTTGTGACCCTTTTCCCGTTGCAATGCAGTGTTTGCAACCCTTTCCCCGTTGCAATGCAGCATTTTCGACCCTTTCCCTGTTGCATTGCAGTATTTCCAACCTTTTTCCCATTGCAATGCAGCATTTGCAACCCTTTTCCCATTGCAACGACCCTATTGCAGCATTTGCAGCCCTTTCCCCATTGCAATGACCCTGTTCTCCACCTCGCAGCCCCCTTTGCACCCATTGCAACCCCATTCCCACCTCGGGGACCCCTTTGCACCCATTGCAACCCCTGTCCCACCTCAGGGACCCCTTTGCACCCATTGCAACCCCGTTTCCACCTCGGATCCCCCATTGCAACCCCGTTTCCACCTTGGATCCCCCATTGCAACCTCTTTTCCACCTCGGGGACCCCTTTGCACCCATTGCAACCTCTTTTCCACCTCGGGGACCCCTTTGCACCCATTGCAACCCCTGTTCCACTTCGGGGACCCCTTTGCACCCATTGCAACCCCCCGTTCCCACCTCGGGGACCCCTTTGCACCCATTGCAACCCCGTTTCCACCTCAGGGACCCCTTTGCACCCATTGCAACCTCTTTTCCACCTCAGGGACCCCTTTGCACCCATTGCAACCCCGTTTCCACCTTGCAGCCCCCTTTGCACCCATTGCAACCCCCCGTTCCCACCTCGTGGCCCCCCCGTTTTATTTCTCCAGGGCTCACCGCACCCGGCCGCCGCCCGCCAGTCGCGCAGGGCCACGCCGCGCCGCTGGCACGTGGCAGCGTAGGCTTCCAACGCCCGGCAGAGGACGGGCCGGGCGCCGCGAGCCAGGCAGACGTCGTGGAGGCAGGCGTGGAAGAAAGCGCCGGGGCTGACGGCGCCGTGGCAGCGCCCGAAGGGGCCCTGCAGCACCCGCCGCAGCAGGCCGCAGTAGCGGGCGCCGGCGTAGAGCTGCCGCTCGGCCTCGCCGCACGCCGGGCACTCGCCCTCGCAGTGGTGCCAGCACAGCGGGTCCTCTGCATCGTCGTCGTCGTCGTCATCGTCGCGTTGCACGTGCCACTCGGACGCCCACGCCGCCACCGTGGCGTTGTCGGCGCCGGCGGGGGGGCCGTCGTCGCCGGGCCGCTGGTCGAAGTTGCCGCAGAGGCCGCACGTGGCCTTGTAGTAGGTGCTGGGCAGCTCGAGGACGAGGTGCTGGCGCCAGTCGTAGCGCAGCTCCAGGCCGAAGGCGGTGCGCAGCAAGGCCACCCGGCCGCTCTGCGCTGTCCGCAGCTTGCCGTCGGCCAGGCGYGCCGGTAGCTTCGCCAGCACGCCGTTCACCTGGCAGCGGCGAGGGGACGGGGGTCAGGGCGGCGTGCGCGCGGCTGCTGCGGCGTGCAGTCGCTGCTGCGGTGTGCAATTGCTGCAGCGTGCGATTGCTTCTGCTGTGGTGTGCAATTGCTGCAGTGTGCGATTGCTTCTGCTGTGGCGTGCAATTGCTTCTGCTGCAGCGTGCAATTGCTGCGGCATGCAATTGCTGTGGTGTGCATCGCTGCAGCGTGCAATTGCTTCTGCTGCGGTGTGCAATTGCTGCAGTGTGCAATTGCTTCTGCTGTGGCATGCAATTGCTGCTGCTGCGGTGTGCAATTGCTGCGGCGTGCAATTGCTTCTGCTGCAGTGTGTAATCCCTAGGTGTGCAATTGCTTCTGCTGTGGTGTGCAATTGCTTCTGCTGCAGCATGCAATCGCTGCAGCGTGCAATTGCTTCTGCTGTGGTGTGCAATTGCTGTGGCATGCAATTGCTTCTGCTGCAGTGTGCAATTGCTGTGGTGTGCAATTGCTGCAGCATGCAATTGCTTCTGCTGCGGCGTGCAATTGCTGTGGTGTGCAATTGCTTCTGCTGCGGTGTGCAATC
>NW_020448609.1:3644-5385 GCF_003343035.1 Apteryx rowi
GAGGTGGGGACGCAGCGGAGGCGACCGGCCAGCAGCGCGCAGGTCTCCTTGGGGCGGCAGCGCAGCTCCTTGCAGGGGTCTGCGGGGGCGAGACGGCGGGATTTGAGGCTCGTTTTGGGGCGTTTTCCCAGGAAATGGGGAAAAATGTGGGGGGGGAGTTGGCCAAAATGGGGAGGGAAAAATGGGACGTGGTTCTTCTTCTCGCGGTGCAGAGAGAAAGTTGGAGGTAGTTTTTTCCCACAATGCAGAGAGAATTTGGAGGGATTTTTCCCACAATATGGAGAAAATTTGGAGGGATTTTTCCCGTGATATGGAGAAGAATTTGGAGGTGGTTTCGGCCAAAAATGGGGAGGGAAAAAGAGGAGGTGTTTTTTTCCCACGACATGGAAAGTTGGAGGTAGTTTTTTCCCGCGGTCTGGAGAGAATTTGGAGGGATTTTTCCCGTGATACAGAGGAGAATTTGGAGGGATTTTTCCCACAATACAGAGGAGAATTTGGAGGGATTTTTCCCGCAATACAGGGGAGAATTTGGAGGGATTTTTTTCCCACGATACAGAGGAGAATTTGGAGGGATTTTTCCTGCAATACAGGGGAGAATTTGGAGGGATTTTTCCCACAATATGGAGAAAATTTGGAGGGATTTTTCCCGTGATATGGAGAAGAATTTGGAGGTGGTTTTGGCCAAAAATGGGGAGAGAAAAATAGGAGGTGTTTTTTTTCCCGCGGCGCGGAAAATTGATGGTAGTTTTTTCCCGCAGTCCTGAGAGAATTTAGAGGGATTTTTCCCACGATGCAGAGGAGAATTTGGAGGGATTTTCCCCACGACATGGAGAAAAAACATCAGAAGCATCTTTGCCCCCGCGATAAAGGGGAAAACTTGGAGGCAGGTTGTTATTTTTTCCCACGCTACCGAGACAAATTTAGAGTCGAGGGGGAAAAATTGAGCATGGGAAAAATCCGAAAGTCACGTCGGGAATTCCCGCATCCCGCCACCGCCACCCTCGGCCTCACCCTGCTTGACGCAGGACCAGGCACCGTTGCGGATCTCGCAGGTCTCGTCGTCGGTGCAGGCGTGAGCGTCGCAGCGCAGCCCCCGGCCGGCGACGCAGGTGCAGCGGTGGTGGCACGACTCCGTCAGCGTCTCCTCGCCGGGCTGCGTCGGGAGCGGGAAATGCAGCGTCCGGGGGGCCCCGTTTCGCTCCCCCCCCTCACCCCCAAATCCCCCCCACCGCGATCTCCCACGAGGGGAAAAAGCCGTTGTCAAAAATACCCTTCCACGGTGGGGGAAAAACAGGAGATATAAGCGAGTGTCCAGCTCGTTTTGCATCGCGCCGGGATTGAGACGCGCGGGAAAATGGTCAAAATGCAAAAAATCGCGTCTTTTGCAAAGTCTTTGCACGGAAAGGGAATTGCAACTGCTTTGGGAGTCGTTGAAAACCAGGGGAGATTGTTGAAGATGAAAAAAACTTGCGTTTCTCGCAAGCTTTCTGCTTGGCCGTGCGTTTGCACCGTGATTGCGACGCACAGGAAAATGGTCAAAATGCAAAAAAATTACATCTTTTGCAAACTCTTTGCATGGAAAAGGAACCGAGAGCACTCGGGGTCAACCGAGACGCACTGAAAAATGGTGAAAATTCAAAAACTTGCGTTTTTTGCAAACTCTTTGCATGGAAAGGGAACCGGGAGCACTTTGGGGGCAACCGAGACGTGCGGGAAAACGGTCAAAATGCAAAAACTTGCC
>NW_020448609.1:5686-6825 GCF_003343035.1 Apteryx rowi
GAAATTGCCTCCCCCCGGAGCATGCAAATATATATCTATTTTTGGAGCTATATGGATAAAATTTCCTCCTTTGGAGGTTGCATATATATATATATATATTTATATATATATTATTTATATATATATATTTTATATATATATATATATATAAAGTTTCCTGCCCCAGAGGATGCATATATATATATTTATATACACACACATATATACATATATATATATACACACACCAGAGGATGCATATATTTTTTTTTATATGTCTATATCTATATTTTCCACCCGCTCCCTCCCGGCGCTTACGGCAGAAGGCAGGTTCCCGCCAGGGCCGGATGGCGACACCAATGTCGGCGCAGGCAGCGGCGTAGCTGTGGACGCTGTGGCAGAGCAGGGCGCCGTCAGCAGTGGCCAGGCAGCCGTCGCGCAGGCAGGTGTGGAAAAAGGGCGCCGGGTCGAGGGCRGCGTGGCAAGCGGCCAAAGGTCCCCCAGTGGCCACCAGCAGCCCACAGTGGTCGTCGCGCCGCAGCACGGCTTCCCGCTCCGCCGGGCAGCTGGGGCAGCCGCCGTCGCCACACGCATCGGCGCAGGGTTGGGCGGGTTGCTCCTGCCATGCGGCGCCGAAGACGGCGGCAGTGGTGGCAGGGCGGCCGTCAGGCAGGAGCCAGTCGTTGGCCCGCTGGCCATCGCGGTTGCCGCACAGCCCGCAGAGTCGGCCCCGGTAGGTCGCCGGCGCCGCCACGGTGGCCGCGTGCTGCAGGTCATAGCGTAAGGTGAGGCCGAAGTCGGTGAGAAGCAGCACGTCGGCTCCGTGGCGCAGCACGGAGACCTGGCCRTCCCGGAGGATGGCGGGCAGGTTGTAGGTGATGTTGTCCACCTAGGGCCGGGAGAGAGAAAGGCTGCCGGTGAGCGGAAGGTTGGGGAGAAAGGAGGCCAAAATGCGTCGGGTGAGACGCCTTGGAGGTTGCTCACGAGCTTTTGGCCACCACGTGGCAACTGGATGGCGAAGGTGGACGCGTGTTGCTTCATGGCGGGGTAGGGATGAGACCTGCTCAATGCAGAAGAAGAGCAGAAGGGGTGAGACCTGCTCAATGTGGAGGAAGAGCAGAAGGGATGAGACCTGCTCAACGTGGAGGAAGAGCAGAAGG
>NW_020448610.1:0-6703 GCF_003343035.1 Apteryx rowi
GCCACCGCTCACAGACCGTCCCGACAACACCTTCGCCAGGTGCAGGGAGCTGTGGGGATGGAGGCGTCACCCTCACCGTTCTCCCTCGAGTCGGGAGCCTTGCGCTTCATCGCGAAGGCAGGGCCAGACGACTGAGCGCTCCGGAGAGTCCCGGCCACCACAGTGCCGAGGTTTCTCTTCCACACGCCGCTCTGCTGACCCTGAGGGAGAAGCGGGACCAGGGTGACTTTGCAGCACGGGACACAAGAGCCCTGAGGCAGGGGCACCCGCTCCTCCTCGGCACCGCGTGCCAGCCCCTGCCTCCCCTGCCCTCCTCGCCCCTCACCTCACCTGCGCAGGTTGCTCGGAGGTGCTGCCTCCCAACCTGGGACCTGCTGGAGCYGCGACGCTCTCGTGATCCCACCGTGGGCGGCCGTGTCACAGAGCGCCGCTGTGGCACAGCCGCTGCCACGGGCTGA
Organism: Apteryx rowi; assembly: GCF_003343035.1. Classification (NCBI taxonomy): domain Eukaryota; kingdom Metazoa; phylum Chordata; class Aves; order Apterygiformes; family Apterygidae; genus Apteryx; species Apteryx rowi. The sequence goes on from NW_020448610.1 coordinate 459, forward strand.
GCTTGAGAGCCAAGTACGGTCGTGAAAGCCCTCGGCTGCCTGCTGTCCACTGTGACATGGCCACTGCATCACTAGGGCCCATGCAAAGCGCCACAGCGCGGCCCGAGCCCTCGGCTACTCCAGGAAGGAGGCAGGTTGCTCTTGCAGCCTGTACCTCTGCTTCCCAGGCTCCCGTTGGTGGCTCCCTCCAGGCCTGAAGCAGAGCCAGGCTTGGTGACTCCACGGCTGGAGAAATGGGAGGCCTGAACGTCAGCAGTCTCAGTCGTTCCCTCCATCTCCTGCCGCTGACGAAGACGTGGGGCATTTGCTCCCTGCACTGCCCACTGGGCGTTTGGCAGCCCAGGGCCCTTGTCGATAGGTTGCCRCTCACCCCCATTCGCCCCCGAGAGAAAGCCACTGCAGTGGTGGTGCCCCAAAACCCGGCGTGAGCCAGGCTGCTCACAGCCACCTGCTCCACCGGCACTTCTGCCTGCCCTACCTGTCCCATTGCTCCACACCACCCCTGTCCCAGGGCTTGCCCAGCACCCATCCCCGCGCGCAGCAGCTGCCGACGGGAGTGGGGGGCACAGGGGCATGTGGGGTGTTGAGAGTCAGTGTGTGGAGTCCCTGAGGGCACTGTGCGAGACTTGAGCCGCTGGACCAAGGGCTCAAGCCCTGCCCTGCCGCAGGCCCAGGCTGCCCACACAGACCATCGACATACTGCAGGCAGAGTTCCTCCGCCTGCCCCAGAAATCCCAAATGCCCAAATGCCCAAGGGCAAGAGCACTGCTTCTGCATGTCTTTCTGCCAAAGCAGAGGGGTCTGGCTGGCAAACAGYGGGGCAGAGGCGAGGGTGCCTTTGGCTGCAGAGAGAGCCAGGAGCGGAGATTGTCTTTGGCCAGGGGTACAGYCCTGCAGTTGGTCAGGCTGAACAACATCTCTAGGCCGATGGGGCTACCTCTTGACAGCTGTCCCTGGAGTCTCTGACTCTGTCTTCCTTACACTCTCCCTTCAGATACTTATACACGTTGATAAGATCCCCCCTCAGCCTTCTCTTCTGCCAGCTGAACAGGCGCAGCTCTCGCAGCCTTTCCTCATAGGAGAGATGCTCCAGTCCCTTAGTAGCCCTTTGCTGGACTCGCTCCAGCATGTCCATATCTCTCTTGTACCGCGGAGCCCAGCACTGGACACAGMGCRCCAGATGTGGCCTCACCAGGGCTGAGTAGAGGCAAAGGGGTTGACCTGCTGGCAACACTCTTCCTAATGCAACCCAGGGTKCCAYTGGCGTTCTTTGCTGCGGGGGCACATTGCTGGCTCATGGTCAACTTGGTGTCCACCAGGACTCCCAGGTCCTTCTCTGCATGGCTGCTCTCCAGCAGCTCAGTCCCCAGCCTGTGCTGGTGCATGGGGTTATTCCTCCCCAGGTGCAGGACTCTGCACTTGCCCTTGCTGAACTTCACGAGGTTCCCCTCTGGCCATCTCTCCAGCCTGTCCAGGTCCCTCGGAATGGCAGCACAGCCCTCTGGTGTGTCAGCCACTCCTCCCAGGTAATACATTTTACACTTGAACAGTTAAAAAACACCAATGAATCTAAACACATCAAGTCTGGGACTATTTCTGGAGTCTCCTGCACACTGCGGACCATGTCTCATCCCTGATGCTTGAAGTCATGTCATTGTGCTGCAGGAGCTATAAGGGCTGAAATGGGACTCGAAAGAATAATCACAGCAGGGAGACATCAGTGAAGCATGTAAGTTAGTGTGCTGCTGTACTGCCTTCTAGGAAGAGAAGATTCTGAGTTTTGGTGTCTGTTTTCAGGGCTGTGTCTGTATTTTATATTCAACTAGCATTACATACAGACCAGAAAACCTTCTACAGAAGCAATCTACACCTCTCCATTCTGAGCARGATGGACCAAGTACTTGCTGTCCCTACTCGCTGACTGCTGGGCATATCCTTACCTCCTGGAGTCTGATGTTCTTTTATATAACTTCAAAGCCAGAAGTGACTTAGCCTATTGTCTAGCAAAATATTCTGTGTAACAGGTTTTGAATGTTGTGTGACTAAGGAAGGAACAGAATTGGTGTTTCCATAAGAAAATGGGAAATTTTCTGTAAGAAATCTCTAATCACTTGAGTGCTGTATAGAAGACAGGTAGCAGCTCCCCTTCTGGCCATGTTTTAAATGTCTACAGCTACTTTGTGTAGAACTTGAGCCTTGTCTGGTGTACGTTAGGCRTATTGGCAAAATGTGTGATAGGTTACATGCCTGGGTGTCTCAGGCATGCTTCTGAGCTCTCTAGACCTCTTCCAGATGTCCAGCTGAAGCAGAAGGTACAGTTGGGTTTTTGCTTTGGGAATAATTATAGGAGCCTAGAGAGAATACAGAAGTCGAGTGGGTCTAGTCTCACATTTTGCATCTGAGCATCTAAATTCTGCTAAGTCCTCTGTTAGGTGTCTTAAGACTTTTATGGGGTTAGTTCTGAATCTCATCCTATATGACACAATTTTACTACATCAGCATGGTCATTACTTTGTAATTTCCACCCTGTGTCATTCTTAATCTGAAGTTCTGATCCACTGTAGTGTAAGACAATGTCTTGTTCCTTTAAAATAGGTAGGTTTGCATTTGTGATTTCTTGGAATGACTTTTAACACTGTTATTTTCAATTATCACATGAAGTTTGATATGAACAACACTCAAAACTCTTCTGAATTAATGGTTTYTCAAAGTGTCTTCTGATAGGCACTGCATAAGCTCCTGTACAAACTTGCCTACTTTCAGATTTTCCTCAGCTGATATCTTGAAAATGGACAAYGCCTTAAGTGATGCCCAAAGGCAGTTGCATGACCAAATGCTAGTCTGTAGCTATAACGTTCATTTTCTTTTCTTACTACCTAATATTTGAGCTATTCAGTCACATTAACCCACTGCTCATTCCTGCATTTGCAAAGTTAACAAGATAGGATACTGGCATTCTTAATCCTGTGTTGGTCGCTTCAGGAACACTTTTTTTTAAATTTTCTTTTGAGGTCTTTCTCACAGAATTGTTCCTGGTCTTCAACAGTAAAACCTGACCAACTAGGGTGCAATGTATTATTTCTATTCTAATAAATTTTGTCTTGGCTTTCAGTTTTGAATAGGATTTTTATTATTATTATTATTCCTATTATTCCTATTGTTACTGTTATTAAAATACCTAACCTGCCCTGGCTTATTGGCTGTTCATATTGACAAATTGTTCTCTTTTCCAGTATAAAAATACTTATAAATGTCAGTAATTTTGAGTAAGGCTTTCAGATAAAGCTTTGAGATATGTTAAGCTCTATCCTCCTGCTTTTGTAAGTGCTGAGAGATAAACTTGGTGTGGTCATCACCTCGATACTGCCCTGCTCAAATGATGTCCAATGCTTTGGAGGGGATTCCTTCCACAGAAATGAGTACTGTAATTGTGGAAAGTATAGGAATACAGTCTATGGAGATAGACAGGAGAGAAATTCAGATTTTAAATTGTCCTCTTGAACTTCTCTTTCTCCAATAGTGTCACTTAATGAGTAACCTTAGTGTCACTCGGTCCCTAATCTAAGCTACCATTTGAATGCTTAATATTGGATGCCATTATCCTCACCCAAAGGCTTATATTTTCAAGATAATGAATGATTTTGACTGTCTTCATTTCAGGTGAACTAACTGGAGATGTCTCTAAGGAGTCTGATGTTCTTAGAGCCAGTCTTCAACATGGAGTGAAAGTGGTAAGGTTTGTGATATTTCAAATCGGGCAACTATTCTTGAGAAGCTTCTGTGATCACTGGTGAATTTGGAAGTTCCACCAGCTAGCATTTTGTCTTAGCATAATTTTGTGTTTCTCACTTACTTGGTGACATTTGCCCAGGTAAGATTATTTTTTTGAATTATTAGATGGCCACAGGCTTCAGAAAAGATGTGAGAAGGTGAGAAAATACTGACTGAGATATACCAAAAGCTTCAAAAGAGGCTGCTATTTCCAAACCTGGACTTCCTTTCAGATCACTATATCTGCAAGCAAGTTTCATTAGAACAAACAGATAAGCAGGTAGGCATTTTCCATGCAAACTGTTTTGAAGCTTTCAGGCCTCCATTCCCTAATGGAAAGAGTTTTGGAAAAGAATGGGCACACCACCTGCAGGATTCCTGTTGCAAAAGTAGTTGATGTCCCCTGGTCTGAGGGCCTGGGACTACACAGAAGTTGATGCCATGTCAGGTAGTGTTCACCCTTTTTCAGAAGATCAACAAAAGGACTTCTCAAGATCTATTGGGAATAGATGCCCAAGCCTCATGCTGTGGCTACATTCACAGACCTGAATGTGCTCCTTGCAAAGAGAGCAATTTCCAGCCTAAGCCAAAATCAGCTTGTTCTTTAAACTTCACAGCTGGCTGTGCTAACAAGCCCATGTTCAAAGCAGAAAAAAAGCACCTCCTTGAAGAGTGTATATGTGTTTGGTAACAGGAAACAAGGAGAGAAAAATGTAGGTTAAGAGCAAAGCTGAGCTGAGGCTCAATATGGGCATTTGTTTGTTGACTGCTGACTGACTTTGGACAGAGAGAAGTTAGTCAAATAAACACTTCTGAAGAAACTGTGTCCTAAATATCAGATTGTTTGATTGTAATTGTTTGTACATATTTACTGAATGACAAAGAACTTGGCCACTTTAAGTGGCAACAGTAAATTATATATGTTCACTGGCATTTATTTACTTTATACTAATTGATTTAGTAAGTACCAATTATATCCTTAAACAGTTTTGTGAATGTTAATGTATCAGCTACACTCCTCATTTTCCTGTGTATTTTGTAGTTGGAAAATGAACCAGTATGACTTCTTTCATACCTATTAGCCATCATTATATTCTCTAGTAAAATGGTATTTCCAATGTAATGATACTAATTAACAGAAGTGTAAAGGCTTTGTAATGATCTTAGCTATTGCTAAAACCAGTTCAACATTTACTAATGGATCACATTAATGGTCTGACTGTAGAAGTGATGCCATTGATATTACCATATACATTTGGTTAACTTTGTGTATTGAAAAATTTTCTGCTGAAGAATATTGTCTGAAACAAAGTCTTGCAGGAATATGTCAAATCCAGTGAAGTTACTGCTTGATTCAACAAGAAATGTTAAAACAAATATTTTGGTTGTGAATTGACATTTGAAAATAAAATGACAATCTTCATTTAGTTTCAGCAGAGAGCATTGCTTCATTTGAGTTAAAAATAAAGCAAAACAAAAATGCCATTTTTTGTCAAAATGTTGATATGAAATGACAATGACCAGGTTTAGAATTTTTCATGCCTATCTTTTATTTACCTCCTAATACTATCAATATCACCCTCAACTCTTTCCGAAAACACCTTACATACTTGGCGTGCACAATCAGTGGAAAAGGATCAGCTTTTTGTTTGTGCAATTAACTATAGAAAACATATATTCCTGGAAACTATGTATACTGATTCTGCACATGATGAAGCAGATAACATTTAGCTGTAACTGAACTTGCTTGCACTCCCACAGCAGTCTAGCTTCAGTAGAATTGTACACCCTGTGAATTAATTTATCCTGCTTTTCAGGCTGCTTCACTGCTTTTGGCACTCATGCTAGCAAATTTACGGCTGGCCTAAGGATGTACACCCTGCATGGCAGTATGCAGCACAAGCATACCCTTATTCAGTGTTTAACATTAAGCATGGGGGTAATTGTTACTCTGAGATGTCAGCTGGTTATCTCAGAGAAGCTGTCATGGGGATCGCATGCTGTGGAATGCAGCTAACAGAGGCAGCGAACAGACGCAGCAGTTTGTGCAGAAGGGTGCATGAAGGTACCTTTGTTTCTGTTCCCTGTGGTGTACGCTTCCTCAAGTATGGTTGTGACACGTCGCACAGCACGTTCCCCAGCAGCTGTTGGAGTTGCTGTGTCAGAGGCTGCGACCCAGACCGACCCTCTGACAGTAGATGCAGCTCTACAGGTCTCAGGCTGCAGGGAGTGCTTGGGGCCTCTCTGGGAGGCCTGGGCTGGCAGCCAGCTCTCCTGCAGGAGCTGTGCTGCTGTTGATGAGCTGTGTTGTCAGGTAAAGGAGTTACGGGAGGAGGTCAGTAGGCTGCGCAGCATCCGAGAAGATGAGCAAGAGATAGACAGGGTATTCTCGGAGACTGTRCAGCTTCGGGAGTCCCAACCCCCTGCAGCAGTGGAGCTGCCAGAGGGCTCTGTGCCGTGTGAAACGGTACATC
>NW_020448611.1:0-4688 GCF_003343035.1 Apteryx rowi
ATGGGTTTGGGGACCCCCCGATGGGGACAGCGACCCCCCCAATGGGGATTGGGGACCCTCCAATGGGTTTGGGGACCCCCCGATGGGGACAGCGACCCCCCCAATGGGGTTTGGGGACCCTCCGATGGGTTTGGGGACCCCCTGATGGGGACAGCGACCCCCCAATGGGTTTGGGGACCCCCCAGTGGGGACAGGGACCCCCCAGTGGGGACGGGGACACCCCCATGGGGAGTAGGGACCCCCCTCAGGTGATATCGGGGACCCCCCCCGGGAGTTGGGGACTCCCCGTGTTGGGGACCACGCRGAGCTGGGGACCCTCAACGCTCGGGGTCCCCCTTGGGTGCTAGCKGGGGACCCCCACATTTGGGGACCTTTGGGGCTGGCCACCCCCCCCCTCCAAAACGGGACCTCCGTAATCCCAGAACCCCCCCGTTTTGGGGACACCCCCCTCCCCCGCAGTCATGGGTGCCCCCCACCCATGGTTGGTGCCCTCATGATCTAGGGACCCTCCCCCAAATCTAGGTGCCCCCCCTGCCTCCTTCCTTGGTGCTGGCCACCTCCGACCACGGGACCCCCCTTTGGGTGCCCCCCACCCACCCCAGGAGTTTGCCCTGCGCCGGGAGCCCCCCGTCTTGCGCCCCCTGAACCTGCCGCCGGCGTTGACGGTGCGCCGGGCGCTGGAGCGGGTGCTGCGGCTGCCGGCGGTGGCCAGCAAGCGCTACCTCACCAACAAGGTAACCCGTGGCACCCCGGGGTGGCCCCCACCCACGCCTGGGTGCTGCCACCGAGTCCCTTCCGCGGCCACCGTCCCCCTCCCATGGCCTCGAGCCTCTGCCCGTGGCCTCCGTCCTCTCCCCTGGCCTCCGTCTCCGAGGTGGCCTCCGTCTTCTACGTGGCCTCCGTCTTCTACGTGGTCTTCATCTCCAACGTGGCTTCCATCCTCTCCCCTGGTCTCCATCTTCAACGTGGCCTCCATCTCCAAGGTGGCCACCGTCTTCAAGGTGGCCTCCATCTTTTTCATGGCCTTGTTCCCCTTCCTGGCCTTGATGTCCTCCGTGGTCTTGATCCCCTTCGTGGCCTCATTCCCCTCCCATGGCTCCCATCTCCTGCATGGCCTCCATCTTCTCCGTGGTCTCCATCTCCAGCATGACCTCCATCTCCGAGGTGGCCACCATCTTCTTCATGGCCTTGTTCCCCTCCCATGGTCTCCATCTCCTCCATGGCCTCCGTCTCCAGCGTGGCCTCCATCTCCGAGGTGGCCACCATCTTCTTCGTGACCTTGTTCCCCTCCCATGCTCTCCATCTCCTCTGTGGCCTCCATCTCCAATGTGGCCTCCATCTCCAAGGTGGCCACCATCTTCTTCGTGGCCTCGTTCCCCTTCCTGGCCTTGATGTCCTCCATGGTCTTGATCTTCTTCATGGCCTCGTTCCCCTCCCATGGTCCCCATCTCCTGCATGGTCTCCATCTCCTCCATGGCCTCCGTCTCCAGCGTGGCCTCCATCTCCGAGGTGGCCACCATCTTCTTCGTGACCTTGTTCCCCTCCCATGCTCTCCATCTCCTCTGTGGCCTCCATCTCCAATGTGGCCTCCATCTCCAAGGTGGCCACCATCTTCTTCGTGGCCTTGTTCCCCTTCCTGGCCTTGATGTCCTCCATGGTCTTGATCCCCTTCATGGCCTCAGTCCTCTCCCCTGGCCTCTGTCCCAACGTGGCCTCCATCTCCAATGTGGCCTCCATCTCCAAGGTGGCCACCGTCTTCTTCGTGGCCTTGTTCCCCTTCCTGGCCTTGATGTCCTCCGTGGTCTTGATCCCCTTCGTGGCCTCGTTCCCCTCCTATGGTTCCCATCTCCTCCATGCCCTCCATCCCCTCCCGTGGCCTCAAGCCTCTCCCCATGGCCTCTGTCCTCTCCCCTGGCCTCCGTCTCCGAGGTGGCCTCTATCTCCGGCGTGGCCTCCATCTTCAACGTGGCTTCCATCCTCTCCCCTGGTCTCCATCTCCAACGTGGCCTCCATCTCCAAGGTGGCCACCATCTTCAAGGTGGCCTCCATCTTCTTCGTGGCCTCGTTCCCCTTCCTGGCCTTGATGTCCTCCATGGTCTTGATCCCCTTCGTGGCCTCAATCCTCTCCCCTGGACTCTAGTCCCAACGTGGCCTCCATCTCCAAGGTGGCCATCATCTTCTTCGTGGCCTCGTTCCCCTTCCTGGCCTTGGTGTCCTCCGTGGTCTTGATCCCCTTCATGGCCTCAATCCTCTCCCCTGGCCTCTATCTCCAACGTGGCCTCCGTCTCCAGCGTGGCCTCCATCTTCAACATGGCCTCCATCTCCAAGCTGGCCACCATCTTCAATGTGGCCTCCATCTTCAACGTGGCCTCCATCTCCAAGATGGCCACCATCTTCTTCGTGGCCTCGTTCCCCTTCCTGGCCTTGATGTCCTCCATGGTCTTGATCTTCTTCATGGCCTCGTTCCCCTCCCATGGTCCCCATCTCCTGCATGGTCTCCATCTCCTCCATGGCCTCCGTCTCCAGCGTGGCCTCCATCTCCGAGGTGGCCACCATCTTCTTCGTGACCTTGTTCCCCTCCCATGCTCTCCATCTCCTCCGTGGCCTCCATCTCCAATGTGGCCTCCATCTCCAAGGTGGCCACCGTCTTCTTCGTGGCCTTGTTCCCCTTCCTGGCCTTGATGTCCTCCATGGTCTTGATCCCCTTCGTGGCCTCATTCCCCTCCCATGGTCCCCATCTCCTGCATGGTCTCCATCTCCTCCGTGGCCTCGTTCCCCTTCCTGGCCATGATGTCCTCCATGGTCTGGATCCCCTTCATGGCCTCATTCCCCTTGCATGGTCCCCATCGCCTCCATGGCCTCCATCTCCTCTGTGACCTCATTCCCTTTCCTGGCCTTGATGTCCTCCATGGTCTTGATCCCCTTCGTGGCCCTGTTCCCCTCTCGCGGCCTCCATCTCCACCATGATCTCTATCTCCTCCATGTTCTCATTCCCCTCTGTGGCCTCGTTTCTCTCCCTGGCCTCGCTCCCCTCCCGTGGCCTCCATCTCCTCCATGGCCACCATCTCCTCCATGGCCTCATTCCCCTTCGTGGCCTTGATGTCCTCGGTGGCCTTGATCCTCTTCACGGCCTCGTTCCCCTCTCGTGGCCTCCATCTCCACTGTGGTCTCCATCTTCTCCGTGTCCCCGTTCCCTGCCCATGGCCTCCATCTCCTCTGTGGCCTCCATCTCCTCCATGGCCTCATTCCCCTTCCTGGCCTTGATGTCCTCCGTGGCCTTGATCCTCTTTACGGCCTCGTTCCCCTCTCACGGCCTCCATNATTTCTCTCCCTGGCCTCGCTCCCCTCCCGTGGCCTCCATCTCCTCCATGGCCACCATCTCCTCCATGGCCTCATTCCCCTTCCTGGCCTTGATGTCCTCCGTGGCCTTGATCCTCTTTACGGCCTCGTTCCCCTCTCACGGCCTCCATCTCCACCGTGGTCTCCATCTTCTCCGTGTCCTCGTTCCCTGCCCATGGCCTCCATCTCCTCTGTGGCCTCCATCTTCTCCATGGCCTCGTTTCCCTTCAGAGCCTCGTTCTCCTCTGTGGCCTCAATCCTCTTCGTGGCCTCGATCCCCTTCGTCACCCCGATCCCCTCCGTGGTCTTCATCCCTTCTGTGACCTCGTTCCCCTCCCATGGTCTCCATCTCCTCCATGGCCTCCATCTTCTCCATGGCCTCCATCCACTCCRTGGCCTCCTTCTCCCTTGTGGCCTTGATCCCCTCCATGGCCTCGCTCCCCTCCATGGTCTTGTGGCCTCCATGTCCCCCCGGCGTGTCCTGGCCCATGTCCCCCACGTGTCCCAACCTTGTCCCCCACGTGTCCCGGCCCATGTCCCCCCCGTACCCCACCCCGTGTCCCAACCCACGTCCCCTGCGATGTTTCCCACCTCGTGTCCTCCACGACGTGTCCCGGCCYGTGTCCCCTCGCTGATGTCACTCTCCGGGGGCAGGTGGACCGCTCGGTGACGGGGCTGGTGGCCCAGCAGCAGTGCGTGGGCCCCCTGCACACGCCGCTGGCCGACGTGGCCGTGGTGGCCCTGTCCCACTTCGACACCGTGGGGGCGGCCACGGCGCTGGGCGAGCAGCCCATCAAGGGCCTCCTGGACCCGGCCGCCGGCGCCCGCCTGGCCCTCACCGAGGCCCTCACCAACCTCGTCTTCGCCCGCGTCACCGACCTCCGCGTGAGTCCCTCCGCCACAGCCATGGCCACTGCGGTGGCCACGGCGTGGCCGCGGCACGTCTACGGGGGTCACGGCGTGGTTACGGCATGGCCATGAGGGTCACGGCATGGCTGTGAAGGTCATGGCATGGTCATGGCATGGCCACGGGGGTCAAGGCATGGCCACGGGGGTCATTCCATGACCATGGCATGGCCATGGGTGTCATGGGGTGGTTGCAATATGGCCATGAAGATCATGGCGTGGCTATGGCATGACCTTCACGGTCATGGCATGACTCCAACGTGGCCACGAAGGTCGTGGCATGGCTATGGCGTGACCACCGGGGTTGTGGCATGGYCRTGGGGGTCATGACATGGCTACGGCATGGCCACGGAGTCACGGCATGGCCATGAAGATCATGGCTTGGCAATGGCGTAGCCATGAAGATCATGGCATGGCCATGGAGATCATCACGTGGCTACAGC
>NW_020448611.1:5693-9095 GCF_003343035.1 Apteryx rowi
GGGTTGTGGCATGGCCGTGGGGGTCATGGCATGGCTACGGCATGGCCACGGAGTCATGGCATGGCCATGGAGATCATGGCATGGCCATGAAGATCATCACATGGCTACAGCATGGCCGTGGAGATCATGGCATGGCCATGAAGATCATGGCATGGCCATGGAGATCATCACGTGGCTACAGCATGGCCACGGAGATCATGGCATGGCCGTGAAGGTCATGGTATGGGCATGAAGATCATCATGTGGCTACAGCATGGCCACGGGGGTCTTGGCATGGCCACGGGGGTCTTGGCATGGCCATGGCACGTGGCATGGACCACCCATGGCCATGCCACGCTAAAGACATGCCCACGGCACACGGCGTGACCACGCCACGGCCATGGGAGTCACACCATGGCCATGACGGAGCCGTKGGCACCACGCTGTGGCCACAGGGACCATGCCACGGCCGGGGTGGGTCACGCTACGGCCATGTCACAGCCACGGGGGACACACTGAGGTCATGGGGTCCATGGCCACACCATGACCATGGGGACACGCCATAGCCATGGAGACACGCCATGGCCATGGAGGACATGCCATGACCATGCCATGGCCATGGGCCACGTCMTAGCCATGGGGACACACCATGGCCATGGGGACATGCCACGGCCATGCCATGGCCTTGGGGACACGTCCTAGCCATGGAGACACACCATGGCCATGGGGACATGCCATGGCCATGCCATGGCCTTGGGGACATGTCCTAGCCATGGAGACACACCATGGCCATGGGGGACACACCATGGCCATGCCATGGCCTTGGGGACACGTCCTAGCCATGGAGACACGCCATGGCCATGGGGNGCCATGGCCCTGGGGACACGTCCTAGCCATGGAGACACGCCATGGCCATGGGGACATGCTATGACCATGCCATGGCCCTGGGGACACGTCCTAGCATGGGGACACACCATGGCCATGGGGGACACGCCACGGCCAAGCCATGGCCCTGGGGACACGTCCTAGCCATGGGGACATGGCACGGCCATGGGGGACACGCCATGACCATGCCATGGCCATGGGGACACGTCCTAGCCATGGAGACACACCATGGCCGTGGAGACACACCATGGCCATGAGGACACATCCTAGCCATGGGGACACACCATGGCCATGGGGACACATCATGGCCATGCCATGGCCTTGGGGACACGTCCTAGCCATGGGGACATGGCACGGCCACGGGGACACGCCATGACCATGCCTTGGGGCAGTTTTGGGGGGTAGAAGGGGACATTTGGGGACAATTTGGGGGTAAACAGGCATTTGGGGACATTTGGGGGAGGTTTGGGGGTAAAAAGGGACATTTGGGGACATATGGGGGGCAGGAGGGGGCCGGGTCGGTGTGTCTAACTCTGTCCCCTCTGTCCCCCCGTCTCCTTTTGTGTCCCCATGTCCCTGTGTCCCCATTTCCGTCTGTCCCCCTTGTCCCCCTTGTCCCTTTGTCCACGGTGTCCCCATGTCTCCCTGTCCCTTGTGTCCCTGTGTCCCTTGTCCCCATCCTCCATATCCCCGTGTCTTGTGTCCCCATGTCCGTGTGTCCCACATCCCGTTTCCCCATGTCCTGTGTCCATGCGTCCCCGTCCCCTGTGTCCCCATGTCTTGTGTCCCTGTGTCCCCACATCCATGTCCCCATGTCCTGTGTCCCCATGTCCTGTCTGTGTCCCATGTCCCGTGTGTTCCCATGTCCTGTGTCCATGCGTCCCCATGTCCCCTGTGTCCCCATGTCTTGTGTCCCGGTGTCCCCACATCTGTGTCCCCATGTCCCCATGTCCTGTGTCCTCATGTCCCGTCTGTGTGTCCCATGTCCCCTGTGTCCCCNGGGGGACACGCCATGACCATGCCATGGCCATGGGGACACGTCCTAGCCATGGAGACACACCATGGCCATGGAGACACACCATGGCCATGAGGACACGTCATAGCCATGGGGACACACCATGGCCATGGGGACATGCTATGACCATGCCATGGCCTTGGGGACACGTCCTAGCCATGGGGACACACCATGGCCATGGAGGACACGCCACAGCCATGCCATGGCCTTGGGGACACGTCCTAGCCATGGGGACAGGGCATGGCCACGGGGACACGCCATGACCATGCCTTGGGGCAGTTTTGGGGGGTAAAAAGAGGCATTTGGGGACAATTTGGGGGGCAGGAGGGGGCCAGGTTGGTGTGTCTAACTCTGTCCCCTCTGTCCCCCCGTCTCCTTTTGTGTCCCCATGTCCCTGTGTCCCCATGTCCCTTTGTCCATGGTGTCCCCATGTCCCGTGTCTCCCTGTCCCTTCTGTCCCTGTCCCATGTCCCCATCCTCCATATCCCCATGTCTTGTGTCCCCATGTCCATGTGTCCCACATCCTGTTTCCCCATGTCCTGTGTCAATGTGTCCCCCTGTCCCCATGTCCCCTGTGTCCCCATGTCTTGTGTCCCTGTGTCCCCACATCCATGTCCCCATGTCCTGTGTCCCCATGTCCCGTCTGTGTGTCCCATGTCCCTTGTGTCCCCATGTCTTGTGCCCCTGTGTCCCCATGTCCGTGTGTCCCATGTCCCACATCCCCATGTCCCCTGTGTCCCCATGTCTTGTGTCCCCATGTCCCCCCGTCCCCCATGTCCCCATGTCCCTCGTGTCCCCATGTCCGGTGTCCCTGTGTCCCCATGTCCCCATCTCCTGTGCCCCCATGTCGCCATGTCCCCATGTCTTGTGTCCTCACATCCGTGTGTCCCATGTCTCCTGTGTCCCCATGTCCTGTGTCCCCATGTCCCCATGTCCCCACGTCCCCATGTCTTGTGTCCTCACATCCGTGTGTCCCATGCCTGTGTCCCTCTGTCCCCATGTCCCCACCCCCTGTGTCCCCATGTCCCCTGTGTCCCGTCTTGTGTCCCCATGTCCATGTGTCCCATGTCCCCCATGTCCCCATGTCCCCATGCCTTGTGTCCTCACATCCGTGTCCCATGTCTCCTGTGTCCCCATGTCCTGTGTCCCTGTGTCCCTATGTCCCCATGTCCTGTGTCCCCATGTCTTGTGTCCCCATGTCTGTGTCCCATGTCCCCCATGTCCCCATGTCCCCATGTCTTGTGTCCTCATATCCGTGTGTCCCATGTCTCCTGTGTCCCCATGTCCTGTGTCCGTGTCCCCATGTCCCCATCCCCTGTGTCCCCATGTCCCCATGTCTTGTGTCCTCACATCTGTGTCCCATGTCTCCTGTGTCCCCATGTCCTGTGTCCCCCCGTCCACGCATCCCATGTCCATGTCCCCACATCCCCATGTCTTGTGTCCCCCTGCCCCATGTCCATGTGTCCCCCCATCCGTGTGTCCCCCGTGTCCCCCGTGTCCCCGTGTCCCCCCCGCAGGACGTG
>NW_020448612.1:0-6675 GCF_003343035.1 Apteryx rowi
CACCACCACCACCACCACCACCACCACCACCACAGTTGCTGTTGTGGGAGACTGCAAGCTGGATCTGGGGGAGAAATGCCTCCCTGTCGGGGAATCAAGGGCCACCCCCAGACAGCAGCAGGGACCTGTGATGGGGGCAGAGAAGCTGCCGAGAGGTGGTGCTGCTCRCAAAGGGGCTGGGGAGAAAAGGAGCACAGAGGCATGGCAGGTGTGCTGCTTGTTTCCTGGGTGCAGCTGTTCCCAGGACTTGGAGGAAAGGGGCAGGAGAGGTCCTGGCCTGACAGGAGCCGTGACTGGGCGGAGGAGCATCCAGGCAGGCTGCAACTAGGGAAGATGCCCCCTCCGTGGGCCCTGGTGAGCAGTGCCACTCTCCTCCCAAAGCAGCCAAGCAAGAGGGTCCCATTGCACATGGCCAAAGGCATTTACCAGGCTCTGGAACCTGCAGCTCTGCTGCTGCCTGGCTTTCAGCTCTCCTCTGTATAAACCAGGAGCATTTTGTCCTTGTGGCAGAGGTGGGCATGAAGAGACAACCCGCGCACTTGGGGCAGTGCAAAGACTCAGAGGCCACAGAACCAATAACGAGAGCTTCAGAGTGTCTTTAAGCAAAAACACGAGACTTTCTTTGGTGGCTGACTCACTGTAATCGCCTGTGACAAGACGAAGGATCCCAGGAAGAGGAAGTGCCCGTTTCCTGGTCCTTAAGCACAGCAGAAAACCCAGGGAGAATGAGCGCAGACACCTCACCGGAGAGGAAGGGGGTCTCTCTTTGGGCYCAAGGAGGTGTCTGAGGGCAGACATAACAGTCACGCTCAGTAAGCTTAGCTGGGCTCCAAATCTTCAGGACACATGGGCCTGAATCTTCCAGCTTCTGCATGAGAAAAAGAGTTCTTTGTCCTTTCGGAGCCTCTTTCAAGGCACTTCCAACACGGAAAAGGAAAGTAGGAGAGTTGGGCAAAACCCAGAGTAGTTCTACACATTAGTAACGAACAAGGGGTGGGGGGAAGGAGTTACATAGAACTGTGCTCCAGCCCCCCTCAGCTTGCTCTTGCACTGGTTCAAGTCCAAGAAGCACCATGATCAAACAAGGCCTCAGTGTAAACAGACTGCACAAAGAGATTGCCCCCTCTCTTACAGAGAACTTCTGTCTTCTTGCATCTCTTTCCTTGAAGACTTGCCTTGTCAGTCCACATTCTCTGTTCATGGTATGTCCCTTCACACAAGTGACTTCTCTTCCAGATGCACACTTCAGGGGACTCCAAAGAGGAGAAAGATGCACCAAGCAGAGGGCTTTGCTTTAGCGCTCAATCTTCTGTCTTCGGCTTGGCAAGCTGCTTTACCACACTAGCAGACCACCCGACCACAATCACGCATCCAGCCCAGCCCTCCTGGCCTCCAAGGTTAAGGCACTTGAACCACTGTAGCCAACAAGTGAATTTTCTGAGGGCCTTTGTCAAAGCTGCCTTTGGCTCCCTAGCCAGAAAGATCAAATGCCCAGATAGAGCTGCATCAGCAGGGGCTGGCTTTTGGCACAAGAGCCAAGTGACGATGGCAAGGCTCCTCTTCTCCTTGGATTACTCCATGAGCAGTATTGCACCACATGCTTCACACATCCCATTTTCTAATTAAGTTTCAGGAAGACACTCTAAATGCACAACCATGAGTAAAGCAGAAAATACAAGCATTGTAGTGACAGACAATGATGGAATTAAGGCTATTGGTGTAGCCCAAATGAAGCTCCTCGTGTCTGCATCCTGCTGGGGTTTGAAATCACAAGATGCACTCTCTTCTTCCCAACAGCATGCAGCTGCACTGGGGAGGAACCATGGTTGTGCTGCAAAGGAGACAATCTTTGGTCTGGCATTCCCCAGCCCAGCTTGCCCAGCAGAGCAGCCTGCCTTTGAACATCCTGGTATGTCTGATTTTCTAGGATTGGAAAGAGTGAACAGAAGAACAAGGCAGCTCACTGAATCACAGAACAGTTGAGGTTGGAAGGGACCTCTGGAGATCATCTGGTCCAATCCCCCTACTCAAGCAGGGTCCACATTTCTCTTGTACTGGGGAGCCCAGCACTGGACCCAGCACTCCATCCGTGGCTTCACCAGGTCTGAGCAGAAGTATTGCCTCCCTTGCCCTTCTGGCAATGCTCTTCCTTATACAGCCCAGGATGCCACTGGCCTTCTTTGCCACAGGCACCTCCTGCTCTCCCCTGATGCCATTACTTTTGCCAGCTTCAAGCAAGAATAGCAACCACAGCTGTAGTACAGTTGTCTCTCTCTCTTATATGTCACATCCATGGTCTTGATTTGCATTGCAAAGATGAGTGACGTGACATCAGGCTTCAGAGAATAGAAGCAAAAGGAGGATGCATGCTCCTCTAGACAGCACATGCAGTAGCAAAACAAAAGGTATCCAAATAAAGCCGCACCTATGCAATGAGCTTCATGAAGCTGGGCTCTCCTCCACTTAGACTGCATGATCTTTCTTTTGGACACATTTCTGGGTGTAAAGAGATGCTGATGGGTCCTAATGTCAGATCCCAAGCAGGTGAGGTCCTTTACTGGTGATGCATTTAAGCACAGTCATCAGAAGGTTTTGAACTTCAAGAAGAAGAGAAAGAGGTTATTTAAATCCTCTGCATTAACCTAAAGTCTCAAATACAATTGTGAAAGCCCTACCCATTGTTTTGGATAAAACCAAAGACTATTCTGTAAAGAACTGAAATAGAATTGTGGCTAGTTTATTCAGTTCCAAACTTGCCATATCACATAGTTGAGCTGGTTCTGCAGCATAGTGCATTCCCTAGCAGTGATATAGTCTCTCAGCTATGGAGATCTGTTTATTTGGCATATTTGTCACACAGGTTTCTCAGCGAACTATAGATCCAGAGCTTGTAGACATTTACACAAGTCATAATCAGAGTGCTGACAACTCTGTGTTTTGGCATAACTTTGCATCAAATAATTGTACATCTGATATGTAGTATTATGCTCATCCAGACTACATTATTAATCACAGAAACAGCACATAAAAGGCTAAAAGTGAGTCAGTCCAAACAGGCATTGTTATTCTGCCCCGGTAAGAAAGAGAGAGCCCTGAATCACCTCCTTTTCCCCTTTCTTTCTGGGTGAGCAGGAAGCAGATTACTACTGGAACTGCATTCCCTCTTTCCTTGAGGACTTACTGTTTGGCTTCCTGAAGGAAAGGGAGAAAAGAAAGATTGCCTACCTTTGCACCTTTGCACAACCACCACCACTATTCCTTCATTTTATTTTCACGTGAAGACCACAAAGGTTTGTGTCCTGTTCTTGACTCTAATCTTACTTGAGCGCTCCTTTATTTTTCTTCTAGTAGTTCACATGAAGTGTAAAGAGTAACATCCTAAAAAGCTGTGGGTTGTATTTGCTCAATGGATTGGATTTTTCAGATAGGGCTGACTAATGACTATCTTGTTACACCCACCTTTTTGCACACTGAAAAATAGAGACTTAAACAACCCTGTCACTGGCAGGGTGAATCAGTGAGTGTAAAACTGCTTGGTTTCACTCCATATGAAGGATACAGCTTTCTAGAATGAAAAGCATTACTACTGAGGAATGCGAAGGGACCTTTCATGGTTATTTCAGATAATAATTTGCCCTGTATCTGTGAAGCAAGCATCAAAAATGGGCCTGAAAGAGAATCCTGTACTTGTAGGTCAGGAGTTCAACTCTCACCTCTGCAGGGAATGACAAAGCCGCAGGACCAAAGTATTATTTGTATATATAAAATGAGTTCAGCTAGAATCTTAGCACTATATTTGAATTTGTAGCCCTCTAACTCTCACACATCTGGTGTCTCTACTCTACAGGTTCCTCAACTTGTCAGTGTTAAAATTCCAAAGGCACCCTAAAATCTGTGTCTGTCTGCGCCAAAAGTGCTGACCACCTTGGCACCTTATCAACACCTCAGTCTCATCATGAACTGGTGTCCCTCACCTGTGTTGCTGGTGAGGGTCAGACTGGCCAGCATGCTCAGGGATGTCGCAGGGGATAGGCACAAAACACAACAGCAGTGTCCTTCTTCCACAGCAGTGCCTCCCGGACTGATAGGGTGGGTGTAAGGAGGGCAGACTGGTGTTCAGTCCCCTTCTCAGCTTCAGGGTGGCTCTCACTGCTGAAGAGAGATGGGGAATGTGTAGTAGCTTAATGGTGCATTTATTTGGGAATCGGGGGAGGGGGAAATTCTTGTTTCTAAATATTACTTCAGATAGACTTACATATTTTGCATCAAACCATCCCTGGATAAAATAGTCCACTGTTGTGGTCCCATGAGTTTTTACATGACTTAGGCTTGAGAGAAGTGATTGAGAATCACCTCTAACTGGAGTAAAATCTAGACTGGTCCTTGTGACATTTCTGTGGGAGGTGAAGCTCTGTCAGACTTCCCAGGCAGCTGAAGAAAGTGACCTCCAGCCTCCTGTGCAAGGTGGGTGAGGGGAAGCCTTTCCTTCCCCTGCTTTTGAAAACTGAAGGACTGTCCCTCCCCAACATGCATACACTAATTTGGGGGGAGGGAAAGAACAGACTCAGGCACACAGGCGATCTGAAGAGGGTGTGTACGCCTGGGGAAGGACAGGATTGAAATCCACCCCTGCTCTCAGTGGGTAGCTGCTGGTTGATTTAGGCAGCTCCTTTCCTCAGTCTTTCCGGGTTCCCTTCTGGGACACCTCTCTGTTGCTTTGGCAGAGGAATGATGGTGAAGCAGGTTTGTGCATTTCCCTGGGGGAGTCAAGGGCCCCACAGTTACACCTGAGAGCACATGGTGTGGGAGCACCTTCACCTTCTCATTGATTGAGGTCAAAAAACTGTCTCAGCGTCAGATCCCCAGTGAAAGAAAGGCTGCCTTTTGACTTCTGAAATGCAAAGTTTCAGACCTTATCACTGTTACAGAGCTATGCACAAAAGTCCAGCATCTATTCACTAATAAATAAACATGTATCTGAGAAAGGGGCCAGTTGGCCTCAGGCCAAATAAGGTAACCTAACATGCAGTGTGACATTTTATTTCATCAGTGACTGTTTTTCTGAACAATTGTGTGAAAGTGATAGTGACATTAGTATCAAAAGGATTATCAGCATGATTATGCTGACTAGAGAATTAATTAATCAATGGCGTTTGTCAAAAACTGTCATTGAAATTCTATTCATTATTAGCATAACGAAGAGATCATGTTTGCCCTCTCTAGCAATCAATCAAGCATCTGGGATGCACTTCAAAGTCAAAGAACTAAACTTAAAACCAGAAGGTATTTGATTTTGAGAACAGGTTATTTTCGTAGTTTGACAGGTTATACACACTGTTTTTCAACAGTTAGGTATTTATTTGTGTCTTTGAGATGATATTGGATAAAAGTCAAAGGATCACAGATGCCAGAGCAAAATGGCTTACCCATAGTAAAGTAGGATTTTGAACTAGATATACATAGGATAAAACTAGTCCTTTCTTCCATGAGTTTTTATCAGTAGATCTCAGAGTGTTTTATTACAGAGATCATTATCATTATCCCTGTTTATCAGTGGCAAAAGTGGCAGAAAGAAGTGAAATGACAAGCCCTTAGACAAGTAGCAAAGCCAAGACCTGAACCCAGCACTCCTGAGTACCCATTCACTGCTGTATTGTCAAAGTAAAACTTTGCTAATTAAATTTATCTTGATTGTAATGCCATTTTCAAAATCAAGGATGAATTCGACCCTCATTCATTACTGAATCACAGCATACAGAAGAGTAATCATAGAAGCTAATGTCTCACAACAACTGAACTTACTGCTATACTGTTTTGGCACAGCCATCTCAAGTAAATACCTGAAGTCAGAACCAAGGAAGGCTAAACAGGGTAGTACTGATGTTTTGTAGCATGCTGTCTAAAATGCAGGCATGATACACCATGCTGCTACTTCCTGTCTGCTTGAGTCATAACCTCAGATTCTGCTCAAGTCATAACCAGTCTGCATCTCCTGCCACTCAATGGTAGGAATTGCTTTTTCTGCTGATTAGCAAGTGGCCCAGCCGTGTTTGTTGAACAGCATTCCCTGAACATGCATACAGAACTGTCTTCCAGGTGTGAAGGTTTCAGCAGGATCTTATCCTTTTTCAGAAAGCAGTAGGATATGCTTTATGTGATATTTTCCTGGTTCCTCAGATGCGTGGAATATCAGTGAAAACTGAAACAGAAAATAACAGCTGCACTTGTAGTCTCAGGCTAAATGTAACCAGTTGTGTTATTTACAGGGTTGCTGGCTCTTTTATCAGTCTGCAGTGACTGTGATGGCAGTAAAGTTTTTTAATCGATATATCTTTTTGCTTCACCAGCTATATTGAGCTGTAATTCAGGTGGTGGACAAACTGATGAGCCTCAGCTTAGTCCTGAAGGAGGATAAAACAGATTAAGTTTTAGTGTT
The DNA here is from genome assembly GCF_003343035.1 of Apteryx rowi. Lineage (NCBI taxonomy): Eukaryota > Metazoa > Chordata > Aves > Apterygiformes > Apterygidae > Apteryx > Apteryx rowi. The sequence goes on from NW_020448612.1 coordinate 6,437, forward strand.
GAATCTATGATGGGTTAAAATCAGATAATTTGTGAATAAGCATGGCTGGGAAGGGGAGATTCCCAGCTTTCTTTCAGGGTATGTAGAGTAACCGGCTTTTGGCACTGGAAGGCTCCACAGGATTCAGACTGAAGCTGTGATATGTGCTAATTTGTTGCATCAAAGTGAGAAACAGCCTTGGGAACATCTTGTATTGTGGTATGTACTAATTTGTTACATCAGTGAGAAACAGCCTTGGG
>NW_020448613.1:0-1952 GCF_003343035.1 Apteryx rowi
TCATGAAGACGGGATTGCTCATCCCAATCAGATCATGCCCTCTCTTGCTTAACCATTCCTCCACAATTCCCCCTTCTTGTTTTTGAGCAATCCAGGCATGGTTCACTACTTTCAGCAGAGCGTTCTTAAGGCAGCTTAATACTACACAGAAGCACAAACCTACAACTACAAGAATTAGTAAGATGCGCAAGCCTTCAGTAAGCAACCCTATTAGCCACTGTGGCAGATTTCCAAACAGGTTAGTTAGCCATTCGTCTAATAGCCCATGGTTCTGACGGATTTTCCTTGTGTGCTCCTTCAACCATTGCAATTGTTTGTGAATGGACTCACCATGATCAGACAAATTCATGCAACACATACCTTCAAAATCCTCACAACCATGGCCTTGCGCTAATAGCAAAAAATCAATCGCAGCCCTATTCTGCAGAATAGCATGTCGCAGGCTACCTTGGTCCTCTAATAGGCTCTCTATTATCTCAGTGGTGACGTTAGCTTGCTTCTCAGCCCAGCAAGCCAATCGTCCTATTCGGTTCAGGGCGTTGCCTGCTGCTGCCCCAGGCACGAAGAAGGACAAAAACACTCTTTCAGTAGGACTGCGCAGGGAAACCTGATCATTACAATTTGGTGAGAGCCCTATGGCCACCCGTCTACTGCGGACGGCGGTCCTGTTCTTCGTTATATGTCTCCACCAATTCTGATCTGGTGCCAGCAGTGTCAGTTTACCAAGATAACATGGACCACCCATTACGGCTTTTGGGATTCCCTGCCAGGCCCTGTCACCACATATCAAAAAGACGTCTGGTGGCAAGGCCTTTGGGGTATTATTGTTCCAAATTAGGTGCCCCCCTTTGGCTTCAGCTCCGAGGGCTCCCAGCCCTTGGTGGCTGGTGCCATTGGTGCCACAGAATGAATCACGGTTTTGATAGTCATAATAAGCTGCTGTTGGGGTGACGTTTGTCCACCCTGTCCAATTAAATAACTGGTATGGGTTCACGCCAGTGAGGGCAAGTCCTCCAAAATATATACATGTTTGAGTCCAATTGTTTGAAGTGTTCCCAATTCTCATTGACCCCAACAGGTCTAGCTCCTGCGGGTCCCATGGCAGTGTGCTGTTCAGGCCAGTAATGAGGGCGACACTGCAGTTAGCAGTCGACAGACTGCCACTGCAGTTTCCTGTGCTGTACTCCTGGAAACTGTTTATATTATAGCTGGGGACACCTATTAGGCAGGTTCTAAAAGGTTGAGTAGCGGAAGCCAGGGACAAACAGAAAGCTTGTTGCCCTGTCTTGTTCACCCAGGTAACCCACATATTTTGCCTGGGCTCAATTTTGTGGAGAGTCATTACCACCAGGAACAGTATTCCCAGAATCAGGATCTCTATCTTCGTGTTCGCTGGATGAGTCATGGCGAGTCACGACAGGCTTCACGTTCTTGCTGGGTACCCACACTGGACCACAATCTGTGGAGACAAACATATAACCTCGACCATTAAAGATAACAGGGGCGGGCCCAATCCATATTCCAGAGACTGGGTCCCTATACATTACTTTAAACTGTGGTAACGTTGTTGTATTATTGAACTTCAGATTTTGGTGATGAATTATTATGGGGGGTTCCTCACGGTCGCCCATGAGACAGAGATAATTCAGGGTGAAGAGCGCACGGTGCAGCCTCTGCTGTGCGTCCGTCTCCTCACCCTTTTGCTTCCTTAGATAATCTTTTAACACTTGATGGGTACGTTCTATTAGCCCTTGCCCGGTCGGTGAGTGCGGAATTCCTGTAACATGATCAACCCCCCATCGAGATAGAAACATCCTAAGTTTTTGACTGACATAGGCAGGTCCATTATCCATTTTTATGCGCTCAGGCACACCCAATACGGCAAAGCAGGCCAAAAGGTGTTTACACACCTGTTGTGCCTTTTCTCCGGGTAATGCAGTTGCCCATATCAT
>NW_020448613.1:2062-6534 GCF_003343035.1 Apteryx rowi
GACATCCATTTGCCATAATTCTAAAGCTTTTAACCCTTTTGGATTTACTCCAAGCCCAATACCCGGGCCATGGTTCCCACATCTTGGGCAGGCCTGTACAATACCTCGGGCCTCACTCTCTGTCAAGCCAAATTGCCTTTTTAAGCCTTTGGCATTTTAGTGAAACATGTCGTGACTTTGCCTAGCTTGCTGAAACTTGTCCATAGGGGATAGATGACGCACTGAGCTAACCAGGCTGTCAGCGAGCTGATTGCCTTGGCCTAGCCCCACATCTAACTGGTGACTACGAATGTGGATAACACAACAAGCCGCAGTTCGTTGGCCAAGCACAGACCGCAATGCAATAAACAGACTTCCCAATCTCGGGTTCGCTGTCTCCCGTATTAAAGCGTCCTCCAACTGTGGCACTATCCCTGCTACATACATCAAATCAGTTACTACGTTTAGAGGGGTATTTAACCAATTAGTCAGAGCCCAAACTACTGCAGTTAATTCCAGGGTCTGAAGAGAATCCCAGGGTTGTCCTTCCAGGATATGGTGCTTCCATTGCGTACTTTCCTTCCAAACACACGCTGCACGTCGCAAGCGCTTGCCCGCGTCCGTGTAGACAGTGACACCGTCGGGGATTGGTTTCTCACTTACATTGGATTTTTCTATCCACTGATTTCGCTTTAATACCTGCCATAACTTTCCCTGAGGTTGGTACGAATGTATCTTCCCACCGAAGCCTAGCAGAGCATTTTGTATGGCCACAGCGTTTTGGAGCCACCAATCTAGGTCAGCCATACTGACAGGTATGCTAATATTGTCCGGCTCCTGGCCACTGATCTCTATAATTCTTGATCATCCCTTGCGTATCAAGTCGCCGACTGCTTCGGTTCGGGTCTGGACACTCATTTTTGGCTGTGCCCTCAAAAATACCCATTCCAAAATATTAAAGACTTCCCCTAGACTTTTACTTTTGGCAGTGGCATTGACCAGAAGAGGGGAGAGGGGATCCCCCCTTCCGTGTTGCCACTGACAAATGACTGCATATGGTGAGTCTTTCCCATTACATATGATCAAGGATATAGGCAGACTTAGGAGACGGCGTGAGGACCATGACAGATGTAGTTTTTCCGCAATACGCTGTAATGCTGCATGGTGCTCAGGTGTCAAAGCAACCTTGCTAGCAGGGTTTGTGCCCCGCAAGAGAGCCGTTAGGGGTGTGATATCAGCGTTGGAGATACCAACACAGCGCCGCACCCATTGAACATCCCCAAGTAGGGTTTGCACATCATGCAAAGTACACAACTGAGTCATGAGCTCTGTTTTCTGGGGTCGAATTTTAGACTCTGCAATGGTCCATCCAAGATACTTCCATGGCGCCATGCGCTGGATCTTTTCTGGCGCAATGACAAGTCCCTTTGTCGATAGAATGTCACTTAATTGTGTCAATGACTCTTCCGTAAAAGACTTTTCCTGGCAACAAAGAATGTCATCCATATAGTGATAGATTATAGTGTCTGGCCATTGGCTTCGAAGTGGCTGCAATGCCCATGCAACGTAAAGTTGGCACAAGGTCGGTGAGTTTTTCATTCCTTGCGGCAAAACAACCCACTCATAACGCTCTGCAGGCGCAGCCTTGTTTATTGCTGGCACAGAAAAGGCGAAACATTGCGTGTCTTGAAGGTGTGAAGGAATGGTGAAAAAGCAGTCTTTTAAGTCGACTATCAGTATGTGCCATCCGTTGGGTAACATGCCCGGCGACGGCATTCCGGGCTGCAGCGCTCCCACAGATTGCATCTGTTCATTGACTTTGCGGAGGTCATGCAAGAGTCGCCACTTCCCATTTTTCTTTGGGATGACAAAGATGGGTGTATTCCACGGACTAACAGAAGGTTTGATGTGTCCAGAGGCAAGCTGTTCAGCGACCAGTTGCTTAATGACTTGCAGTCGCTCTTCAGTCATGGGCCACTGGTCAACCCACACGGGTTCATCGGTATTCCAAGTCAGCGGCAGGTTGGGCGACTGCTCCCCAGTGCCCAGGACTAAAAAGGCTTCGTGGTTAACACTGCTCCAATTTGACTCAAAACATCTCGGCCAATCAAGGCCTCCAATGTCCCAGGTAGAGGTAATACATACACCTTAAGCCTAGCTTGTTGGCCCTCTGGAAATTGCAAATGGACAGGCTGTTTGCTAATCTGAGGGAGAGACTGTCCTCCAACGCCCGCAATGGACAACGTTGGCAGTTCCACCGGCCAGCTTACAGGCCATACGGCTTGGCTAATGATCGTGACATCGGCTCCCGTGTCCAGCATTGCGTCAACTTGCTGTGATATGCCATGCTGGGAGATGACAACACTCATTGTAGGACGTCGGTCCATTTTCGTAGTAAAGCAGACGGCAGGACCAGTAGACCCGAAGCCACGATCACCTCGATAGGGATGGAGTTGCGGCGAATGGTCCAATGAAGTGCCAAGAGTGACTATCTGCGCGATCTTGCTGCCCTTAGGAATGAAAACAGGCGGGCAAACAGTATAGACCATGATGTAAATGCGACCCGTGTAATCAGCATCGATCACTCCAGGCAACACAATAAGTCCTCGAATACCGGCGGAGGACCGCCCTAACAACAATCTTCCGACGGAACTATCCTGATGGGAGAGAGGGCCTATAGCGTTGCTGGGGACTTTCTGGACGGTGGAGTCAACGAGCGTGACATCTACTGTGGTTTCCACGTCGACTCCCAAGCTCCCTCGGGTTGCAGGCTGGTGTCGCTGAAGAAAACCTGCGTCTGGCTTTGGGGGTTCACTTGTGTCTGCGCGCGGCCTCCTCCCGCGCTCGGTTTCCAGTTTCCGGTACAGGCTTTTGTGGCATGCGTGCCTTTTTGGCAGCGGTCACACCAGACGGCGGAGCGGCAAGCAGATCGTACATGGCCGGGCTCACCACAGCGGTAGCACTTTCCTCGGAACTGCCCACCGGGAGGACGTTTCGAAGGTGCTTTGTTCGGCGGTTGATCCCTTCGAACTACGGCAGCCACCGCCCCCTGGACTGCAGCAGCAACCATGGTTCCTTGCCTCTGGGCTTCAGCCCTCTCCACTCTCAGCAGCATCTCCTCCACTCCAGCCCCTTTTGGCAGGCTGGCCAACAGTTGTTTGGTTAGCTTGTTGGCATTGTCGAACGCCAACACCTTGAACATTTGATTTTTGCTCTCCTCAGACAAATCAGGGTGATGCATGATTGCTTCCCACAGTCGATCCACAAAGTTGCTATATTTCTCTGTCACCCCCTGAAGCAGATTGCCGAAGGACGGGCTGCTTCCTCCTGGCAGCCTGAGAAATGCGTCCATTGCTAGGCGCGCAGACAGTTGCAGTAGGTCTGCTGGTAAACTGGACTGAGCCGTATAGCTCGAATACTGTCCGTCGCCTGTTAGCATGTCAGGGGTCATTCCCCTCAGCGGGTCATTGGCCCCTTGTCGGCACATCGCCTCCTCAGCGCACCGCTGCTGCCAAGAGGCGACCCACAGGAGAAACTGTGTGGGAGTAAGCAGGAGTCTCATCAGATTTTTGCAATCATACGGACACATGAGGTCAGCCGAAAAAATCCAATTGACTATTTGTTGAGTAGCTTCCGACTTGACCCCATACGTAGAGACGGTTGTACGGGCCTGTTGTAAGATCTTCCAATCGTGCGGTTCCCATCTTCCCTGTCCGTGCTGGTATAATATCGGAAATACCAGCGGGGCGGAACCACCCATTCCCCCGGTGGCTTGCCACTGGCCCTCCACTATGGCGTTTTTGATAATATCACCCCAGCAAGACTCCCTTGGAGGTCCAGCGGGGGAATTCATTAAGCAGGGAGGCACTCCTCTCTCTCTCTCTTGCGCCTGCAGCTCCACCTTTTTCAGGAGTTCCGATAGTTCCTGTAGCGCTCTTACGGTTTCCCCTGGTGACGGCGGTACCCTTCTCTCGTCCGGTGGCTCGCTGGATGAAAACAGCGGGGGGAGCTCTGAAGGAGTCTGACGTGAGCGGGTGGTTTCGTTGAAGGAGGGGAAAGGCGGCCGCTGAGATGGCATAGGTGGCGGCAACGGTGGGTACAGGGGAGTCGCGCGAGGCGGTGGTGAGGGAGGAGCACCAAGGGAAGGCCGGCACTCCTTTCCACCCAAATCTATGAGGTCAGCAAGGGGCGTGGCCACCGCCCCTCTTGGAACCTCCTCCGGGTGCACGTCCGCGTTTGCCTCAGAGCTCGGACCAGCTGGCTCCGAGGAAACTTCCGCCTTCTGGGACGCAGTGGGCGAAGGTGCCGGCGGTGTTCCCCCCTCAGAGTCCTCCCGCACCCTTTGCAGTGCCTCCGCGACAGATCGGCATACCGGCACCGTTGGCCCTTTAATGGGGAGTGGTCCGCCGAAAAATTGCGACATCAGGCCTGACTTACTCGGAGGGGGTCTGGTAGCGGAGGCTCCGGGGCTCAGCATTTTCGCAGCCGCGGAC
>NW_020448614.1:0-2377 GCF_003343035.1 Apteryx rowi
CTGCTATCTAGGCCAGCATGGCTCTGCTCTGAAGTGGGGCCATTGCACACACGGTGTCCTTGGCTCATGGTAACAGGTTTCACCATGACTGGTCTGCTCTCTGTGCCACAGCTGAGGCTCTGCAACCCAAATATACACAAGTGCATGCAGCCTGAGAGGCACAGAGAGGAGCAGATGGAGATGCACAAGGTTTCACCGGCCTGAAACATGGTTGGAATAACTGAGATGCAGTGGGATCACTACCATAACTGTAGGGTTGTGATGGCAGGGTACAAGCTCTGCAGGCAAGACTGTTAGGGAAGATGACCGGGGGGGATGCCCTTGGTGTGAAGGGAAAGCTCAGATGGATGGAGCTCTTGTATGGGATGGACAAGGGTTTGGGTGAGAGCTTGTGCGTGAGCATCAGAGTAAAGTTGACATTGTGGTGGGGGTTACAGATCCCCTGATGGGTCTGAGGAGGTGGATGCAGTCTCCTTTAAGCAACCTGAGGAAGTCAGTGGGTCACAGGGCCTGGTTCTKMTGGGGGGACTTTAATCTCCCCGATATTCATTGGAAGGGCAAAGAGCAGGGTGCAAGCAGTCCAGGAGATTTCTGGAGGCTGTCAGGGACAGCTTCCAAGCACAGCTGCCAGATGGGCCAGTAAGGGTGACGTTCACCTGGATCTGGTACTCGCACATAAGGAAGCACTGATCAGGGCTGTGATAATCTGTGGAAACCTTGTTTGCAGTGACTATGGAACAGTGGAGTCCCAGATCGTGAGGGCAATGAGGAATACAATAAGGCATTATAATAAGATGGGTAGACACACAGGTGCGTAAAAAACTGGTTGGATGATGGAACTTGGAGTGTTTTTTTGTTTTTTTTTGAATGGGTCATGCTTTACCAGGAAGCCAGGTAAAGGTGGAGTATGCAGGGGTCTATACTCGGACCTGTCTTGTCTATCGGGTTCATCAGTGACCTGGAGGATGCAACACTCATCACATGTATAGATGACACCTCATCAGGAGAAAGAGTCATATGTTTGAGGGCTGCCATTCAGGTGGGCCTCAACACACGGGAGGAATGGGCTGTCAGGAAATTCAACAAGGACAAATGCAAATCCTGCCCCTGGGACAGACCAACACCCTGCAGTGATACGGGCTGAGGAGCACCCGGCTGGGCAGCAGCTCTGCAGAAAAAGGACCTGGCAGTCTTTGTGGGCAGTGAGCTGAACATCAGCCAGCAGCGTGCCCTGGCAGCAAAGAAGACCACAGCATCTTGGGCTGCATGAACAGGAGCACAGCCAGGAGATGGAGGGAAGTGATTATCCCCCTCTACTAAACACTCGTTAGAGCCCATCTAGATACTGCGTCCAGTTGGGGCTGCCTGTAGAAGAACGCTGTTGATCGCATCAAGTGAGTCCAGTGGCAGGCCCCCAAGGTTGTTGAGAGCTGCAGCACTTGCCCTGTGAGGGAACAGGGCTTCTTCAGTGCAGAAAAGGGAAGGTTTTGCAGAGGACTCATAGCAGCTTCCCAGCTGAAAGTTGCCACTGATAATGAACCAGGTTTTTACAGGAATCCATGGCAGGAAAATGAGAGGCAATGGCTATAAGCTGAAACAAGTGCAGTCAAAATTGTATAGAAGGAAGAAAAATCAATGAGGACCATGAAGCATTTGAAGTGGGGTCCAGAGGGGTTAGGGACTCTCTCTTCTGGGAGGCTTGCAGGACACAGCTGGACCAAGCCCTGAGGACCTTGGTGTGAATTCAGTGTTGTCCCTATGTGAACAGGATATTGGACTAGAACCTCCCAAGGTCCCTTCCAGCCTGAATGATTTGGTGATTTTTGTCCTCTCTGGCGATAGCCACTGCAATTCTTGCAGGCAGCAAATCCTTTTCTTCATGTGGGTTAGCACCTGACATGGCCTCCTCAGAGCCAGCCCCTTCTAGTGGTGTGAGGTTGCCTCTCGGACCTGAAAGGTTTTCAGTTCAAGGTTTCATTATGAGTGACTGCTTGTCCAGAGTGAGCCCCCTCCACAGCCTACAACACCTGTACATGACAACACGATGCCAAATGAGTGTGACAAATGCAGAAAGTCATGGCATGAGGGTGACTGCACTGTAACATCCATGAGGTCCTTTGCTGATCCAATAATATCCAGAAGGACTGAAAGAGCCTTAAAGCTCCTAGGCACACACAGGTAATGTTGACTTTGTCCCTCTGGGAGGTGAGGGAGCTGBGTTTGTTCAGCCTGGAGAAGAGAAGGCTTTGGGGACACCTAATAACAGCCTCCCCGTACCCACCAGGACCTCACCAAGAAAATGGAGGCAGGCTCTTCACCCTTGTGCATGATGCGAGGGTGAAGGCCAATGGGCATTAGCTGAAAGAAGAGAGGTTCA
>NW_020448614.1:4292-6488 GCF_003343035.1 Apteryx rowi
TGGAGTGAGTCCACTCATTTCTGGGCACATGAGGGAGAAGAAGGTGATAGGGAAGAGGCAGCATGGATTGACCCAGGGTAAATTGTGCCTCACCAGCCTGATTGCCTTCTAGGATCACATAGCTCTATTTGTGTTTGGAGAGCAGAAAATGTCTTTCAACTTGATTTGAGCAAGGGGTTTGACACTGTCTCCCACAATATTCTTGCATGCACGTTAGAATATTACAGTCTAGAAGAGCAGACAGCAGGATGGGTAAAAAGCTGCTTGGAGGATCAGAGGCTCAGAGGGCAGAGGTGAATGGGTAGTGCTCTTCCTGGAGGCCAGGGAGAAGTGGAGCATTAGAGGGTCTCTCCAGGAAGATTTTCAGTTTATCATCTGTATTACTTACACGCAGGAGGCAATACTCATCATGCTTGTAGATGACCCCAAACAGAAGGTGGGGGGGGGTCCAGTCCTATGCTTGAGGGCTGCCATTCAGAGGCACCTAGAGAGGCAGGAGGAATGGGCTGTCAGCCACCTCATGGAATTCAAGAAGGACAAATGACAGGGCTTGCACCTGCGATAAACCAACACCCCACTGTGTTACAGCCTGGGGCCTGAGTGCCTGGGGAGCAGCTCTGTGGAAAAGGACGTGAGGATGCTGGGGGACAGGAGGCAGAACATGAGCCAGCAGCGTTCACTGGCAGCAAAGAAGGCCAGAAGCATCGTGGGCTGTATGAGCAGGAGCACAGCCAGGAGGTGAAGGGAAATGGTGATCGCCTTCTAGTCAGTATTTACTAGACCACATGTAGAACCCTGCATCCAGGTTTGGGTTCCCAGAACAAGACAGAGGTTGATAACTGGGAGCGAGTTTGGCCGAGGGCCCTCACAACAGTCAGGGAGCTGGAGCACTTGCTTTTTGAGGAAGCATTGGAACTTGTTGCCCAGACAGCGCTGTACAGTCTCCTCCTTTGGAGGTTTCCAACACCAGACTGGATGAAGCCCAGAGCAACCTGCTCTGACCCCAGAGATGACCCTGCTGGGAGCAAGCAGATTGGGCTAGAGACCTCCTGAGGTCCCTTGCACCCTGAAGGTGTCCATGGTTCTTCCCACTCTCGATCTTTGCTTGTTGATGTCAGGGAAAGCACACAGGTGCCCTGTGACAGTGGAAGCAGGCCAGCTTTCTTGTCCTTCTCCAGTCAGAATTATTCAGATGCAGGGCTTCTTGGCAGGAATCCCCAAGACAGCCCTGATCAATCCTTGGCTTCACTTTTAATTTCCTTGTTTTTTTTTTTTCCCATGTCTTCTAAGTCTGTCCCTTTTACCACCCTGATCCTGTCCCATACAGCCCACCCCACCCCTGCTCATCCTTAACTCATTGGAGCTGGTGTGGTTTGTTTCGTTCGTTAGTTGGCTTTTTTTTGTTTTGTTTTGTTTTTKATTTGGACAACAGATACCTCATGAAGATTTACAAGAGAAGYGTCAAGTCCTGTGCCTAAGTGGAAATAAACACATTCATGAGGAGAGGTTGAGCGACCTGGRCTTCTTTAGCCTGCTGAAGTGGAGGCAAAGGGTAGAAGAGTAGGAGCCTGTGACTGCTTGAAAGGTGGGTTCAGAGATGATGGAGCTTTTCTTAGTATAGGGAAACAGCATGGGAAGGAGAAAGATCCAGAAATTGCATCTTGAGAGGTTCAGAATGGACTTCAGGTCGAAAGAATGTCACTCCTAGGGTAGTGCTGAGGTGCAACAGGTCACCCAGAGAGAGTCTGTGATCAGCCCCTGCCTTTGTGTTTCAAGAAAAAGCAAGTGAGGACAGGAAGACATTAGGAGAGGCAGGGAGATTCCGGGGTGAGAGCAAGGTGGGGAAGCAGCTTGGGTGTGTACAGTCTGCAGGGAAACAGGCACAGGCATGGGAAAACATAGGACAGCCTGTGGTGAGATGGCCGAGGGCACTGCCAAGGCTGAAAGCTCCCAACACAGCTAGGTTTTGTCCTTTTGGCTATGGCTGGTGTCTCTGCCACTGAGGCCCCCCCCAAGAAGACACTGTTTCCTTAAAGCACTGTGGCCTTGCTGCCTCCTAGTCCCTTGGGAGCCCAAAAGGTGCCATATCATGGTCCTGMACTTAGCGTTGTACACCCCATGTGCACTCTGCCAACAAGAAGAGCCCTGAGCAATGTGTGAGGGAAAGCATCACCCTACCCAGGGACTGGCTGTCAG
>NW_020448615.1:0-3774 GCF_003343035.1 Apteryx rowi
GGGCAGCGCCCAGCTGCTGGCACCCTGCGCCCGCTCCGGCCGCCTGGCCTGCGCCGCCGCCCTCCGCGGCGCCATCACCATCAGCGAGAGCTTCCGCCGCCGCCGCCCCCCGGAGCCGGAGCCGGAGCTGGAACCAGAGCCAGAGCCGGAGCCGCCGCGGAAAACAAAGAAGAAGAAGAAGAGGGAGCGGATGAAGGAGCCGGAGCCGCTGGAGGTGCTGACCCCCGTCAAGGCAGAGCCGGCTGCAGAGCGGGGTCACGGCACGGGGACCCCCCCTAATTCCTGGCCGGCCCCGAGGGACGCTGAGGAGGTGCCGGAGTTGGAAGTGCCGGAGCCGGAGGTGCTGGAGCCTCCGAAAAAGAAAAAGAAGCACAAGCGGAAGTGGGAGCTGATGGAGGACTCGGGGCAGATGGAGCTGCCGCAGCCCTGCTCCATGGAAGAGATCCCGGCGTGACCCTGGCCGGATCCGACTTCCCGGGAGGGATCTGACTTGTTCCTGGCGGGAGCCGGCGCCTCAAAGAGCCCCGGGGCAAGTTCAGGGCTGGGAATTGGCCCCCGCCAGTGCTTTCTGCCATGAATCCCAGTCCGCCACCGGATTTGCGTGGGCTCTTTCGGGTGCCAGCGGGCTCCCCGGGGTGATGGCACCATTCCCGTCGGCAAAGGCAGCCCCCATCCTTACGGAGCCGGCTCCGGCCCCTCCGTGCACCCTCCCTGCCCGGTGCCAGGCGAGGCCACGTCTCTGTTTGGCGCTGTTTATTATAAAAATAAAAAGGATTTTGTCCCCGCTCATTTGGGGGCCTTCAGGAACGGCTCGTGCAGGACATCGAAGAGCCTCTTGGCCTGGAAAAGGGAAAATCCGGCGTGGGAAGGGCCCGGGAGCTGCTGCCTCCGGCCTGCGGCCCCTCTCCGCTCACCTTCTGGGGCCCGATGCCGGGGCAGAGGGACAGATCCTCCCTGGAGGCTCCCACGACGGCGGCCAGCGACTGCGGGACCGAGGCAGACGTTAGGGCTCCGGTGCCAGGAAGGGGGGGGAAGCCGGCGCGGAGCCGGGCTCCGGCATGGGCACGGACGGACGGACAGACGGGAGACTCACCCCGAAGGTGGTGAGCAGGCTCGTGGTGTCCGTCTTGTTCACCGACTTGACGCTGGTCAGGCAGTCGGTCATCTGCGGGCGGACGCGGGGCGAGGGCAACCCCCGTTTTCCCCAATTTCCCCCCCAAACGGGGCAACTCCGATGCCGGTGCCCCAACCCCGGGGTGCTCCGAGGTGGCCGAACCAGCCTGGAGACCCCCAAACCCACCCCACAACCTGCAGCTTTCTCCCCTGGGGTTTTCCACGCCGTCACCTCCAAGGGTGTTGGATCCCCCTTTGCTTCCTCCGGCGCCGCGCGGGGTGGGAATAACCCCCCCGCTCCGGCGGCTCTGCTCCGAGTGGGGCGGGGGGACGCTCCCCCCACCCCGGGATGCCGCTCGCACCCTTACCCGGGAGAGGAAGTCCTGCTCCACCCTCTCCTTGAGCAGGTCGGCCGGCTTCTGCTCGTAGGCTTTGTAGGTCTCCAGGTACCGCCCGGCCTCCTCGGGGCTGCGGAAACGCAGGCGGGGAGCCAGCTGCTCCCAAACGGAGCCTTTCTATCCCCAAATCCCGGCTCCGCGCCCCCGCTTAGGGGGTCACCGCCGTCCCCTGGACCTTGGCGAGGACCTGGGGACGGTGGTGTCCTACCTCCAGGCCAAGATGAGGGTGCAGTCGGCCAGGATGCACATCTTCGCCAGCTCCTTCAGGGCTCGGTGCGGGTCTTTCTGCGGAGCGGAGCGGAACGCCCGCGGGGGGCTCAGCGCGGGGACGGACAGGGGGACGGACAGAGGGACGGACAGGGGGGGACGGACGTCTCACCACGTCGACCTGCAGCAGCAGCAGCTGCAGCGCGTACGTCTTGCCCAGGCGGCGCAGGCGCTCGTGGATGTAGTTGGGGTTGAGGTTGTGGTAGCGCAGGCTGGGGGGAGAGAGAAGCAGGGAGCACCCGGATCCGTGGGGGACACCCGGATCCGTGGGGGGGGGGACACCCGGAGGGGACCTCACCTCAAGAAGAGGGCGCAGGTGCTCTGGCCCAGCACGTAGTCAGGGACGATGTCGCCGAACTCCCAGGGCACGTTGCGCACGAACTTCAGCACCGGGTTCCCCCGCTGCGGAGGGGGCAGGACGGGGGGGGCAGCGGGTCAGGGCTGCCACCAGCCAGGCGGTGCCACCCCCGGGCACCAGGGGACGGTCCCCACGCTGTGTCCCATGGGACCGTCCCCCCCTGTGGCCCAGGATGCCAGGGGACACCAAGGAATGGTCTCCTCATATCCCAAGACACCAGGGGATGATCCCTACGTGCCAGGGGACGGTCCCCAGTGTCCCAAGGTGCCAGGGAACGGTTCCCCGTGTCCCCAGGTGCCAGAGGATGGTCCCCAGTGTCCCAAGGTGCCAGGGGACGGTTCCCCATGTCCCCAGGTGCCAGGGGACAGTTCCCAGTGCCCCAAAACACCAGGGGATGGTCCCCAGTGCCCCAGGACAGCCCCCATGTGCCCCCAGACCCCAGGGGACGGTCCCCCCGTGCCAAGGAATGGTCCCCCCATATCCCAAGACACCAGAGGATGGCTCCTACGTGCCAGGGGACGGTCCCCCGTGTCCCTACGTGCCATGTGATGGTCTTCCCGTGCCAAGGATTGGTACCCTCATGCCCCAAGACACCAAGGGACGGTCCCCATGTGCCAGGGGACGGTCCCCAAAGCCCCAGGTCCCCTGGGGACGGTCCCCTCCCCTCCCCTCCCGGCCCTGCCCCGCCTCACCTGCCGCGGGCTGACGATGATGCTGCTGCTCTTGGTGCCCGGTTTGAGCACGGGCAGGGGGGCCACGTCCCCGGGGCCACCACCGCCACCGTCCCCAGCGCCTGGCGGGGGCCCCGCGGCTGCCCTGACCTCACCCGCGGGTGCCACGGCCGGCGCCGGCGCGGCTCCGGGTGGCGCCGAGGTGGCCGTTTGCTTTACGACGTACTCGGCGTAGGAGCGAGGCCCCGGCGGCTCCGGCTCCAGGGGCTTTTTTTCCGGGGGGCCGGAGGCTGCGGAGGGTTTGAAGAGCGACGGCACCTGGCAGGGGGGAGGCGGTGAGCCGGGGGGGCCCTGGAGCGAGCTGAGCCCCGGGAAAGGGAGGAGCCCTGGGCTGGGCCCCCCCCGGACCCCCAAGGTACCGGCGGGGCGGTGGGGTCATCCGGCCGCAGGGTGAATCTCTTCCTCTTCCCCTCCGGGGACAGGGCTCCGGCGGCGGCCTCCATTGTCCTGGGGGGGCAGGTGTCACCGGCCAGGGCGGCCCGGGGTCGAGGGTCACGGCTGGGGTTAAGGTGGGTCCCTGGGGGCTCCCTGGGGTCGAGGGTCACGGCCAGGGTTAAGGCAGGTCCCTGGGGTCGAGGGTCACAGCTGGGGTTAAGGTGTGACCCTGGGGGCTCCCCAGGGTCGAGGGTCACAGCTGGGGTTAAGGTGTGACCCTGGGGGCTCCCCGGGGTCGAGGGTCACAGCCAGGGTGAATTTGGGCCCTGGGTTCGCCCCAGAGCCAGGGTCAAGGGTCAACTTAGGGTCACCCCGGGCGCTGACCCCAGGGAGGGGGCGTGGCCCCGGCCTGCCCGCTGAGCCCGCCCCCTCCGTGCGGCGATTGGCCGCTGTGCTGCCAATCAAAGGGGAGCCCCCTCTCCCCCCCTCCGGCATGGCCCGCGCATGCGCGCTCGCGCCGACTCACCGCCCG
>NW_020448615.1:4215-5305 GCF_003343035.1 Apteryx rowi
GGAGGCCTGGGTTGGGGTACGGGGGTGATACCGGGGGGGAGGGCCCAGTGCACCGGTACCGGGGGGGGTTTACGGGAGGGGGTTGGTACCCCGGTTCCAGGAGGGGGGGGGTCGGTACCCCAGCAGTGTGGGCTCTGGGGGGGGTCTGCACCCCAATACCGAAGGGCAGGGGCAGGTTCCTGGGGTGTCCTCACTGCCCCCCCCACGGTGAAGCCCCTCGAACCTCAATACCCGCAGGGACAGGACCCCAGAGCGTCCTTTGGGCCCCCCCCCAGGACCCCCTTGTCCCCCCTGGGACCCCCATGCACTGGTGCCAGCCCCTCCCCCCCCACACTGTCCCCTTCGGACCCAGCCCAGGGGCCCCAAGGGGTCCCTGGGAGGAGGCAGCTCCAAGGGAGCCCCCCCAGGGTGCCCCCACCGCCCTCGTCCCATGGGGCAAGATCCCTGTTGGGGGGGGGGACCTGCTCTGGGCTTGTCCCAAATCCGCTCTCTGCTCCAGGTCCCAGATGCCCGCGGGCTGCTGCCGCCGGGGCGGAGAGAAGGACCAGGTTCCCTGTGCCCAGCCGGACACTGAGGAACGGGGAGGACGGGATGGGAACCGGCTGGGACAGGGAACCAGATGGGATGGGGACTGTTTCGGACAGGGACCAGCTAGGATGGGAATCGGAGGGGACAGGGACCGGCTGGGATTGGGATTGGATGGGACGGAAACCAGTTGGGACAGGGACTGGCTGGGATTGGGACCAGCTGGGATGAAGACTGGCCAGGGACCAGTGGGGATGGGGACCGGCCGGGATTGGGACTGGCTGGGATGCAGACCGGACAGGATGGGAACTGGCTGGGACGGGGACAGGATGGCACGGAGACCAAGCGGGACGGATGCGCAGCAGCACCCCCCGCATCCCGGCGCCCCGGGGACGTCCCCCGGTGCAGGGGCCACATCCCATCAGCAGCTTCTTCCGACCACCTTTATTCCTCCCCCGGGACGCCCTATGGCAAAGCAGCGGCGGCAGCCGGCCCCGGCGGCTCCCCGTCTCCCAAGTCCGCGGCGGCGGCAGCGGTGCCGGGGGGCTCGGCGGCGCGCCGGGCC
>NW_020448615.1:11630-12942 GCF_003343035.1 Apteryx rowi
CCCAGTACGCGGCGGTGAGGGCGACGGCGCGCTGCAGGCGAGCCCAGGCGCGGGCGTCGTTGGTGCGGGCGGCCTCGGCGAGGAGGCGCGCGTGCTCCCGCAGCTCCGCCAGCTCCCGCTGCGTGCTGCCGTTCTGCCGCAGCAGCTCCTTGGTGCGCAGCGTGATGCCCAGCAGCCCCGAGCGCCGCAGGATCTCCACCGTGTTGCGGAAGCGCCGCTGCTTCCCGGCGCTCTTGCCCGACGGCCGGAGGTGCTCCGTCTCCGCCTCCTCCTCGGCGCCCGGCGCCGATCCGCCGCCGCTTCCCGACGGCGCCGGGATCGCCGCCTCACCGGCGGCCGCTTCCCAAGCCTCGGCCACGCGGAAGCGTTTGGCGGCGGCACCTCGGGCGTCCCGGGGCCGGCCGGGATGCGGCACGATCCTGGGATAGGCGCTGAGGCCGGAGCCGGAGGTGTCCTTGCCGTGTTTTTTAGGGCCGGGCAGCAGAGGTCGGAGCGCGGCGGCGGGCAGCGGCTGCGGCAGCAAGAGGAGCCGGGCTCGGCTCCGCGCCGGCTCCGGCGGCGGGCGGCCGCTCCAAGCCACCAGGCGAGCGTCCGAGGAGGCTCCCAGCGGCTGCGGGCGACACGGGAGCAGGGGGGTGAGCGCCCCGCCGGAGCCGCCGGGAAAGCGGGAGCGGGCGCGTGCCGCTCGTTACCTGCTTGAGGAGGAGGTTTTTGACGATGTAGACGGGGGCGAGGCTGGCGAAGGGGCGGCCGGGCCGCGGGCGCTGCGCCGGGAGCCGGCGCCCGGGAAGCTCCTCCGTGTCCGTCTGCTCCAGCGCGCTCAGGTAGTCGGAGCTGGTGTCTGCGCGGGAAGGACGGGAGTGAGCCAGCCCGGTGCCGCCGGGAATCGCCTCCCGCCGTGTGCTGCTTCCCCCCCCCCCCTCCGATCTGCAAAAACGAGGCTCCGGAGGGGGTGGGAAAAGCATCGGCATAACCCGCTCCATGGGGGAACGGGATGGGTCGGGCCCTCTGGGAGCTGCTCCGGCATCCCGGCACGGCATTGGGGGTGAGCGGCCACGACCGGACCCCCATTCCCGACCCGAGCGGCTGGAGCCGGAAGGGGGATCCGGAGCATCTCCGGCTCCTCGGCCACCTCTCCGGCAGCTCCCAGAGTGACGTAGGATTCCCCCCCCCCAATCCGGTGGTACCTGAGAAGCCGGAGTCCTTCTCGGACTCGCTGCCAGCGGGACGCGGGCTCCTCCGGGCGCTCTCGCCGCCGGCTCCCATCTTTTCCGGGGGGGCCTTGCGGGCCGGGGGGGCTGGGCCGGGGGGG
>NW_020448616.1:0-1207 GCF_003343035.1 Apteryx rowi
GTCCTTTACCTAGACTTTAGCAAGGTGTTTGACACTGTCTCCCACAAAATTCTTTCATGTACATTAGAAAGTTGCAGTCTAGAAGGGCAGACAAGCAGATGGGTAAAAAGCTGCTTGGATGACCAGAGGCTCAGAGGGCAGTGGTGAATGGGTAGTACTCTTCCTGGAGGCCAGGGAGAAGTGGAGCACCACAGGGTCTCTCCAGGAACTTGTCCTGTTTATCATCTGCATTAGTTACATGGAGGAGGCAACACTCATCATGCTTGTAGATGACCCCTAACTGGAGGTGAGGGTGTGTGGGGAGCACAGTCCTATGCCTGAGAGCTGCTATTCAGAGGGACCTAGACAGGCAGGAGGAATGGACTGTCAGGAACCTCATGAAATTCAACAAGGACAAATGACAGGGCTTGCACCTGCCATAAACCAACACCCCACAGTGTTACAGGCTGGGACCTGAGGGCCTGAGGAGCAGCTCTGTGGAAAAGGACGTGAGGGTGCTGGGTGACAGGAGGCAAAACATGAGGCAGCAGCATTCCCTGGCAGCAAAGAAGGCCAGAAGCATTGTGGGCTGTATGAGCAGGAGCACAGCCAGGAGGTGGAGGGAAAATGGTGATCGCCTTCTAGTCAGTATTCATTAGAGCACATCTAGAACACTGCATCCAGGTTTGGGTTCCCAGAACAAGAGGTTGATAACTGGGAGAGAGTCTGGCTGAGGGCCCTAACAGTAGTCGGGGAGCTCGAGAACTTGGAGAAGAGATGTCTTTGGAGGGATCTCATAGCACCCTTCCAATGGCTACAAGGAGGTCCTCAAGAAGATGGAGGCAGGCTCTTCACCAGGGTGCATGGTGGGAGGACAGGAGACAACAGTTATAAATTGGAAGAAAAGACGTTTGTGCAGGAGATAAGGAGAAGCTTTTCCACTTCGAGGATGGTGAAGCATTGGAAGTGGTTGCCCAGAGAGGCTGTGTAGTCTTGTGTCTTGCAGGTTGCCAGGAGCAGACTGGATGAAGCCCAGAGCAACCTGCTCTGACCCCAGAGCTGACACTGCTGTGAGCAAGGAGATTGGGCTAGAGACCTCCTCAGGTTCCTTCTACCCTGAAGGAGTCCATGATTCTTGCCACTCTCAATCTTCACTTGTTGATGTCAGGGAAAGCACGCAGGTGCCCTGTGACAGTGGAAGCAGGCCAGCTTTCTTGTCCTCCTCCAG
>NW_020448616.1:2677-6303 GCF_003343035.1 Apteryx rowi
AATCAAAACTTTTTCCACTCAAGGCTGTAGCTGAATGTTACAGCTCATGTGCTCTAATTCCCACCTGCTTTCCTTTGAGAACTAGCTGCARRCASACACAGAAGGGTTTGTCTTAAGAGCAAACAAACAAATTATAATTTGGAACAGTTTAATAAAAGATACAAGACAGTCATCAACTTTATGGTAATTCCAAGCTGCCTTCAGTGAGGTCCACTGCCCACAAGGCATAACCTTCCTTGAAATGATTTCCACAGATACATAGGAAAGGATAGACAAGAAACACAACAAAGGAGCTGGCTAAAGAGACAAGGAGACTGCAGAAAGACGAGGCAAGCTTCACACTCCTAGAAGACCTCCCAGAGAGGTATCTGAAAGGATAAAGAGCAAGGGGAAAAGGAAAACTGGGGAACTATGGAAAGTGCATATGCCCAGAGAGTCTGATGCAAAGATGCCTTTAGAAATGACCAGTTTAATCTGGACATGTGGAAATATGTGAGAGATAACTGAGATTACATCCACAGCCTAATAGACAGAGCAGTGGAAACACAAGTTCAAGGGAAGATCAATATTTCTTCTCCTGCCATTAATACCCTTCCTGAAGATTTTCACTATTTCAACATAGGAAAACATTGACAGAAAAATGAGCCAATCATTTGAGCTGATGAAAGTGTGTTCCTATTTTTGAAATGTTGTTCTTCCCTTTTTCAGTCAAAGCTCAGGGGTCCAACCACGAGCACCCAGGGGCACTTGGAGAGGCCCCAGTGTCTCTGAGGGACCTGCCTGGGCCTGGCAGCTCTCACAGGGGACCTGCGGGAGACCAGAGCTCCTTGGAGCTGCATTGGGAGTCTGTGCAGAGGGGACCAGGGCACCTGCAATGGCACCAGCTTTCCATGACCCTGTGACTGCATCCCACCCCAGCTCTGAAAATCACTTTCCCTTTCAAAAAAAGAAAGAAAAGAATCTCCCCAAAAGACCAGTGTTTCAAAAAAGAACCAGACAAAAAGGATAAGTAGAAAAAGAAGAAAATAAGAACACAATGATAATAAGAAAATTAAGAACACCAAGAAGTTTGTAATGCTGAAAAGTCTAAGAAATCTTTTTTTTTATTTTAGATAATTATCTAATTTCTTTCTTGTTTCTTTTTTATTGGCAGTTTCTAAAGATTTCTTCTATAATAAGGCCTACACTAATAAAAATGATAGTTCTGTGTCTCGCACAAGTCCATTGCCCTCAATCCACTCCCTGCCCACGATCTTCCTTTACATTCCTTGCTCTTTGCACACAGCAAGTCGCACCATGAGGTGTCAAGCTCTCACAACTGATAGAAGAAAGCAGTCTGATCAGCTTCAGTGAAAATGCTCTATTTATCGGTGGCCGAAATTGCACAAATCTCAACGTACCTCTGTTACACTGACATCTTAAAAGAGTCCCTATACATCTAGCCACAAACCCTTTTCATTCCCTGCACGGTCATGAAGTACAACTCCATTTGAGGTGACAACAGGGATGGGAATTATCTCACCTGATGCCAGACCCCTTCCGTGCAGATGTCTCTGCCTAACCCAGCTGTCTGGACTTCCCTTTCTAGTTGATGGAAAGAAAAAAGTTGTCCCACTGAGATTGCAAGGGCACCTCTGCTGCAGCTACCCCACCAGTCCACGGCTGGCAGGCATGCCGGCAGGGCTCATGACCACCCTGCTCAGGAGTAGCGCTCTGGAGCAGACCTGCCACCAAGCAGCACACAGCTCCTCGCCTAAGTCTCCTCCAAGCCCAGCATGCTGCCCCTGTGGCCTAGAGACACCATGGACATTATCTGGAGGCTTCCTTTGGCAGATCAATGTTTCCAAAGCAGTGCATGATGTAACCAGGCAGAGGGTTTTTTTATAGTGTGATACCAGGAAGGAGTCATTCTGCAGGCTCCAATGGACACTTGGATGATGGGTGGGTGAGCTGAACTGTGCAAGGCCTGCTGGGACAGCCCTGCACCACMCTACAAGGAACTGACCCTCACTTGCTCTTCTCTACACCTCACTGCCAACAGGGGACCTTTGTCCAAATCAACCTCAGATCCACACTTGCCATTTCATCTCAGAGGGGCTTCACTTGCAAAGAAGAGTCCACGAGTGAGCTAATGCCCAGGCTGTGCCCGAGCTGATCAGGCAGGAGCTGCAGAACCTGCAGGCCTCAACCAGCTCAGGGACACAGTGCAAAAGGTGCTCAGCTGAGTTGGACACCTGAACTGTCAGGTCAAACATGACTGCCTTAGAGAAGAGAGGAGCATGTGGGAAGGTGAGGGACATCATTCTGAGGGGGCTGGCAAATTATTTGCACAAAACAACTTCAGCTTTGCAAGCTGATTCTCAGCTACGACCCATGAAGTATTTCCTGCTGACTTGCAGGCAAGTGCTGGAGCATCACTACTCACTGTAGTCACTGCACATCTGGGAGAAGTGTTTTCAAAGCGCAATCATTTTCTGAAGAAATACTTTGCCTTTGGAAGTTTCCCTTATTTTGCCCATTTCAAAAGCCAAAGACTGTGGCACTGCCACTTGAAAGGGCACCTCTGAGTGCTCTACCTTGGCAAGACCATTTCCTTGTTAACTGTGTGGGTGGAAAAAGTCCCACATGATCTAAACTGCTCTCTGAGGCCTCCTGCTGCATGTCAGCCCCTGGATTTCTGGTTTCAGAGCGCAGGGCAGCGTGCAGGGTGCAGCAGGGAGCCCCGAAACAGCAAGGCCTTCAGCAGGAAGAGCTCAAGACCCTCTCCAGAATTCACTGGATTGGAGGGGGGTTAATCAGAAGGTTAAGTAAGGGCTATTTGGGGGATACTACTGCATTATAAGCAAAGAGTTTCCAGGGTCCTGCCACATGAGAAGAAAAGAGTGTCTGCACCAATTATGGATATGGGTAGTATCCCCACGTAGCCTTTGCTAATAGGAGAGGGAGGCAGCTGCTATGCCTCTAGCCTAGCAAATCTTGTGGTTGGACAGATCCCAGAAGATTTTCCTTGAAAAATCTCCCACAAGGAACCCTTTCTGAAAGATGACCTCTTCTACTCCAAATACTCTAAGCTGCATATTTCTATGTATTTCACAGCATATGTGGGATATCTGGCTGCAGATCCTGGCAAGAGCTGAGGAAACGCAAGGTCTGAACCTCAGCGCACACAAGGCAGCAGGCTGCCAGCACCCCTGGCTCACACCACCAGGGCAGCCTGGGCCCTGCCAGCCAAGGCACATCCTCACCTCGCAGTGCTCCCAATCTCTCCATCCTGGCAGCACTCCCCACGCACAGCGCTGCTCTCTCCAGACAGCTCTTCCTGAGCGCAGCACCAAGACACTGGGGCCATCGTCTGTCCCCATCTCAGCCTACCCCACCACTGTGACCTGCCGCACACCCGTCCCGCACCTCATAGAGGGTTGCCAGCCAACATGCAGCTGTGCATCGGGGACACACTGGGGACAGGACCTGACAAGGCAGCACCCAGGGAACCCCCAGGGGCCCCAAAACACACCGAGACCACCTCTCCAGGCCTTCCAATCCCTTCTAGTTCTCCAAGGCCTTGCAACAGGCACTTCCTCTCAAAAGTCAGTCACAACCCTGCTCAGGGTCACTTCCCACCTCCA
>NW_020448617.1:0-6506 GCF_003343035.1 Apteryx rowi
CCTCTGCACTGACCAGGAGGGTTGGGACTAGATGACGTCCAGAGGTCTCCCCCACCGTAAGCGCTGTGATTCAGTGCACCGTTCCCTGGAGAGCTCTGTAAAGAGAGAAGAGGCCGAGGAAGAAGAAAGGACAGAGAGGCAGAAGAAGAGATGTGAAACATGTCCATTTAAATAAAATAGTTCCTCAGAACAAAGCTTCTCCATGCAGAGTACAGCCAGCAAATGTATTTTGATGAATAATGTATCTGTATATATTTGTATGCTCACACAGACAGACTAATTCCTCTATTGCATGAACATGGTGCTGCCAATTAATAAGAAAGAAAAAAATATTTGGCAATGGTAAAAACTGTGTGAAGTTTTGGAAATGAGGATTTTTTTTGTCAATGATTGCATTGAAGATATTTTAGAGACTCCTTTAAAACATTGCTTTAACACGGGTATGTTGAGATTTGTGCAAATTTGGGCACCCAAAAATAGAGCATTTCCTTGCAGTTGGTCAGCCTGCTTTCCTCACCAGTCGAGAGATCCCGACATCTCAGAGTGTGACGTGCTCTGTGCAAAGAGTGAGGAGTGGCATGGACAGCCCTGGGCAGGGAGTGGTCTTCTGAGCACCGGGCTCTGTGTGAGACACAAAAATATCCTTTTTAGTGGGGTAGGTCTGATTATAACAGAAATATTTAGAAAATGGCTTTAAAAATGAAAGAAATTAAGAAAAAGAAAGAAATTAAGACAAAGATTGAAAGCAAAGAAATGCTTTGTTATTTTTTCCAGCTATTTATTTTTTTTGTGTTCTTATTGTCTTTCTTGATTTGTTCTGTTTTAGCACACTAGTCTTTCGGGGAGATTATGCATTATCTTTTTGTGTGAAAAGGAAAGTGATTTTGAGCACTGGGGTGGGATGCAGTCACAGGGTCATGGAGGGGTAGTGCCATTGCAGGTGCCCTGGTCCCCTCTGCCCAGTCTCCCTCTGCAGCTCCGAGGAGCTCTGGTCTCCCGCAGGTCCCCTGTGAGAGCTGCCAGGCCCAGGCAGGTGCCTCAGAGACACCGGGGCCTCTCCAAGTGCCACTGGGTGCTTGTGGTTGGACACGTGAGCTCTGCCTGGAAAGGTGAAGAGCTGTTTTCAACATTTCAAAAATATGAGCACACTTTCATTAGCTCAACTGATTGGCTAATTTTAATGTCAATGTTTTCCTATGATGAAAGAGTGGAAATCTTCTGGAAGGGTATTAATCTGGGGAGAAGAAATATTGATCTGCCCTTGACCTTGTGTTTACACTGCTCTGTCTATTAGGCTGTGGATGCAATCTCAGTAATCTTTCAAGTATTTCCACATGTCCTGATTAAATTAATCATTTCTAAAGTCATATTTGCATCAGACTCTATGGGCCTTTGCTCTTTCCATAGTTTCCCAGTCTTCCTCCTCCCCTTGCTCTTTATCCTTTCAGATAACGCTGAACTCTCCAGTTGCTGCTCTGAGCTGCTGGCAGTCTGAAGCTTGCCTCGTCTTCCAGCAGTCTCATTGTCTCTTTAGTCAGCTGCTTTGTTGTGTTTCTTGTCTATCCTTTCCTATCTATCTGTGAAACCATTTCAAGGAAGGTTACATCTTGTGGGCAGTGGACCTCACTGGAGGCAACTTGGACTTGACATACAGTTGAGTAGTGTATTTTATTTCTTATGACACTGGATCAAGTTTATTTTTCTTTAATTGCAATTAAGACAAATCCTTGTGTGCCTGTTTGCAGCTAGTTGTCTAAGGAAAGCGGGTGGGAATTGGTACACATGAGCTGTAACATTCAAAAGGTTCGATTTTCACAAGAGTGATCTAAGTCCCCAGTGGCTGATGAGGGAACTGTCAGGGCTGGGGAGGTGGGGGGGAAAGTTGTCCATACATGTCTCCTATCAAAAATACTGCTTTTCTGACATGTCCAGACTTCATTAGGAGACACTGTGGGTCATTATGTATTGGAGAATGTGGGTATGACTTATTCTGAAAAGTCAAGAATCAAGAAAGCTTAAGAAGCAGACATCTTTCTTTTCAGGTGCTCATTGAAATCTGCCTAATTTCAAAACACTCCTGCAAACTTTCCAATTAGGCACACGAGAATTGACAAACTGAAGGAAATTATGGAAAGAGGCATGGCTCCTTAGGGGTTTTGCATTTTAATGATCCCTTGGGTGTATTTGGTGCTGAGCCCATGAACCGCAGATGCTGAGAAGGAACTGAAGAAACATCTCAAGCATTTAAAGTCGTAAGAAAATCCCAAAGTTTCCTGGAGCATTAACAGGTCCCACTGAAGGCCATTACCAACAAAGGCTCCCCAGGGGCTGAATAGAGCAGAAAGCTGGAAGCCCTGATTGCAGGTAGGCAAAGGCAATGTGCAGGTGGCTGTGATGCCAAGTCAACCTTGATGTGTGTTATCAAGCAGAGTGACCAGGCACTGACAGCCAGCTCCTGGGAAGGGTGATGCTTTCCATCAGGCATTGCTCAGGGGTCTTCCTGGGGGCAGTGTGCAGGTGGGGGTGCACAACGCTGAGTGCAGGACCATGATACCGCACGTCCTGGGCTCCCAAGGAACAAGGAGGCAGAAAGGTCACAGTGCTTTATGGAAACAACATCTTCTCATGGGCCTTGGTGGCAGAGACTCCAGCCATAGCCAAGAGGACAAAGACCTCAGGTCTGTTGGGAGCTTTCAGCCTTGGCAGTGCCCTTGGCCATCTCCACCACAGGGTGTCCTACACTTTCCCACACCTTTGCCTGTTTCCCTGTAGATCCTAGACACCCAACCTGCTCCCCCACCTTGCTCTCACCCTCAGATCTCCCCACCTCTCCTGATGTCTTCCTGTCCTCACTTGCTTTTCCTTGAAACACCAAGCCACAGGCTGATCACAGACTCCCTCTGGGTGACCTCCAGCACCTCAGCACTACCCTTGAACTGACATTTTCTTTTCCTAATGTCACAGCTAAACCCCCAAAGCTGCTCTTTGTGGCTTTTTTTCCTTCTCATGCTGTTTCCCACTACCAAGAGAAGCTCCATCATCTCTGAAACCCCCCTTCAAGCAGTCACAGGCTCCTACTCTACTGCCCTTTGCCTCCACTTCAGCAGCATAAAGAAGCCCAGGTCCCTCAACCTCTCCTCATAAGCAGGAATAATGATCCAGACCAGGAAGTGCCCCCAAACCTGCTGAGCATGGCCCAAACTCTCCTATAATTAAACACTGGACCCTCCCTGGACCCTTCACAACCATCCCCCGTTGCCTGTCCCAGAACAATCCCGAAGCCCTTAGGCCGCCACATCACCCCTTCCCTCAACATGCCCACCACCCCAGTCCTTAAATCCTGGTTCCCTCCCATGGAGTCCTGCACAAAAGCGGTTCTCACTGAACTAATCAATAGACCAGGAGGGAATGTCATTTATTTCCTCCCAGGGCGCAGCCTGTGGGGGTAAAATGGAGACATTTTATTGGGGAGAAATAGACACACAAGAATAAAAGGAGAGGGAAATAAGAATTCTGGTATGAAGTACTATGTAAACTGAAATTTCTGCTGAAGAGCATCAGCAATGTTTCAGAGGAGCTGACGTTATGAGACTGACTTTCACAGATCTCCTCTGCAAGAAACCCATTCTTCAGTTTAGGAAAGTTGCCCAAAGAAACAGCACCTTTAGAGCAAGTTTTCTCCCCTCATGGGATGGGTGCACACCTTCAGCAGTGCACATGTTGCAAATGAAGGGATCAGCCCCTTTACATTAATCTCCCAAGAGCATACATGTCTCAAAAGAACAACTCATCAGAAGGGCTTCACTCTTCTAAAGAGCTTCAAGCAAGCTAACGTCTATCCTGGAACCTGTCCTGAGCCAGGCAATAGAAGTCAACAGTCACTGCAGACTCAAGCATCTCACTTGTGCTCCTCTGCCCTTGGGTGAAATGAATCCTGCAACATCTCCCCAAGCATGTGTGTCTTCCATGTTGATGCCTCCATCTCAGGGGGTCCCCTGCTCTCCTGTTATGGTCAGTGGATGCAGAGAGGAGCTTTGGGATCACAGTTCATCTTGGTCCAAAGAGTCCTCCTAGGAAGGGGGAAAGTAATTGCTCTCTGGAAGTGTCAGTCCCCAGCAGGAGTACACAACTGCTGTGAGCTCTGGGTGCAAGCCAGGGTTTTCCTGAGTGCTTTCCTCAGGGCCTCCCTGACCTCCCTGTTCCGCAGGCTGTAGATGAGGGGATTGACCAGAGGTGTCAGGATGGTGTAGAAAAAGGAGAACACTTTGTTGAGCTGCCTCAGCGGGGCTGTTCTGGGTATTAGGTAGACAATGATGAGGGTGCCATAGAAAACAGTGATGACAGTGAGGTGAGAGGAGCAGGTGGAGAAAGCCTTCTGCCTGCCCACACTGGACGGGATCCTCAGGATGGCAGCTCTGATGCACACATAGGAGGCCAGGGTGAACAGGAACGGGAAGATTATATCAATGAAACACAGGATGAAACTTACTACTGTGATCACCCTGGTGTCACTGCAGGCGAGCTCCAGCAATGGGGTAAGATCACAGAAGAAATGGTCCACTGCCTTGGGGCCACAGAACCTTAAATTGGATAAAAAAGAAGTGACTACTGTACAGCTAAGGAATCCCCCTAGCCAAGACACTGCTGCCAGCTGTAGAGAGACCTTCCAGGTCATGAGGCTGGCATAGAGCAGGGGCTGGCAGATGGCCAAGTACCGATCATAGGACATCATGGCCAGCAGGTAACACTCACTAACTGCAAAAGAGCCAAAGAAATGTACTTGTGCTATACAACCATGAGCAGAGATGGTGCTGTCCCCAGTCAGGAAGCTGGCCAGCAGCCGGGGCAGGATGGTGGAGCTGTAGCAGGTCTCCAAGGAGGAGAGATTGCCCAGGAAGAAGTACATGGGGGTGTGCAGATGCTGGTCTGTCACAACCAACACAATGATGAGGCTGTTCCCAACCATTGTTACCAAGTAGATCATGAGCAAGAGGAGGAAGAGTGGTGTCTGGAGCGAGGGAACATTCCCCATTCCCAGCAGGAGGAACTCCATTGGTGATGTGCAATTGTCCCATTCCCCTTTCTCCATGAAGTGTGTTGGGTCCCTCATTCCTCTTTCACCAGCAAGGCAACCTACAAGAAAAAAATATCCATTTCTTTCTTTCATTCTTGTGTAGAATCATGAAGAAAGTTGCTGTCAGGGAAAACATGGACTCTGGCACTGCTCTAACTGCATTGGTGTTCCCTTTATAACCTCCATGACTAGTGAAAGGAGAGAACTAGGTTTTCCCAGAGAGTTAAACCGTGCATCTTAAGAGAAGTACCTCCTAGGAGAACCAACAGAGGTGAGTTGAACCTCATTTCTTCCTTGGAGTAGAGGTAGAGGACAGAAAGCATTCCCTCAGACCGTGACAGTGTCTCTCTTACACCTGAAGTTACTCTGAAGAGCAACCACAATCTTTACCAGGCAAGAAAATCCTTTTACGTGAGCACATCAGGTCAGATGCCCTTTCTACTCAAAGGAGGAGGACGGACCCTGCACCAAACAGCTGATCTCAGCTCTCTGAAGCACTTGTTTTGGAGGGGACAGGCTGTGTGCTTCCTTGGATAATGCATGGGTCAGGAGTTGACATCCATGGCACTGTGCAGTGGGACTACCTGAAAGGACTCTCAGAGTCTCCACACAGGCTTTAGAGAGCAAAGTCAGTTAGATGTGAGAGAAGATGGACACCTGAGCTGATCAGCCAATATGGGCAAGAGAGATTTTGAGCAGGGCGGGAGGGAAGAGGACAGGGAAGTTCATTCGCTTTGTGTAGTTCCCCCCTCAGCAACGGTTTCTGAGGGCTTTGGGGCTGCCTCGTGGCACAGCCCAGCAGTAGGACCTCAGCACTGCCAGCTGTGCTCACGGGGCTCTGGGCTGGCTCAGGGGCAGCAAAAGCACAAATAACTCCACACTGACTGGCAAGCTCCCCAGGACTCTGCTGAGCTAACAAAGGCATCAGAAGAAATGCGTGGAGGGAAGAGGGAGCTGGAAGGAAGAGGGAGCTGGAGGAGAAGACACCCAGGAAAGGACATGCCCGTTACTTCTCTCACTCATAAATGCCACCATGCAAAGCCTCACCAGCTAAAGAGGAACAGATCTGGCTCAGAAGGCACAAGACAAACCTGCATTCCTCAGGATGAGGTGATGACCTCTGTGCTAGTAGTGCCTGACAGTGATGATCAAGGTCAGAGTCTCACCTTCTGCCTCTTCCCCACCACGTCCTTCTCTTCCCTGAGTTCTCTGTAAACCCTGACCCAGGCTCATGCGTTGCTCTGCCCTTGCTGTCTTCTTATGGCTGCTCCTGTGCTGTGTCCCCAGCAGCAGCTGAATGCCCCCTACTCTCCAGAGTGTCCTGAGGTTTAAAGCACTAACGAGTCTCTGAAGGCTCCTGCTGCAGCTGGTCTCTCCCTAGGGACTGCAGAGAGTGAGCAATGCAGAACTGGCCCTCAAAGGAGACTGAAAC
>NW_020448618.1:0-1564 GCF_003343035.1 Apteryx rowi
CTGCCCTATAGCACCCCTACAGCAGCCCTACAACAGACTCTGACCCATAGCGCCTCCTACAGTCCCCCTATAAGATCCCCTGCCCCACAGCACCCCTATAGCTTCCCTATAGGACCCCCTGCTCTACAGCACCCCATAGCTTCCCTATGCCACCCCTGCCCTATAGCACTCTCTATAGCACCCCTATAACCCACCCTGCTCCCCAAGGCCTTTATAGCCACCCTATAGCACACCTGACCCACAGRACTTCTAGTGCCCCCATAGCATCCCTGCAACACCTCCTGCCCCACAGCACCCTCTACAGCACCCCCCATGGGACCCCCACAGTACTTGCATAGCATCCCTATAGCACCCCCATAGCACCTCCTGCCCCATAGCACCTCCTACTCCTATAGGACCCCCATAGCAATCCCATAGCATCCCCATAGCACCCCTATAGCCCCTCCTGCCGCATAGCACCCCCACAGCACCCCTACAGCTCCTCCTGCCCCATAGGAGCCCCACAGCACCCCTATAGCTCCTCCTGCCCCATAGCATCCCCATAGTATCCCCACAGCCCCTCCTACCCCATAGCATCCCCATAGCACCTCCTGCCCCATAGCACCCCTATAGCCCCTCCTGCCCCATAGCACCTCCACAGCACCCCCATAACCCCTCCTGCCCCATAGCATCCCCCGGCGTGTGCGAGCCGTGTGCCCCAGCTCCTCGGCGTGCCCCTGGCATGTGTCCCACGTCCCCGGCGTGTGCCAGCCCCCAGCACGTGTGCGTGTCCTTGGCGTGTTCCTGGCGTGTGCAAGCCGTCCGTCCCGGCGTGTCTCACACCCTTAGCGTGCTCCTGGCATGTGCCAGCCCCAATGTATGTGTCCTTGGCGTGTTCCTGGCGTGTGCGAGCCATCCGTCCCGGCATGTCTCACACCCTTAGCGTGTTCCTGGCGTGTGTGAGCCACGTGTCCCTGGTGTGCACGAGCCCCCAGTGTGTGCGTGTCCTTGGCGTGTTCCTGGTGTGCGCGAGCCGTCCGTCCCAGTGTGTCTCACACCCTTAGCGTGCTCCTGGCATGTGCCAGCCCCAATGTATGTGTCCTTGGCGTGTTCCTGGTGTGTGCAAGCCGTTTGTCCCAGCGTGTCTCACACCCTTAGCGTGTTCCTGGCATGTGCAAGCCCCCAGCATGCACGTGTCCTTGGCATGTTCCTGGCATGTGCAAGCCATTCATCCGTGTGTCTCACACCCTTAGCGTGTTCCTGGCATGTGTGAGACATGTGGCCCTGGTGTGTGCGAGCCCCAAGTGTGTGCATGTCCTTGCCATGTTCCTGGCATGTGTGAGCTGTTCATACCAGCGTGTCTCACACCCTTAG
This sequence comes from Apteryx rowi, assembly GCF_003343035.1. NCBI lineage: Eukaryota > Metazoa > Chordata > Aves > Apterygiformes > Apterygidae > Apteryx > Apteryx rowi. The sequence continues at coordinate 1,354 of NW_020448618.1, forward strand.
CGTGTTCCTGGCGTGTGCAAGCCACGTGTCCCCAGCACACGCGCTGCGTCCTTGGCATGTCCCCAGCATGTCTGGGACCCCCTAGATACCTCGGACCCCTGAAGGGGCGCCCGGACGCCTGGGCCCACTGGACATCTGGGACCCGGGGGGGGGGGGAGTCTCTGCCCCCCCCAGACACCTGGGTGCCCCAGGGGAAGGGGACCCGGACGCC
>NW_020448618.1:2878-6356 GCF_003343035.1 Apteryx rowi
GCGTCCCCAGCCCCATCGCTCCCCTTCCCCTCTCTCGGGGGTGACCGACAGGGGGCAGCAGCCAGACCCGCCCCTCCTGCTAGCCCCACCCCCTGGGGTGATTGATGGCACTGGCCCCACCCCCTGGGAGTGATTGACAGGGCACCAGCCCTGCCCCCTGGGTATAAGCCTCAGGGCAAGCCCCACCCCCTGGGGTGACTGACATGGCACTAGTCCCACCTCCTGGACACAAGGCTCAAGGCAAGCCCCACCCTCCCTGGGGTGATTGACAGGGCACCAGCCCCACCCCCTCCCCACCTGCCAGTTGGCAAGTCCCACCCCCTGGGCACAAGGTTCAAGACAAGCCCCACCCCCAGGAGTGATTGACATGGCACCAGCCCCACCCCCTGGACACAAGGCCTGGGGCAAGCCCCACCCTCCCTGGGGTGATTGACAGGGCACCAGCACCACCCCCAGGCATGAGGCTCAGGACAAGCCCCACCTCCCAGGGTGATTGACAGGGCACCAGTCCCACCCCAGCTATGAGGCTCAGGGCAAGCCCCANATGAGGCTCAGGGCAAGCCCCACCCCCCCAGGGTGATTGACAGGGCACCAGCCCCACCCCTCCCTACCTTCCAGTTGGCAAGCCCCACCTCCTGGGCATGATGCTCATGACAAGCCCCACCCCCCGCAGGGCTAGCCCTGCTTGTTAAGGGGTGTGGCCACAACACCCCACCCATGGAAGAGGCCCTCAGGTAGGGGGTGTGGCCACCATGAGACCCCCCACCCCCCAGACCCACCTGCCGGCTGGCCCCCAGGGCAGCACGGAGGGCAGCGACCTCCTGGGTCAGTGCCTGGTGGGCGGGGTCAGGGCAGGGGGCGGGGCCAGAGGCAGGGCCAGCCCCCAGGGCCCGCCGGGCCTCGGCCAGCTCCTCCCGAGCCCCCGCGGCCTCCTGCTCCGCCTGCAGGGAGGGAGAGAGGGAGAAGGGGGGGGGTCACCCGGATGCCTGGGTCCCCTGTGTGCCTGCCCCCATCCTGCTGAGCCCCACCCCCTCCCACAGAGGCTCCACCCCCAGGTGGGCGGGCCCCACCCTGACCTGGAGGAGCTGCTCCCGCAGCCGGTGGATCTCGGAGAGACTCATCTCACTGAAGAGATCCGCGACGAGGCCCGGCACGGGGCCGGGGGAGTCGACGGGCGCCGGGGCAGCATCGGTGCCGCCATCGTCATCCCCCTCCGCGTCGGGGCCCCCCGGGCCGGCGGCTGCCTGTTCCTGGCACCACTCCCGCTCAGCCGCCAATGCCGCCACGGCCTCCTCGAGGCGCTGCTCCGCCTGCACCCGGAGCTGTTCCTGCTCGGCCAGCTTGGCCCTGGCCTGCGCCAGCTCCTCCGCCCGCTGACGGCCCTCCTGCTGCAGCGCCTCCAGCTCCGCCTGCCGCGGCAAGCGGGCAATGGGGTCCTYGCCCGAGCCGGACGCCGGGGTCCTCCCCGCGCAGGTGCCGGTCCCTCCTCACGGGACCTACCTGGCTGCTCGCGAGCAGGGAGAGCTGCTTCTGGAGGGAGATGATCTCCTCCTCCAGGTCGCGGTGCTCCTGCTGGCGCTGGGGCTCCGCTTCCCGGTGCTGCCGCAGCGCGTCCCGCAGCTGGGCGCGCTCGCCCACCAGCACCTGGCACTCCTGGATAGGGAGAAGGAACCTCAGCACCCACGGGGCGGCCCTAATCCTCCCCACACCATCCCCAGGACGTGCCCCCTCACCTGCCGCAGGTCCTGCAAGGCCGTGGCCAAGCGCTCGTTGTCTGCCCGGGCATCGCGGAGCTGGCACTGGAGCTGCCGCAGGTCCCCCCGCTGCTCCTCCAGGCGGGCACCCAGCTGGGCCTCTTTGGCGGCAGCCTCCTGCACCAGGGCCTCCTCCCGGGTCTCGCTGGCAGCCACCGCCCGCTTCTGGCCGCTCTGGGCTTCCGCCAGGGCCTGCATGGGAAGACGGAGGTATGAAAAAGGGGCACGAGGCCGCCACTGCGGTGTCCGTCCCCCTCCCCTCCCAAGCAGGGAGCCCCAGTACCTCAGTGGCACAGGCCAGCTCGGCGCGCAGGGCCTCCAGCTGCCCCTCGAGATCCCGGCAGCGCTGGCGGAGCTCGCCGTTCTCCTCCAGCAGGGCCAGCCCGCAGCGGGCCGCCTGCTCCTGGGCCCGCGTGGCCTCCTGCAGCTCCGCCGCCAGCCGCAGCACCTCGGCGCGCAGCCCGCCACTTTCCTCCTCTTCCTCCATTGTCGCCATGGGCGCGCTGCGGGGGGCTGAGGGGCCCAGAATGGTCCCGGAGACTGTGAGAGGGGCAACACTTCCACCAGGGAGAGAACTGCCCCGTTCTTGAGGTAAATTAGCGCCCCCAAGAGGAGCCCGCGGCTCCCCCGCCCGAAAGCGAGTGAGGAAACTGCCGCTCTGAGGAGAGAGGGGGAAACGCACCGCTCCCACCCCGCCAGCTCTCCACCAATCACAGCGCGGCGATAGCGCACGTGACCGCGCCTTCCCGCCGAAAAGGGCCCGGCACGCGCCGCTCCCGCCCGCTCTCCACCAATCAGCGCGCGGCGCTCGCGCGACGAAAGGTGCCAGAGCCCCTTCCCGCCGAACGCGGCGCGGCGCGTGCTTCCTTCCCCCCCCCCGCCTCGCTCCACCAATCACAGCACAGCGCGCGCGCCGCACCGCCCCCTCGGCGCCAGTCAGCGCGGCGCACGCGCGACGGAGCAGGTGACCGCCCCTTCCCGCYGAAAACGGAGCCACGGGGAACGCGGCAGCCGCTTCTCGCCGGAAACGGCTGGGCGTCCGCCGCTGCCGCGCCGCTCCGGCGATCAGAGCACGTGAGAGCCCCCTCCCGACGACACCGGCTCGGCGCGGACATCGTTCCCCCCTTCCCCCAAAAAATCATAGCGCGGCGTGCCCCCTTCCTCCTGCTGAGCAGAGGACGGACCACGTGACCGCATCTTCCCGCCGGAAAAAACGGCTGGGCACGCGCCACTCCCGCCCTTCTCAGTCTGTCACAGCGCGTAGCGCAGGCTACAGGGCACGTGACCAGCCCTTCCCGCCTAAAACGACGGTTCGGCACGCGCCCCTCCCCCCCGTGCTCCTCTCCGCCAATCAGAGCACGGCGCTCGCGACACGGGGCAAGTGGCCGCCCTTCCCGCCCAAAATAACGGTTCGGCACGCGCCCTTCCCCCTCGCCTSTCTCCACCAATCGCAGGGTGGCACGAACCCCCCCCACCAATCAGCTTGGCGTATGGGGCACGTGGGAGCCCCTTCCCGCCTAAAAAAAAAAGGCTCGGCACGCGCCACTCCCGCCCTTTTCCACCAATCACAGCGCAGCGCGCGCGCCCTCCCCACCCACCAATCAGCATGACGCTCACGCCACGGACCACGTGGGAGCCCCTTCCCGCCGAAAATAACGGCTCGGCTCGCGCGCTACACCTGCTTCTCTCCACCAATCAGAGCACAGCGCACGCGCCACGTGACT
>NW_020448619.1:0-17496 GCF_003343035.1 Apteryx rowi
GCGCGCAATCCCCCGCTCACAGTCCCCTTATATGCCTGTAACTTCTGTGGTTGCGCCGGCTGTTGCTGGGGGGGTCGGGATGAAAGCTGACGTCTTCCTCTGCGTTGTACGTGGTGCCCTTCAGGTCGCGCGCATACATTTCACAATACAATATCGCTCTGCTGGCTCAGTACAATCATTGTGGTGATAGCCGGTACTTAGCGCCTAGTTTCATGGTAAAATCACTTCGCGAGTTGATGTAACAAATTATCACCTATCACACTGGGAGCAGGTCTCCTGCCAGCCCTGCAGCGCAGAGGGGGGAGGCAGATGAATCCAGAGACGTGATTTTCATGCCACCAGTGCAAGCTTTGGAGGAGGACAGTGAGGCGGGGAGAGCAGTGGCAGGAGGCCATAAGTGCCTGGGGGCATGGCATGCTGCTGGGAAGCCCTGTCCCCTGAGCTCCTGCCTTAGAGGCTCTGGGTACATGCCTACGCAGCCCTTTGCATGCTGGGTTGCTCCGACCAGGTGCATGGCTGCAGGTATCATGTGCCGACAGCAGCTCTGCTTCCCTCGCCAGCTCAGCCAGGGGTGTAAGGGCACACAGCTCCTTGGCAAGCACTGTGCCGGGTAACACAGCTTCCCCAAGTGCTACCAGCAGGGCCTGTTTCTCTTGGGGACCTGGGGTGGCTTTGCTGTGCTGGTACAAAACACAGCTGTGCCAGTTCAAGTGTTTCTGTGGCACACAGGAATTCTGGGTTTGTACCACCAGTCCTTTCCTTAGGTACATAGCAGACTGAGGCCCCCATCAGCCCCTCCTCTCTTGTATGCATGTACAGTCCCTGTAGGCTGCATGAGGGAACTATAAGGCTGTTAACTCCTTCCTCCCCTTTCTGAAAAGGAAATGCACAGATGCACCCACGCTGGGCAGAGCTCCAGCATGGCTGAGACCCAAACCGTTGACTTGACAGGAGTGGCCTCCTTTATGCATCATTTATCACTACAGCTATTGCAGTTTTCTTCCTGGAAGCTAAGTTTCAGAGATCAAGCTGATACCAGTGAGATTTGGCTCTCTTACTGTCCCTTTCCTACATATGCAGCTAATGCAGTCTCTCAGATTCTCAGTAGCTGAGACAGGGATACTGCAAAGTTATTGGGTTTGTCTTTTATTTTTTTTAATTAATAAAACATAAAAGGCCTATTCTTCAATATTCTCCAGTGCTGCTGTACTGACAACCTCAGTAGCATTTGCAACAGGATAGCTGGTGGACGACATGTTTCTTGGATCAGTTTCAGCTTGCCTTCCTCATGGCTCTGCCATGGCTTCTCTGGTTACCACATGTAAATGTTTTGAAACCCAAATCAGTAACAAATACCATGCCTTCTGCTGCCCATCTTTATGGGAGACTAAGATGGAGCTCCACCCATGAAGGGCCCTGCATTGCAAGGCTCCTCCACCTCTGCCATTGCATAGGAGTCATACAAGTCTCAGTGGTAAGACTTGCAACTCAATACATGGTACAACCTTTACAGTAAATCAATCCAAGTGTCCCAGGTCTCCAATTTCCCTGCATTATTAATGTTTTGTTCAGGAATTAACGTGGGTTAGCCTCTGCTGGAGGTCGTTGGGCCCATGCACTCATTTCAAAGGTAAGCTTGTCCAAAGTTTGCGGATGGCTAAAGGCAGGATTTGGGGTCTTATATATAAGCCAAAACCCTGTGAAGTTATGACTTGGGGACAAGTATCCTCATAGACTGGTAGGATCCACATTTCAGTCTTGTTTCTATTCCTTCACCAGGGAAATTGTTTACTTAGGGCCTAGCGGAATTTTATGTTGGGGTGGGAATTTGGACCAAGGCACACTATCTCAGACTAAAGACTCAGACTCAGAAAGGGGAGAAAAATTTTGACAGCAGCATGTTAGATGGTTTGGAAAACATGACTTCTGAGGAAGGTTTGGTAGAATCAGGCTTGTTTTACTCTGCACAGAAAAATGAGGGAGAGACCAGAAGACCTACCATTTCACAAAAGTTGTGATAATTGTTCTCCATGTCTACAGAGGTGAGGCACATCTACTGGCTTGATTTACAGTAAGGAAGATATATGGTAGATATTAGTGAAATATTTTTCACTTTTCAAGAATTGCTAGTTCTGCTGTAAGTACCTACAGCTTACACAGCTATGTTATCACAGATCAGTTCTTTAAAATCTCCACAATTCTGGCAGGGTGGTGTAGGTATACTTGATCCTGTCTCAGAGTAACAGATGGATTAGATCAGCATGAGCTAAGTGGTGGAGCAATTAGGTATAAAGGCTTTTGGGGTATGCATCACCTATATAGTCAGAATACATTTTATTCACCTGTGTGGGGCTGAGTGATTAGAGCCAGGGTTCTCACCACTGTATCACTGTGGAAGAAGGCATGGAGGCAGGCACCCTTTTATACAAGTGTGTGGCCCAGTGGGGAGCTACTGTTTCCCATTTAGGATGTAGCTGGAGATTCCTAGGCTCTGTGGTGAATCCTCACCAACTAGTGGTGGTATTTTAGATTTAAATATGGTGAGAAGTGGGGAGATTCTTGTGCTGTGAAGGCATCTTCTTCCTGGCTCAGCATTCATTCTAACTTTTCTTCTCCCTCTCAGATTTAGGGTAGAAATCTAGTCTCACAAACTGGTGTAAAACTCTACATCTCAGCTGCACAGCACTAAACACAGAATTAGATGCAGTACTCGAATTACCTTTTATGTTATGCTACAATCTTCCTTCAAGGCATTCACTTTTATAGCGGCACTGACTCAGTTAATACTCATTAACTTGGGTAGATTGACAGCAAGGAGCTTGGCTTTCCTGCTGCAGCCACATCAAACAAAAAGAATCCTGCATCAACAGAGACACAAGTGCTACTTGCCAGTGGGAGCCATAGGTGTAAGCTGCATCCAACTGCACAGTTGTTTTCTGCCTCAGCCCTCTCTGAGCATTACATGTGCTGAGGGTCTAGTGTCTATGAGGGACCTCTTGAGATCTGCTGCACTGTTCCAGAGCAGAGGAAACAAGGTTCCACACAACACAACAGGAGAGCGGTAATTAAAGAAGTTAATAGTGTAAGGTTGCACACCAGCTATGCCCAGGTCCTGCTGCAGTCCTGAAGATGTTCAAGTGAGAAAACTGCCATCTTCCTGCTACACTCCAGTTTGCCTTATCTGCTTCATAACACCATGCTTGGAGTCCCCATCTCTGATCATACACCATCTTGTTCTGCTGTGGGTTTTTTTTTTTCCCCAGCCTTAGAAGTTGATTTCAGGGTTGTTAGATGGCCATAGATCATAAAGGCATCTGCGCTCTGTTGTACGGGACTCTGGAAAACCTTAGCATGTTCCTGATATATTGCTACCTGTGTTGGCAATGCAGACAAATAATATTTCCAAAACACAAATGCAGAGCAGATTCCTTCTTTGAAAGAGCAGAGAATAAACCTCCCTTCCTCCTTTACCCAAACAATCCTACTTTTTCTACTTCTCAAAGGGAGCTGTGCCTTTTTATCACCCTGCCTATACCCTTTCATGGGAGAGGCACAAAGCTGACATGACAGTCCATCTTTCCTGGGGTAGAAGCTCTCCCAAGAGCCTCAGCATATTCATGAAATATGATACCTCAGAGAACCACCTACCTAACTCATGCTTAAACCATTTATTGAAAGATCATATAATACAGTCTGTTCCAAACTCTTAGAACATTAAATAACTCCCTTATTTATAGTATACATATTTAAAACAATGAACCTCCCTTCTGAACTGGATTGGCCAATATAGATTTAAGAGGCTTCTTTCTATTAATCAACCTCTCAATCTGTTGTTTAAGCATTCAGTGTTTGACAGGAATGAGTCTCATGACTTCCTGTAGGAGTAGTTGATTAGGTTTGCAGAACCTCCTGTTTCCTCCTCTGTGGTTCTCTGGAAGAAGATGGTACCAGTTTAATTTGGTAATGTCAGCTTCTTGCTTAACACACTCAGGTTGCACCAGGAGGATTATGAGGCAGCTGTGTTTTGAGTTTACAAATACGACTGGGAAATATTGCCCAAAAAATGAAGGAAGAGGAAAAGGATATTTCTTCAAGCTGTGAAGCAAAATTAAAAATAAAATTGTAAAATTTTGAAAGAGACAGAAGTGCCATTTCGGCAATAGGTTCAACCTGGAAAGATCAGCACTAGAGCATCAACTACTTGCAAGCAGTTCCCTCTGCACCCACTACAGACTCACAGGTCAGTAAACTGAAATAACATGTTTTGACCAATGCCCTGGGCACTAAGTCAAGCCCAAGATGTCATGTATTTCTCTTAGCTCCAAGGTGGTGACCTTGGCCAAGGCCAGCTCTCCCTTGCCCAGATGAACTCCCCCTGACCTGCCATGAAAGCCAGGCTAGCAGAGGCCCTGCAGCAGCTCCAGGTCAGCTGCAGCCCCTGAGCCCCTCAGGCCCAGCGGCAGTAGAGCTGGATCTGTCGCATGCAGAGCCCAAACAATGACTTATCAGCTTAGGTTGAGCTGAACCAGCAAGGGGAACAAGCCTGTGCCCCACTCCCCAGTCCTGCTGGGAGGAATGATTAATATGATTTTTCCATTATCCAGGTTATTCCAGACCCCTCTTATTTCAGCTAGAAAACCATTTCTTCCTCAGTCTTTTCTGTGCCTTCATTACCTGTGACTCCCTCAGGGCAAGGAAATACTTTCCTTTATGTGTTTTACAATACCTAGAGAATGATTTGCGTTTTTTTATGGGCGGTCCATGCCCTTGCCTGGAGAAGCATGAAAAGAGGATTGAGTGGGAGTGACATGCTTTAGCACTTTGGAACATACCTTGAGGAAGCAGTCGGGTGAGTTTGGCAATGCCCTTGAAGAGCTTTGTGTGCACACTGCAAAGGTAATATGCCGAAAAGAATGAAGATGAGGCTGGTGTTGTTTGTTATTCCTGTTTTCCTACTCATCAGGGCATAAATAACAGAGAGGAAGCTTTCACTGTTTATGTAGGAATTGAAAGCAAGGCAAAGCCTTCTCATCTGTCCATGGGGATAGACTGGAGACTTAGTTTCAGGCTGTTTTCCTCACTAGCAATTTGCACTTTCTTTTTCTTTTTTTTTCCTTTTTTTATTTTACCTTAGTGAGGTCTTACTCTTACAATTTCCAGGTATAGCTATTCCGGAAGAGCTACAACAGCAAACCTTTCTTGTGGAAGTACTGTTTTTACTGTCACGAAAGAATTCTGTTGGTTTAGATGCTTTTAATGAATGAAATAAAGATGATTACATATTGGCAAAAGACTTCCATCTTGATTCATCAGCATCTGCTCTAAAGTTTTTGCCATTATAGAAATTTCAAATTCTCTGCCAAAAAAGAGGGGGAGGTGGGAAAAGATGTTCCCTAACAATATTGCTATGCTGGCACAAAAAAAAGTCTTTTCTAGACCTGCCTGACAATGAATTTTCCCAAGTATTTACTAAACTCACATTTAGGCTCTTCCCATTAAATACTTTCAATCTAACTAGAGATCAGGCTTGAAACAAGCTAGGACATCGAACCTCCCTCTTGAACACTGATGTTCAGAACAGGATTTGAACTCTGACACTGAGCCCACCCTCTCTCAAACCAAAATAAAATCCTCAGGCTCCTCAGATCTGGGAAAAATCAGCTCTGGAAATGTTAGGTCTGGTCCTTTTTGCTTTTATCTGCAACAGAGGAATCTGCTGGATTTGAGCATTAGATCAGAATATCTTGAGGCTTAAGGGTGGATCTCAATTATACAGCTCAGGTCTATCACTAACCATATGGGCTTTCTACATTGTTTCTTGAGGACATGCCCATGCAGATAATAGCTATGTGCTGGCAAGCCAAGGTCTAAATGTATCTGAACACTATATAATCATAAAGAACCACACTGGGGGATAAGAAGCTGGGCTGCGGGTAAGGCATGTACTTGGCAGACACCTGTATACAGAGCAATGTCATTCAAGGAACAAAGCACTTTCTTCTGGGACATGCTATACCTCAGCACTGCTCCCCGATCTATGGTATCCACTGTAATTGCTTCTTGGAACCTAGATGTTAACTCTATGGCCTCAGGGAACGCTGTTTTTTCAGCCCTCTGTGAGAAAGAACAAAGAGGGTGGCAGAATAGCACCCATTGCTCAGCCAGGTCCGTCCAGCAGAGTGGTAGACAGCTTGTTTTTTGTCAGGGAAAAATCCAAAACTTACATGTCGGCAGAATTACCATAACTTCGAGCACTGCTAACCCAGTATTGCTGTCCTGCTACAAGTATGTGTTGCATTAATGTAAAGTTTCAGCAGTCTGTCCCAGAAGACATTAAAAAAAACAGTTAATATCCTGGTGAGCAGTTGATATCCACCTAAACAGAGGTTGGGCTTTCTGGTTAGCCTGGAACTGGAATCCTAAGCAGAATATGGGCAGATCCTAGCATTGCTGTGAATTTTCCAACAAGCTCAGACAAGGTGAGTTTTATGCAATTCGCTGCCCCTATCTTTGACTTGTCAGAAAGTTTAGGTCTTTGAACCAGGCCAAAGTTAGTGGAGAATCATGGAGACTTCCAGAGTGATTCACCTCACTCTAGGTCTGATAGCTGATATCAGTAGAACAAATTCCTCTTTGAAAAGGCCTGTTGCTCTCTGCTGAGTGTAGAAAAAATGCAAATCCCACCTTTGCCTTTCTTTGTGGTGCTGTGTTTTTTCTCCCCTCTGTACAATGTAGATAATGGCATGATAAGGCCCTTAGTGTGGGCCTATACTTGGAGATGTAGTTTTGTCACCTTTGGTAACAGTTTAGCGGCAGGGTAAAACCACAAGTGGCTAATACAATACATCAAATTGGTTATGAATGCATCAGAATGCCCCTGTAATGGATACACTGTGCACTGATAACTCTGCACATCTTGTTGTTACTCATGGCAAATGTACAGCAGACTCCCCTCAGCAGATATTACCTTGGGCAGTCAGAAGAGCCAATGCATTATAAATCCATGTGATCTTCCCCATCAATAACACGTTCCTGTGTGCACAGTCTGTGCTGCTGTTGGGTTCTAGCTCGTACTTCAGACTTTTGCTAATTTGATTAAACCCAGCACCACTTTTTTCTATTCCAGGCATACCCTCTGAGAGAATGCCTATCACAGCCTCCGGCCAATGTGTAACTCTTTTATCTAGGGCAGTCAGAAATGCTGTCCAAGTGTCTGACTGCTGCATGATAGTCCATCTGGTACACTGGGGTGGAGACGGGTGGCTCCCATTCGAGAAGAAAGGACCTGCAGCCTTTTCTCCTCAGCGACACTGAAGGTCTGTCCAGGTGCCTTGACAACACAGCTGAGTGCCTGGAGCAGCCCAAAAGATATAGATCAGAAGCACATCTGGACAGATAACCTGGAGCAGCCTTTTGGCTATCTCAGAGCATGGCTGTAAATCCCCCTGGCCTGCAGAGCCCAGATACAGAAGACACAAAGGAAGAAACAGAGCAGCAACTCCCCTCCCAGAGCTTCCTGGTGTTGGCTGGCTCTGCCTTTCAGCAAGGACTCCGTGATTTGCACACCTAAATCAGACAACGCTGGTTCCTACCCAGTCTGGTTTGGAGCCACCACTGCTCTGCATTCACTTCTGGAAAGATAAGCTTCCCGATGGTCTGATCTGCAGTCAGACTGCAGCTAGGATGACAGTCTCCAGACATACTCCCGTGGGTATGTTGTGTGTCCATGCCCACTCAAGCCCTTTCTTTGCAATGCATACTGAAGCTGGTTAAAGTGCAAAAGCCTGTGTCCTTCTGCCTTTACACAGAGTAAGCAACAATACAAACAACATTTGCAAGGTCTTCACTCTAATCTTCCCAGTCTAAAAAACTTCTTTCATAGTGAAAATGAAGCTGATACATCTTGTCCTTCTTGTTGCAGTAAGCAGCCATCTCCTGCTTATGTAAGAAAAGGTGCAAATCGAAATAACCATATATTTGTGTGAAACTCTCCTGGAAAAATCTCTGGGCTAGCATTTGTCCCTGTGGACACTATACATCCCAAGTAATGGGACACTCAGGGGCAATGAAGGAGAGGAGATGAGGGCTGAATTTTTGTAACAATGCACATAATGGATTTCTAACTATTTGCTTTTAAAGAGCTGCAATACTCCTGCCACTTTACAGAGGAGCCATTCTCAAGATCTCAGTCACCTCCAGGCAAGAGTGCTCTTTAGGTTTTCTTGTTTGGTTTCTGAACACAGACATACAAATATTTTAAAATGACATTTTTGTAAAAGCCAGCAGCCATGTCAACTATTGCTGTCATGTGAACTCTCTCTCTCTTTATCAATTCTCTTCTTCTAATTAATTTCCTTGCCTTTTCTATGGGGTAATATTACAGAGTGTTGATAAACAGCTTTTATGTTCTCCCATAGAATGAGTGAAGTGATCGGTGCAAACAGGTATGTTTCAAAATCTTTGAAAAGAAAGACCAAACAAAAATTGTTACTAAATCAAAATTGTGTTACAGACGAGGAGGACTCATAAACTTAAACAAAAAGCTATAGCTGGCCAGCACATTGATTATTCATATCTATCTATTTGAGCTGCTCTGGGCAGTAACCACTGTGAGAATACAACATATCTTTGGGCTATAGTTTATGTGCATTGGATCATTTTGCTGCTGAATGTGCATTTCTTACTAACGATAACAGCTCATCTCAAGGCTATAATGATACTGATGTACTCATGACATGAACTGCAACCCACTGTTCTGGCAGTTCTTTTGTTTTATTTCCTTGCCACAAGGGCTGGAATGAATTGTATTTGTTGATGAAGCTTATTTTTGCTGGCTTTCCATTTCAGGCAGCGGAGGATTTTATGAAACTATCTTGTCTGTTTCAAAACCTTTTTTATTTGTCATTTTTCCTACTAGTTACACTGTCCTGAAATAGCCCCATATAAACATCAATCATGTGTACGTGCTTCGTGTTTCCCAGGGTACAAATCTTGCTATGCAAATACAGTTTAAGAGAACTACTGTGAGACAGCACCTTCCAGCCATCAGGTAGCCTGACTGAGGCTGATGTAGCTGAAATCCTTGCTTTTTCCTAGACTTGGTGTGTACCTCAGCCAAGGAGACAAGCAATTTCCCTGTATGTAAACTGCAGGAGTCAGGAGTACTTCTGAGCTCCAAGGATTAAGATCATATTCAGACTGTGTCCCAAATCCAGACTGGAGTTAGATTGGGGTGTTTCTAGCTCTTTCCCCTGCTCTGTCACTTCTGCAGGAGCCCGTGGGCATCTTAGTTGAGGCCCTATCTCTGTGCCTGGGGAGGGAGACAAAAGCACTCCTGTACCATTTCCAGGTGTGCAGGATGCTTTTACAAATGGCTGTGAAGCACTTGGACATTATAAGCTATGGGAGCTTATAGAAACTATACTTGATTACTGGCAAATCTGGGGTCTCGTGGCTCCTAGGCTGTGGTCTGAACAGTGGCAATGCCAGTTTATGGTAATACTGCCTTGTGCTGGCACAGCTGTTTGTGTAGACCTGATCTGAGAGCAGATCCCTGAAAAAATAACCTGCTAAGAAAAAAATTGGGGATGCTTTCTATCTGTTTGCTTGTTTCAAGTGGGATCAGTTCTCCAATCTGTTTCACAGTGTTTGTACACACCACTTGGGCCAGCATAGCTTCTGGGAGAGGTGGGGAATGCCAGGGGAGCAGAAGGAAGTGACAGAGGTTGATGGCAATGTGATACCGCTTTTGCCCTGATATTGCTGCCAGATGTTTTGGACATCCAGGCTTCTGAATTAGGAGATTAGTCTCCCTCCTTCTGAGTGAGACATCCTTCTAATCCACTTGGGGCACATGTGGGGGATATATGGGGGTATGTTTTTATTTTGGTTTCCTCCGTACCACACGCTGCTTTTTAAACAATTAAATAGTGGAGCTACTAAAATGTCTGCTCCGTAGCACTTGCCTTATTACAACAATATCTGTCTTTGTAGCTTTTTGCAAAAATCTTCATGGGGACTGGATTATCCCAAAAGGGAATCTACACAGTGACTTACTCCTTTTCATTTCAGAGCCCAATACTTTCAACATTTTCTTCTGTAAGGCTGAGACTGTATAGAAAAATTGCTCTGCTCCAGAAGATAATTCAGTGCTATTCCAAACCAACAACTAGCCCATTCCCAAAGCTCAAGTGCTCCCACGCCAGTTCAATAACTACTAACTGAAAATGCATTTGGCAGAAGATTTGGAGTTAGAGTCTGGGCCTTCAGAACAGGGTCCTAATCCATAATCTATTACTGTGTGCAGCAATTGCCAAGAGAGCCCACACAGTGAGGTAAGATTGTACTATGCTCTCTGCTTCCTTGAGTAAAGTGCCTGATTTAATGAGAAGCAAGTCCCTGATTCAGCAAAGCACTTAAGTGTTTTGATGAACCAGGGCCAGACTGAACATCTTGTGCAAAACTCAGTTGTCTGGCGAACAATATCAAATATTCTGTTGATGGATGCAGACTTAAATGAAAATTAAAGACACGGTTATTTAAGGCTGTAGGTGCCCAAACTCTTATTGTTGGGGTTTTATTGTATTAAGGTAATCATTTCTATGGGAACAGAACTAGCCACCTCTAGAAAATCCATTCCATCCCTGTCATTCTGGGAGGAATATTCTCAGTCCTCTCCAAACACCCTGCCACTTAGACGGCTTGTGTATCTTACCTAGAAACTCAGTATATTTGGGCTACTTCAGATCAACAAGTTCCAGCAATACACTCTCTTTTACTACCAGGAACACCCAGCTTTAATACCCCAATTGGCTGTGTTTATAACAAGGTGTGGGGAAAAGAGGCATGGCCTCCCGTAGGCCAGATCAGATATTATAGGGTATGATTGATGCACTGACCTCCATTTGGGGACCACTGGACAAATCTCAAGATCCTGCTGTCATCCTTACTTTGCACCTAGTCAACAGGCAAGGCACTCATCTCTGTACTGATCTCAGTCTCTAAACATATCTAAGGTGCAGCCTCAGATAGGTTACAATGAGCAAGGATGTCTATGAGCCTGCTTTCCTTTCTTTAACTGTGATTCTGTGATAACAGCTTAGACAGTTCTGTTAAAAGTTCTCTCAAACTCAGAGTACATTAATCTTGTAAAATGAAGCATTGAGATGGCATGGAAGTGCCAAAGTGAAGACTGCTACAAACTGTCTGAATACTGAAATGTAGAACTACAATTTCTGATGTAGTAACAAGTGAGCTGCCTTTGAATTAGTGTCATCCCCCCCCTTTCCATCAGCAGAGAATTTGACCCATGTTCGCTCTTTACGTGACTCCATCCAATCATTCTTGTGGTCTCAGGGATTGCACTGGCTCTGTCATGTTCAGCCAATGGTCCAGGATTTCACAGAACTTGAGATCATGCACTGTATTTCAGTCATATTTGACTTACAATTCATGTAAACTGGGAACACAAAGTACAGAGGTAAGTATTAAGGGGGAACACCTTTCTGCCCTTGGGGGACAAAACGGACTGGGTAAAATGAATAAGGCAAGGAGCAGAACAATAAATATAAACTTCTGAATATGAAAGCTTGCTCCCTATCATTCATCAAGCAGTTTTCCACCTGCATGCTGAATGAAGCAGTGTATTGTAACTGAAGACCGTGTCATAGTGCAGACACAGGTGGAAAGGGCAGAGGCTGGACTTTGACACATCCTCACTTCGGGGTGTTTCTCCTTGAAAGAATCATATTTTTCTAATGCAATTTTTTAAGGAAAGTTTTTATCAATATTTTGTATATGCTTGGAAATATATCTGTAGCATAGCAGGAGGCCAAACACAGTTTACCTGTTTCTAATAGAGGCAATATACAGTTTATCTCTCTCTCCGTTCAGCCTAGAGCAACAAACAGGTAACTTCATCTCCCTTTTACTTGTCACTAATACACCCACTTGCCATCTCAGCTAGCTAAAAAACAAGTGGAAGTATGTATTTAAAAAACCCTATATTCTTAACCAGCTTGTATATGCACCTAGATGCATTCACCTCACAACCATGGAATACAGATAGGTACAAAAGGGGAAAAAAATATATTAAGATATTTTTGGCTTAATTCTATGCTCTTATAAACATTCCCATAGAGCCACTAATTCTCAAAAGATTCAGAGAGAAGGAGTAAGCTACATGGTACTTGGTTTATCTGTTTTGGAATGATGAAGTGCACACACAAAACACTGGAGAGATATAAACTATGGTTCCAGGGAGTCTAGGGATTTCAAAGCTGCTTTATCTTCTAGATAACTAACTGGCAAAGAAAGAGGAATTAAAAACAGTGTCTGCAACTAAAAATGGAATGATATATTATGGGCTTTAAAAAAAAAGTGTCACATAAATACCTGTTACAGCTTTGTTTAGAGTAATAATTTTAAACCTTTATTATTTGGATTTGTGGATTTCTAAACACATTTTTTTCTGAAGAAGTGCAAATCCTTGAATAGTGTATTTGAATCTGCTGTCAATGGCTTTGCTTTCCTTGTCTTCACAGGGTCCCCCTACAAGTAGTCTTCGGTCTTTGGGGATTTGTGAACCAGTTGTTGAAAACCCTTAGTTTAGCAATTAGAGCAGAGACCAAGCTCTCCTTAGTTCCGTCCTTTGATCTGTTTTGTTGCATGACTATAGTAAACTTCTGATTCCTCTTCAGTAAAACAAGAGAAAAAAGTTTTGAAGTTCTTAGGCTGAGACACTTTGAACTTATTGACCGGCTGAGCAATTGAAGTTCCCACCTACATAAGCAGCAAGTGCTTAGGAATTTTGTATAAGCACAACACTGAGGCACTCAAAATGACTGGAATGCTTGATATTTTTGCTCTTCGCCTCTGCAATCCACAATGCCATGACTTTGAATTAAGGTTATACCATTTATGTGCAATGGCAAAGGACAGAGACTTAATTTTCAAAGAGCCATTAAGGATCCATTGTAATGTTTTTGCAACCGTATTTGAAGGATTTACTTGAAAGGCTTCAGAAAAATGCAAAATATTGTCAACAGTGCAAAATATTTGTATCCATCAGCCAGAGGGAGGAAAAAAGCACATGAAGAAACTTAGCCAAGCCTGACCAGCTGTAATGGATCTTGATCTTTGCTCACCCCATAGTTAGATAATGTTTTCCCCAGTCATTTTAGTGGTATCCCAGCTTTATCTCTTAAGGTGATCTCATTAAAGACAGGAGACAAGCCAGCAGGGGGTGTGAGACCTGTAATTACAGCTGGAAGGTCGATAGAAATACAGTTACATACAATCACCTTGTGTTCTCTGTGTCCCCTGTTAAGTGAATTACCCTTTAAAAAGCATGAATCCCTTTTGATTGCCTCTTTAAACCTTATTTATATAGAGACCTCATGGTGGAACACATCTCACTTTATCTGCACGGCGGCTGCTTTTGTGCCTGCTTTAGTGCGCTGTAGGTAACTTCATCCTCTATAGACTCTAGAGATAAGGGAAAAATGGATGAGAAAAATTTGCTTATTTGGGTCCAGCTGCATTCCCTTGTTTTGCTGAGTAAGTAGGAGCTTGTCATCTCTGAAGTGAATGGCACTGTACTGTCCAGAGGCAAATTGCCCCAATGGGCACAAATATAATTGCCACTGAAGAAGAAGCTTTTCAAGGTGAAGGCCAAAGTGTGGCACTCGCTGCAACATAAGCAAAATGCTGGTGGACACAGGGGATTCCACAGAAAGCAACACTAGGTGGGAGATGGGATTCTTTCCTATTCCAGGTAGCATCCATTACTGGGATCTAACATCCTAGCTTTCCCAGCAAATGCAGCCCTAGGCTGTGGCAGTTGCAAAGGGGCAAAGAAGAGTTGCTTTCCTGTGTCTAGCTACATGCAGCTTGTTAGCGAAAGCAGGCATATCACAGAATCACAGAATGGTCGAGGCTGGAAGAGACCTCTGGAGATCATCTAGTCCAAACCCCCTGCTCAAACAGAGTCACCGAGAGCACGTTGCACAGGATCGAGTCCAGGCGGCTTTTCAATATCTCCAGAGAGGAGACTCCACAACCTCTCTGGGCAACCTGTCCCAGTGCTCTGTCACCCTCACAGTAAAGAAGTTTTTCCTCATGTTCAGATGGACCTTCTGTGTTTCAGTTTGTGCCTGTTGCCTCTTGTCCTGTCGCTGAGCACCACTGAAGAGAGTCTGGCCCCATCCTCTTGACACCCTCCCTTTAGATATTTGTATACATTGATAAGATCCCCTCTCAGTCTTCTCTGCCTGAGTGGAAGCCATTGTATCCAGCAGCAAGAGCAAAGAGCTTTCCGACCCTTGGACTCTTACCTAGATTCCGCTAAAGTTTCTCTGCCTGCCTGCCTCCTCCCTCTGTGACTCTGCTTTCCCATCCCTCAGATGGGCACAAACTCTCAGGTTCTCAAAGTAAAAAATGCTACAGAAGGATTGTGTGATGTACATGCTATTAATAACAGCAGTAGGCATTCACATTATGCCCTGCACTATTTTCATAATGCTCATCTTCTCCTTTCATTGCATCTAGCACTACCTACCCCTAGAATTTGAGCAGCCCACAACTGCACCACAAACAATGAACGGTCAGAAGGAAAAAAATAAACATGTTACACCACATCTTCAAAAAAGATTCACAATTACTCCCAGCCTGAATTGAGTGGGACTCACAAGCCATAGAGCAAGAATTTTCAGGTATTAAAACCTAACTGGATTTAATCCACTGGCAAGAGTAAAGTTCCCTGCGTGTTATCTCTACTTCTCTCAGTCATCCTGCCAACGTATCAAAAAGAGTTTGTAATTGCTTGTAGATACTGAAATCAGAGATTTCCTGTTTTTTCTTAAGCTAATCTCTCTTACTGCTGTTTTGGGAGGAGAAAGGAGAATACAAGTACTTTACCCTCTATGCCTGGTTTCAAACAATGTTTTTTCCTTCGATCCCTATGGATTTGATCTTAATTTAAATCACTGCCAGTAAGAGAACTGGGACGCATTTTTCTCCTGAAAGAGATACCAGGTGTAAGTTTACAACACCACCACTGCACACTATGGTTTCATGTCATGAAGAAATGGCAACACGTCAAGTATCCCAAAGCAAATGATGGATCAAACTTAGACTATTCCAGCTCAGCTATACTGTGTACACCATAGCTGTTTCACTTCAAGTGGCAAAATGTCTTGGAAGTTGTTTGGAGTTTTTTTTGTGTCACATATAAGATGCTTCACAGCTACACTGAAAGAAACTGAAGTTTGATAAGGACTGAAAATGAAATGAGTAGGTGATTTCAGTTCAGAAATTTCTAACCAGTTCCTAATACCTCACCACAGCTGGCAAGATCTAGCCCTTTATGGGAAGTCTTAAAAGAAAGCCTGAAAGATGAGTAATGAGAGCTAAATGAGAGCTCTGCCTTGGGGTCAAGATGGTGCAGCTTGGGAGGGAGACTGCTGCCCAGGCAGCATGTGTTTTCTAGGTAAACAGAAGGCTTCTGTCTCCAACTCTCAAAACAGTGCCAGATCCAATAAAGACCATCAGCGGCATAAAATGGATCTTGGGCAGAAAGTTAAAAATGTGACTCCAAAAACTCCTTCCTCCTTGCCCTCTAAAATTGCATCTGAGCTCACCACAGGTTTTTACTTTAAAGTTCACTGTGTTCAGTCCCAGAAGTACCTCAGTACTGAGCAGGCCAAGCCATTTGTAAGCCCATCTGGAATCCCAAAACGCAGTGTTCATTTGTCTGCATGGACTCAAGTGTGAAATCCACCCACATCTCCCAAAGAAGGTCTAAAACGCAGTGACAGGACCAAGCTTCACAAATGCTGTGGAGCCTCCCACCTTCTTTTAAAACACAACCAGCCAGGAGATGGTTGTAATGGCATCTCTACCCCTTGCATAAAAGGGTCTGTTAGCAAACAGGTTGATCACAAAGCTCTTGTCCAGGACCCGAAAGGCTGAAGTTGTCTTCTGCTGAGGGGGGTTTCAAACCCTGCTTACTAGAATAGTGCTTAACTACCTGAATGTAAGCTCTTCTCTGCAAGACAGTTCTCAGCGCCCCCACAGCTAATCCAGTGTGTTTGGGCTCTCAGCAGGGGAACCCTCCTGTGGGGAAGAGGCTACTGAAACACTTCCACAGTAGGGTGGGTATTTCCCAGCCCATACAGGGTCCTGTAGGCTCTGCTAAGCTGTCATGAACAAAAAACAGCAGATGCTTTTTTTCTTTGCCAATGTATGAAGGCAGAATTAAAAAGCAAATTGATCACACACACAGAGTAGCAACTTTGGCATCCATCTGTTTTTCCCAGATTTTTAAGTATAAAAGGGACCCATGAGGATCACCTAGTCAGACCTCCTGAGCAATACAGGGCATAGAAACCTGCCCCATAACTTTTCACTGAGTCCTGACCACAATCTGTAGTAATTACTGAACTTTAAAGCCGTTAGAGCTATTTTTGTCAAGTTTATTCACATCTACTGGCATACAGGATGAGCTTTAATCTTAGGTTAGCAGGTTTGAAGCATTTCAGGCATCCTGTCACCCAAGGCTACTGAGCATCCAATGTGGTAGCAGACAATAAGAGAGCGACTTTGATGGAAAGGTACTGCCTGAGGTCTTGAATCCTCAAAGCAGGGCTGGCTTCAAAGTTAGATGGGGTTGCCCAGAGCCTGGTCGAGCCAGGCTGTGACACCTGCAAGGACAGCAATGCACCAGCCTCTCTGGGCACGAGCACCAGTGCAGCACCCCCCTCGCAGCAAAAAACGTCATCTCCAAGTCAGAACAACCTTCGCTAAAACTTGTATACTCCGTGACAAGCCACAGGGCTAGAACCGAGCACATCCCACTCCTTTTGGTTCAGCCCGGTTGCAGACCAGTGATCAGAAACAGCCGTGTGGCGCGCGTCCCTCTACGTGGCCCTGCGGAAACCAGAAAGGGGAAGAGCAATGGGGAGGGAAGCCCATGGCCCTCCTCAGCGTGACCACGTCACCGGCCTGCCAAGGCACTTGGCGCTAAGCAGCACTGCTTGCCTGCCGCTTCAACTCAAGCAGGGCTTCCTGGTTGTTCTCGGGGAGAAACTAAGCTGTGTTGCCTCCAGGGCTGTGTTTTTCGGGGGAAACTCTCTAGGTTATCTGCCCTTTGGTGCTTTTTGATGTTCTGTCAGGATATTAGTGGAGAGCAGTTGGATTTCTGAATGCAAGGATCTTTCTACCTGTGGCTCTAAAGCACCAGGGAGTGAATCAATATTTACTTAAGAAATGAGAAGGATACAGTACGGCCGGTTCCTATTGTGACCTTGGAGACTCCTGTCACCACGCAATTTCAGTGACTGTAAATAACGGCCGTTAGCGATAAACTACGTAAATCTCGCCCCGCTTCAGATTTCTCGGGAAAGCCGGGTCAGCGGGGAAGCGGCCGAGACGCCCTCCGGGCCTGCGCGGCCCGACATGGCGCTAGCGCCGGCGGCCCCACGAGAGGCCCCGCGCGCC
>NW_020448619.1:18191-60133 GCF_003343035.1 Apteryx rowi
CGTGGGCGTGCGGCCGGGAGTGGGAAATTCAAGGAGCCGGGGCTCGCCGCCGGGCAGGGAGGGCAGCGCCGGGCCGGGACAGAGCGGGGGCCGCCCCTCGCGCCTCGGCTCCGGCCGCTTTGTCCGCGGATCTGTCCCGCCTTTGTCTGTGCCCGGCTGGGAGGCGCTGGGGCCCTTCGGGCCGGCGCTGTGTGGGGCTGAGGGGGAGGGGGCCGGCTGGCGGGGCCGTATGGTGCCGGTGCCGCTGTCCCGGGAGGCAGGGCCGGGCGGGGGGATCGGCGCTCTGGCGGGCGCCAACGGCCGTGGCGGCCGTTGGCCGGTGGCACCGAGCCCCCTTCCCCACGCACACACACACACCGCCGGCGAGCCCCGGGTGCCCGCGGCGGCCGCCGGCTCCCTCGGGGCGGGCCGCTTGCTCCGTGAGAGGAAGTAACGGCGAGGTCTGCGGGGGCGGGGGGGAACGAAAGGCCCGGCAAACCGCGGGCGTCTCCTTCCCTCCCTCCCTCCCCGGGAAGCAGGGCGGAGGGTGAGGTGGAATAAGACGTGGTTGAAGAAATGGCCGCGCGACGCTGTCAATGGGCTCCTTATTCTGGCGGTTACAACGCCGGGAATCACTTAGCGTTTCTGTCCCAGGGAAAGCCGGGCGGGAAAGAAAAGGCGGAGGAGACAGTTATTTAAAAGTTAAGGCTAGCAGCCGGAATATATAAATAGGAGCCTGACGGTTTCATTCTAACGTTAAACTTTTAGGCGTGTTCTCCTAAACCTTATGTGCCCAGGTGGGTAGCGTTCGCCTTGTGTTCACCGCCTCTATGGTTTCCTTCCGCGCAGGCCGAGCAGCGGGTGGGAGTTGGGGTGCTGTTTTTCAAAGCTGAGTCGTGCCTTGTCCTGGTATGAGGCACGAGAAGGAAGCTTGCCACAGCTCGTTCTGTGGAAAGCCTCTCGGCTACAGTTCTGAGATGATAAACACTCCTTTTCTTTGTGCATGCTGTTGGTGAAAGCATGCTCCAGGTTGAAGGTTAGCCTGATAGTTTTCTAGTCAGCATGGAAACAGAAATGTGCTCTGTAAGTGATGTTATCTGATGCCCTTTTGGAGCTCAGCTTGAAAGTGTGGCTGCTCTAATATCTTTTTGGCCATTATAAGAGTACTTTAGACTTCTGGAGGCATGAGGCCTGGGGGTGGGGGGAGCTGACAGGCTAAAAGGCCCTGCTTGTTAGTACTAATTTGCTTATTAGTACCAGCGAGGATGTGATAAGACTTGATGGACTAGAGAAGGTGATCATTCAAGACTTATCATGTCCCTCTGGTTAATTGGTGTGATAAAGTGTCCCAGAGTGCTGTGCAACAGTTTCTGTATACTTGGGTGAAGAGTTATATTGGCAGTTTGTTTCCTTTTAGTCTTCTACCTTATAACCAACAATGAAAAGAAGTCCTTAATTCAGATTATATTTATTTTTATTAAAAAGAAATATTTGAAGGCTCTTGAAAGCAGAAGTCAAGATTCTGGCTTTCAATCACAATATCAAATGTTGCAGTGTGGGGAGCAGAAATACCTCTTGGGTTGCTCTGATTTTGTTTGGAATAAACAAAAAACGTTTCTCCATGTGTGGGTTTGGTTTTTTTTATTTGTAAGAGCTTTGGGGTCTTTTCCCTTCCAAATATTTTACTTCCAGATGTTGTACAACTGGGGGGGTAGAATTCCCCCCCCCCCCGACTCTTTCCTGGAAAAATTTGTAATTTCTCTGCTTCTGTGAAGACAGCATAACTACAAGGTTCCTAGAGACACAGGCGTACCAGGATTGTCCCCGCTTGCTTGTTAGCACTTGCTGCTTACAGTTGTTCTGCATTTCCAAAATGCTTTTCAAATATCAATCAGGACAATGCAGAGTCAGTCAGTGCTGTATAGCAGTGGCAATATTGTCATGAGTACATGAATGGTAGGAGAACTGCAAACACAGCTGAAAGGGCAGTTATTTGAAAAAGGGGGCCTGAGGAGCGTTCCCCACCACCCCCCTGTTAAGCTCAGTTGCCCAGCATAATGTATTTCAGCCTACTGGGTGGTTTGATGGATAGTAGTCATTTGGAAGGAATAGGCACTGTGCACAGTGCGAGGTCATCTAAGAGATAAATATGGGGGGTGGGGGAAGGGTTGATAAGATTTCTGGATGCTCTCATTCAAAGAAGCCTTAGAAATCTTTCATGACTAGGGTGCAGAAGGCTTCAGTGGGGAGTTTAGTCTATCTTGGCTTGATCAGTGAGAGTTACATAATTTCTAATGAAAGTAAGATTTAGCTTATGTGCATAGTAAGCAATTTGGCCTGAAACTGAACCCCCAGCATGAGGGGTAATACAGCAATGTATGGCTGCCTCAGACTTTCTGCTAGTAAGTCACAAGATTGGTTCATTTAGCAGTGAGAAAGCATGCTGTAATAGGGACACCCTGAAAAAAAGTGGATGTGAAAGAGCAAGAAGTTGGAAAAGACTGTATATGATTGCAAAACTGAACAGCAAGTGCCTGCCCTTACTTAGGGTTCCCAAAAAGGAAACCATACTTCTTTCCCATGGGAGCCTAGCATTGAAGAGACAGTAAGGGTGTGTATGTCTGACACAGACAGACCTCTCTAAGTGCTTGCATCTATGGCTCTGAAGAGAAGCTGACTGGAGCATCTGTTTTACTTTAAATGGTAATGGAGCTAGGGGAGGGGCCCAAATAACAGATCTATCAAAGACTGTCTGTAGTGGAGAAAAGCAGGCAGGATTTCATTTCTACTCAGTGCTTGCCTGGAAGCTGTCTGCAGACAGCAGCATGTTTCATTACATTTGCCATGCTACATGTATATGGAGTACAACCATTAGTGTATGCTTTGAGTTGCTTCTGGAGAATAATATTAATGCATGAACCCTAGTTAAGCTTTTCTGCTATTAGAAACTAGGAAGGCTTATTTCTTAATGGATCAACTGAAGGGAAATTATGCAAATCAAAGCATTCCTTGTGTAGTGCACTTAAGAATTCTTAATATGTTCACCCCCCCCCCCCAAAAAAAAATCTTCTTTGTTCCCACTTCTGTTAGTATGGGGGAGTGACAGGATATTCCTTTTGCCAAAGAAAACCCCTGGCTCAGACAACACTTTTTCCTCAAAGCGGTGTAATGGCATAGGAGGGTCTTTGACAAGTGTTCTGTACCTGTGGGTTTCAGTCCCACAACCTGGGGGGATCCTGACATGCCAAAAGCAGCAAAATAGCACAGTTCAAAAACCCAGACCCTTTTAAGGGGCAGTTGAAGCTGCCAGTTGTTCTATGGGAGAACTGTGTCCAGTCCATTGATCCTTCATGTGTTTGACAGCTACTAGAGATGTCTAGGTTGACAGTACAGACACGCTAATATTCCAGGGGCAGAGTTGTGGGAGATGACACTTCATAGTTGGCATCCCCCCCCCCCCCAAAAAAAAAAAAAAAAAAAGGAAGGGCTCCTCAGTCACACACCAGTAGTGTTTGGAAAGCCAGTTCTGCTTCTGGGCCTTCAAGAAGCAGGGGAGACACTGGTCCGAGTACTCAGAGTATTCAGGGTACACTTAAAGTATGTGGATGGTCACATTTCAACCTTGATTAAAAGTCTTGCAAATTTTAGATCCTTTTTCATGTGAGAAGGGGTTGTCCTGCAGGAATTTGGGACTCTGAAGCAGCAGTCTGCTTGCTGAATCCCAATAAGTGTTCACAATGAGAAATTATGTCTGCTTAGTAAAAGTTAAGTGGTACTGTCCTAGTTGCTGAGAATGTGTTCAACTGATGCAGTCAATTAGACTTTTGATTAAAGATAGGAGGTTGAGCAGAGCTTATGAAAGGGAGTGAGAAAGCTCCAGAGAGGGTATTTATGTCCCTTGCTAAAATTACGTGTGGTCTCTGCAGAGTAGTGTCTCCAATCCAATAGTAATAGTCACTAACATGACTCATCTGGTTAATATATTTACTGAAGTTTGTCTCATGAGACAGCAGGACAGTAACTTTCCCATTTGTTCTGCCCAGTTGATAACGACCTAAATATTAGAACAGACTGGGCCTCCAGAGACTACTTAATTTATCTGGGCTTTTACTTGACATTGCTTGTCAGGATAGGTGGTATCAGAACAGGGTACTGCTGAAATTGTCTGCTGACTCATACCCCTCCCATTTCCTTGTTAATGATGGTTCATGTCTAAAGTATCAGCCATAAATGGCTCAATTAGCACAGAGCGGAAAAGCACAAGTTGTATCTTAAAGACAATAGGGCTTTGGGGAGGGGGTGGTGTATAAAACTTCTTGCATCCCTGTGTACAAATGTTCTGCTTCAGCCAATGGAAAAAGCTTGCATGAAAAAAGGTTATGTTCTGTGGCTTTTCCTGTCACAGTTTTGATGAGTCAGAGTTCCTCAGCTAAGTGGAGTGGTGGTGGTGGGGGGGCATTTCTGATGAAACAGACCTTCCTTTGTGTTCAGGCCATGTGATTAATTCTTGATAAGATGTAGGTCAGGAGCACCGTTTGTTTTCTTCATTGTATGACAGGAAAAGGAGGGGAGAGCAGGGAAATTTTACAGTGAAAAGGGGATGGGATGAACTCCTCATCTCCTTGCAGCACAGGCCTTTGAATAGATTGGGATCATCTTGCCAGAAGAGAGGCATTGGCCATGAAGGCAGAAACAGGGTCTGTGTGTCAAATTCAGATTTGAATGATAGGACAGGAAGTTCAGATTCTGAATGAAATAACCCTATAGCAAGAATTAAAGCTGATGCTACTGACTTACACTTTCTGTAAGGTTGGGATGAAATAGCAAGGCAACAAAGGAGTAAATTGTGCTTTTTTTTTTTTTTTTTAACTGAGGTGCTCTGAGCTCCTCAGTAGGATGTCAAATACTCAGGTGCTTAAAGAAACAAGTAACCTCACTGTCTTTTTTTTTTTTTTTGTCCTGATTGCAGCTAATGGCTTTTCTATTTCTTTTTGCAAATCATGCTTGAACAGAGGCAGTGGGCTTTTTAATGTTTGCCCACTTGTAGGTGGCCTTTCTAGCTATAAGAGCTAGAAACTCTTATATTCTTGGGTTGTTTTCTTCCTTCCCCTCTGTGTGTGTTAAGTGACTGTAGTTCTCAGAAGCTTCTAAGAACCAGGGGTGCTAAGACCACCTGCAAAAGCTTGCCAAGCTTTTTTTTTTTTTTTGAAGAAAGAGTTGAAACTGAAGATGATAGAATGCTAATCAAAGCCACAGCTTCATCACCTTCGTTTGAAGCCACTTTTCGTTTTGAGCAGTAATCAAGAAGCATGTGTTTTGTGTGGGACTGTCTGGACTTGACTACTACTGAAGGTCTAATAGACAGTTATTTGAATCTAAGGCTAAAGGAAAAAAGGAAGCTTCATGGTGACTTTCTGCAAGTTGCCCTTTGGCAAATTCTTGTGATGCTGGAATGTGTGGACTATGCTGTTTTAAGTTCTGTGGTTTTCACCTTTTTTTTTAATTTTAGACAAAATAATGAAATAGGAGTTTTGGTGCCAAGAAGAGAATGTCAAGAATGCTGACAATCTGTAGTCCTGTGCCTTTTTCCTGGATGAAAGGAGGCAAACAGCTAGGATCTACTGCATTTATTTTAAAAAGTTTCCACTGCACAGCTCTGTGGCTGCATGCAAGAATATGGGGAATTCAAAGTTTGCCTCCCCTTACATGAAGGGACTCCTGTGTCTGTGAAGTGTACAAATACAGTTGCAGAGTGGTGTGCATGGGACTTAAAATAAAAATAAAAAAATCTTTGTCTAGTGTGTCTGACAGATTTCTTAGAAGTTGTTTTTTTCATTTCTGCAGTTTCACTTTTGTTTTTGGTTTCTGCTTCTCAGAGTAAATAACAAAAAAACCTTCCTGTGTTTGTCATTCAACAGGACAATTCTTGGATTATAACAATAGTTTATGTCCAGATTGCTCTAGGGAATCAAATCTGTGATTTGAGGTGCTTGTGCAAACAGCAAGGCAGTGCCTCAGAACCCTCCTCTTAATCTTGTTACTGTTTTGACTGTGTTGCTGTTAACTGCTGTTTCATCTCAAAATACTCCTCAGTTCTTATTGGATGAAAGTGCCGTGGCATAAAACTTGGCAGGGATGTAATAGGTCTTCTGCAGAAGAGAAGGGAGGAAAAATCTGCCATTGGAGACTTGTGAGTCTGGAAATCTGTAGAGGATTTAAAGGAGAAAATGCATTGCAGTGCCATACTGGTGCCTGGTTTTGATACCTTATAGATGGAGCCTACATTTCTTTTGTTTAGGATTATACTTAGGACCACATCTAAGTATAGATAAGTTTCATGCAGAAACAGTTGCAATTAAAGGAAATAAAAATCCATCTGAATAAAGATTCCAGCTGGAATACCAATTTGAGAATAAGCGTTTGGAACCTATCCCCCAAATTTGACTAGAGTTAGAGGTAACACTTTAAAAAAAAAAAAAAAAAAAAAATCTTGATAGGATGCTCCTTTCCCTCCTGGAGGATATGAAAGATTGTGAGGGAGGGGGAGTTAATGCCTTGAAGGGAACGTACACTTGCACCTAGGAATTGCTTTCTTCTGGTCTTCTACTTTCAGCCTGAGCTGGGGCTCACATGGAAACTGACTGAAGAGCATATAGTCTGATTTCCTCCTAGCTGATCTTGTACAATGTGTGGCTGTAATCTGTGCATCATGGATGCTGCTGAGCAGAGTTGTCTGTTTACTAGCTTGTTTGTTATTAAAGTGGCATAACTTTATTTAAACCATAATCATTTTGTGTGTCCTGCAGTCATATATGCACAACTGACATTTACTGCTGTAGAAATTGACTGTAGGTGTTTCTTACAATACTATGCTTTTTTTCTTTTTTAAAGGCTGGAAGAGACAAATATGAGCCTACTGCTACATCAGAGCATGGCACAAAGAAAAAGAGGAAGGAGAGAGACATGGATGAGCTGAAAAAGGAGGTCTCAATGGTAAGAGCATGAGGCAGGGAAAAAACAGCTTTAAGATTGTTCTTTGCCTCCAAAGCCCTGCACCTCACACAACTTTTGGAGGAAAGAGCTGTTGAGCTGACAGCATGGTGACTGAAGGCAGTGATCTTCCTTCTGGTCCCCTGTATCTCCAAGCCAGACATCCTACAGGTATTTTAGTCCAGATGAGCGTGCAGTAGGCTCTGAAAACGTCACTTCTTGAAAGGCACTTGGCATAAAACTCAAGCGTCTGGTTGCCTGTGTTACGCATAGCAAAGTGTAGCTGCATTTCCTCACTCAGGCTGTCTAGATAACAGCAGTGCAGGCTTTATTGTGCTGTCATGTGGATGAGACTGCTATTTTCACTCCAGCTGAGGAGTTGAGTCTGTACGGCTCCATTTGCTGTTGGCCTCTGCTCAGACCTCAGTAGTAGTATTCCTTCTAATCACATATGATGCTGTGGTGAGATTTCCATCCCTGTCTGTGAATGTTGGATGATGTGCATATGTGTATAAGCAGAATCCAGCTTAGATCAGCTCTCCTTGAAGTTGATAAGGTTTTGTTGATGTGCTGTGGATTTTGGTCTGGGCTCTCACATTTTTGGCCATGCTTGTTAGGGAGAGGAGAGGCTGAAATTTGCTCCAGGATCAGGTTTTCTGTTCAGTAGCAATGCTAGCTTAGTGTCTGTTCTCTCCAGCACAAGTGTTTATGTAAGGCAGTGCTGTGCACCAATGGGGAACTTGATGCAGTTGAAAAATAACCTGGCTATAAAAGGAGCCTCTTTAGGGGGAGAAACACTGCTTAAGCTGGCAGTGTTACTGAAAGCATGTGTGAAATTACAGGGCTAAGCTTTTGTACACTCCTGCCTTCTTTCCTGACACGCTGTGCCCCCCGCCCCGCCCCCCAAAAAAACACTGAGAGTTCACAGAATCTGCAGGGAGGAGAAAGACTGCACTGAGATGTGGTCGGAGTTTGTTAGAAAGCTGTCATATCATCTCCAAATAGCCACAAGAACACTGATAACAAGGCTGCCTAGAGTTGCTGAGTGAGATAGAGATTCTCTTTGGAGAGAAGATAAGCTGGAGTCTTGCTGTCTCACTGAGCTGTTACTGAAGGGGGTTGGGGGGGGGAGAGGAGGGAGGCAAATCACTGAGCTCTTGCTGACCAATTTGTAGGGACTGTTATCTTCCCCTCACTGTTTTTTCTTTCAGGATGACCACAAGCTGAGCCTTGATGAACTTCATCGTAAATATGGAACAGACTTGAATCGAGTAGGTAGACTTCGTTTTCTGTCCTGCTTTGTCTTGATCTGAAAAGGAACAGTCTCTGCTTAAAGCATTTCATGAAGGGGAGATTTGGGTGATCTTTTTTTTTTTTAATCTCAACTCCTCCAGTTAAGTTTCCCAGGCTTTGGGAAAATAGTTGAGCTCGCAAATACTTCTCTCTGTCCTCCCACTATGCAGCCTGGCTGCAATACTTTCATGACTTTGTTAGAAACAAAGTCACTGTTATCTGCCTCTGGATTGTTCCAAGGTCAAGTTGATTCTTGGATTTTTCCCTTAGAAGCTTTTAATAAAGGCAAATGTTTGTCTCCTGTTGCGAATAGTCTAGTGAGCTAGCACATGCCCAGAGACTAAATGGTGGCCAGTGGCAGTTAAAATTTTACTCTCCTCATAAAAAGAGGTGTGTAATTGCCCTGGCTAACCCTGAAGTCCAGTGCAGTAGCACTGCAGTGGTTTCATACCTTTGCTCACTTGCTTTTTATTTACTAGGGTTTTTTTTGCAGGATTGCATATAGCAACAAGCCTGTTCTTACTCTGTAAGAGCATAGAGACTTGCATACTTCTGTCAAGGACCTTGGCTTCTAAAAGCTCAACTTCCTGGAAAGCCAACTGCCATCTTCATGGCCCCAGCTTTCACTTGTTCTATAATTTGGACTGGGCTGCTTCTCAGAGCTTGGAAGTCCACTGCTGTAGCCTACTTGTCCTGCCTTCCTTCAGTGTTTGTAGTTCCATGGTCTGCAGGCTCCTCATGTAGCATGCAACATCCTCTAGCTCCTCTTTCAGTGTCAAGCTTTCACATCCTGCAGTTGTGTTGCAGAGCCCTGGCAGCTTTACAGGCTTCCATTCCTTGTTACAATCTCCCTGTTGCTGTAACAGGATTCCTGCATTTTTGAGCTGAAGATGAATGAGTTCAAAAGTACCTTCTCTGGTCAGTCCTGCCACGATGTCCCTGAAAGGAATCCCTCTTCTCTCTTCACCTCACTTTTAGGGTTTGACACCTGCACGTGCAGCTGAGATTTTGGCTCGTGATGGCCCAAATTCCCTCACCCCACCACCAACCACTCCTGAATGGGTAAAGTTCTGTCGGCAGCTCTTTGGAGGATTCTCACTCTTGCTGTGGATTGGCGCTATTCTCTGTTTTCTAGCTTATGGCATACAAAGTGCAATGGAGGAGGAGCCCAATAATGATAATGTAAGTAAAAATGTCTGCTTTACCTCAAAGGCAGGCTGAGCAGCCTATTTGGCTCCAAGCAGATCTATTTCCTCTAAGCATTCAGTCCAGAAACTTCTCCCATAAGCACGGGAAATTTAGTGGGTGACCTTAACATGTCTTGGAATGCTTCCACATAATGAAAGAAACAGCCGACTTCCTTCATGCTGTGTTAGCAACATTAGCTTGTGGGCAGTCTTTGTGTACAAAATGTACAGAGATTGCAAGTACTTTCACACTTTGCAGTGGGGCACTTAATCACCAAGCAACTGATCTGGAGAAACTGTAGGCCTTTCAGCCAGATCATGTTCTCAGCCACTCTTTCTGTTCCTTGTAGCTATACCTTGGTATTGTGTTGGCAGCTGTGGTTATCATTACTGGCTGTTTCTCTTACTACCAAGAAGCAAAAAGTTCCAAGATCATGGAGTCCTTCAAAAACATGGTGCCTCAGGTATGGAACAACTCATTTGCTTGACCTGCTGAACTGTAGCTCACTTGGGGCTTTTACCTGCTTTAAACATGGGTTTCAATTGCAAAAGGCCTGCCTTGATGGGAATGGTATGTATTGGTCTTTAGCAGACAAGATGTCTCTTGTGCCAAGCTGTCAGTGTGGGTAACTTGCTCTTAATGTTGAGGCATATAACACCCCCTCCAGTTATGCTCCCAGTGATTATGCTAATAGTCCAGAGCATTGTGAGTTCTGGAAGTTTATTAACACTTGTAGGACGCTTTCTGGCTAGTCTGGGGAGTACAGTAATTTGGGTGATGAGTAAGCCTTAAAACCCAAATTCCTTCATAAACAGTGTCAGTATCATACTTAACCATCTTACTGCCATCCTGGCAGCAAAGAAATTCAATATCAAAAAACCAGCTATTTTTCTTAAATCACATGCCTGTCTGAGGTGAACATTACTCTAAGCAGAAACTTCTTAGAACCATAGAACAACTATTTTAAGAGACTCAGTTTCATGCACCTTCTTAAGAGCTGCCTTTGATATGGATTGTTTCATTACTGTCTTTCAGCAAGCTCTTGTAGTCAGAAATGGTGAGAAGATGAGCATAAATGCTGAAAGTGTTGTAGTTGGAGATCTGGTGGAGGTGAAAGGAGGAGACAGAATTCCAGCTGACCTTCGGATCATATCTGCTCATGGTTGCAAGGTACAGTGGTAACCATGTCTCTGAAAACCTCATGCCATAATGAAGGATGATAAATTAGTCTGGTTTCAAAGAATGTCTTCTATGCTGTCAGTGGGTGGTGGAAGAGAAAGGTGGGAAGTACATAGTGTTAGCCTTTATCACTGAAGCATCTGTCTGCTTGTGTATGAAGCAATAATCTCTTCCATGCAGGTGGACAACTCCTCTCTCACTGGGGAATCAGAGCCTCAGACCAGGTCTCCAGACTTCACCAATGAGAACCCACTGGAGACCAGGAACATTGCCTTCTTTTCTACCAACTGTGTAGAAGGTATGCAACTATCCTAGTTTTGTAAAGTATTAACAGTGCTAGGGAATGAACTGCTTAGGTAAGCAATGTGAATGCTGTTCATGGTTAGTGCACTAGTTGGGAGCCCAGTCCTATTGTACAAGAGCAGGCTGGAAGTTCCCAGCAAAGGCTTATGTCCATTCTGACTACAATACTGTGCAATGGGCAGAGAAGACTCTACAGCACTGCTAACTGGTTTCTTGCAAGAGTTACACATCTGCTGGGAGGGGCAACTCAGGCTGGAGAGAGTGCAGTAAATAGGGGTTGTACTGGCAGCTATGTGGTGGATCTTTAAGCCTGACTGTCTAAATACAGCAGTGTTAAAGTGTAGATACCAAGCGTGAACCAAAATGGTCAGGCAGAGCTATTGGAAATAATACAGCTGCTGCAGAAGGCAGGAATTCCAGAACATCTCGGGCAGAATTTCCTGTAGCAGCTCCGAGTGTGGTGGTAGGCACTGCTTGTGCTAAAGCCCGTGGTATTTTATCCACATCCGCAAGGATATCAAGGTATGACTATCCTGTGATGGTGCAGAAGTTGACTCTTTACCATATCATGTTCTCTCTTGACAGCAAACTGCCCCAAAAATTAAAATGTATTTAGTACTTGGAAACTTTCCTACTCTTCTTTCCCCTCTCCTTCTCTCCATCCCCCCCTACCCCCAATCTTGCAATAATGAGGCATATTCTTGATCTTCCTCAAGAGTCTTGGAGAGAAAAAAATAGGCCTTCTATTAAAGAAGGGAAGAGGGCACCACCTACTTCTTGAAGATGGCTTCCTCTAACTCTCTATGCAGTTGATACTTGAACCGAGTGGATTCTTGATTCTCTGGGATAGAAGGGAGAGGGCATACAATATAGTCATGCAGGAATCCTGTGCCAGCCCTTTAAACAAAAGTAATTGGAGCTAGACAGTAATAAAGCTATGGTGGGAGATTTTGGCCTAGTCAAATGCCCACCTGCGATATTTTGGACAAGGCTTGCTGAACTCCAGGACAGGCTGAAGGAACCCTTGCGCATCTGTTATTAGTTTGTACTCGGTATAGTATGTTTTAGGACAGGTTTTGTTTTTTAAAGTCTGCCTCTCTTCCAGGCACTGCCCGTGGCATTGTCATTAACACTGGAGACCGCACTGTGATGGGCCGTATAGCGTGTCTGGCTTCTGGACTGGAAGGGGGGAAAACTCCCATTGCCATGGAGATTGAGCACTTTATCCACCTCATCACTGGGGTAGCTGTGTTCCTGGGCGTCAGCTTCTCCATC
Source organism: Apteryx rowi (assembly GCF_003343035.1). Classification (NCBI taxonomy): domain Eukaryota; kingdom Metazoa; phylum Chordata; class Aves; order Apterygiformes; family Apterygidae; genus Apteryx; species Apteryx rowi. The sequence goes on from NW_020448619.1 coordinate 30,399, forward strand.
CTCTCGCTCATCCTTGAGTACACTTGGCTGGAAGCTGTAATCTTCCTCATTGGGATCATTGTTGCCAATGTCCCTGAGGGACTGCTTGCAACAGTCACGGTGAGTGAAGTTGGGAGAGAAGGTTGAGTGGAATGGATTACACACATGGTTCTTAAGGAAATAGTGCTTGTGCTTGGTGTGTGTTCTCAGCAGTAAACCTTATTCTTGGTGCTGAGTGCATAGGGCCAGGTCTTATAAACTTGCTCTCAAACCAGTTGCCCAAATCAGTGAGGTGCCAAGGTCATGTGGATGCCAGGTTTTGCAGCTGTTTAATGTAGGTGTGTCCCTAATTTATAGATGTGCATGGAGGCTTGGTGTCACAGAACTGAAATGAGCAAGGCTAAGAGTTCTGAACTTGTCTTCCTTCACTTTTTCCATGGCAGGGAGGGGCCCTTCCATTAGGAAAACAGTTGCTTTAGGGTTTCTTCTCCATACACACACATCAGTCCCTCCAACCCTGAAGGACTAGCAGAGCATCCAGTAAGTTTCACTCTAGTCCAGCTCTTGATCTGGGAGCTGCACAGGGTCTTAAAAATTTGATTTCCCAGAGGGATGGTGGGAGTATCTAGGACTGCTCAACTGTAAAGAGTGATGGTGGACAGGGCTAGATACCATGAAGCCCTAGGGTGCAGAGCAGCAGCTGAGTTGAGGAATGAAGAGTTGGGATCTAGCACCAGACAGCTTCTGGTGAGAAAGGGTGCTGGGGCTGCCTGCTTGCTGTTTTGGACCTCCTTGTACATGGCCCATCTCCACCTGTTTTGAGAGCTTCTGTGATTATGGAGCTGCAACACTAGCTAAAATGTTAGTCTAAGGTGTGTTTCCTTCCTAATGCACTGAGAAGCAGAAGACTGAGCCTTGTGAGTCCTTTTTCTTGGAGCTAAAAGGCACTTAGCTCTGTGGCCTTGTGCCCCAGAGCTCTGTTGGGATTGTTAAACTCAAGGACCCCACTCCAATCTGCAACAAGCAGCACACCTGTGATGCAGTACCTGTAAAAGTGTACAGCACTTTTTTCTGGAGGTTTTGTGGAGAAGTGCAGTATCGTCTAAACCTAGCAGCTGGACCAAATTGTTGCTGCTTATCTTGCAGTGGGAGGGTGAGCATGGAGGAGTTAAGGAATCACTGCAAGGCATGCAAGTTTGTCATCTCATGTCTGCAGTGAGTTGGGTAGCAGTGTATTGGTGCACAAGGATATCTAATCTGTTGTCTTCTCCTTTGCCTCCAGGTATGTCTGACGCTAACAGCCAAGCGTATGGCTCGTAAGAACTGCTTGGTAAAGAACCTGGAAGCTGTGGAAACCCTGGGCTCCACGTCAACCATCTGTTCTGACAAAACAGGCACTCTGACGCAGAACCGCATGACAGTTGCGCACATGTGGTTTGACAATCAGATTCATGAGGCTGATACCACAGAGAATCAGAGTGGTAAGACTATCTCTTTGCACTTGAGGCATCTCATTGTAAAGGGCTTATTGTGGGCCTTCCTGTACACCTGTGCTTCTAAGAACTCCTGTGTTTGTAGCTAGCCAGTCCAAGTCTGGTTCATAGTGCAAGGATTTGTAACATGATCTATAACTAGCATTAAAGGCTTAGCGTGACCTGTGGAGTTTTGCACAGTACCATGGTTGTTTAATCAATTAATGACATATAGGCTGCTCTTGCTCCAAATTTCTCCATTGGAGTTTGAGACTCAGGAATGTTCAGCCCCTTAAGTCTGACTTGTAGGTAAAAATACTTTTTATTCCGTTCTTGAACACCTGATTATTTTTTCTAAAATATACCAAATGGAATTGCCTGTCTTGGGTCATACACACAGCCTTGAAAGTGCAAACAGAAGAGGTATTGACCCTGATAATAACTACTTGAGACTGGGCATATGCTGGAATTTGCTATGTTGAAATAGTCTGCTACCCTTAAGAACAGGGGTTTTCCCAGAATGTCCTGGCTGTGGTCAGAGTGGTAGCAATGAATGAAATAAATGTAAGACTTACTAATATCTGGAAGAAACTTCCTGTTAAGAATCCGAAATCTCGGCATGCTATTCCATTGAAAGAGAGGTACTTACCTCTCCAGAACTACATTTAGTGCAGCCAAATTCAGAATTTCTCTAGCTCTGTCATCCACCTTATGAAACATTGTTGTTGCACCATATTACTAACATGATCTTTTTTCCTACTCCCTCCCTCCTCTGCCTCAAAGCATCATGCTTGTAGGAACCATTTCTGAAAGCTGCTTTCTTCTTAGTTGGTACTTTGTACTAGTGGTTTAAAAAAAGCTGTAAATAAAGTATTATTTGGAAGCACTCAGATTTGGTTTGGTAACACTTGGCTTGGCTGCAGTAGAAATAAACCTATGTGATTTCCCTTCAGGGAAAGTATATTAGCTTACAAATTATCTGTCTGTTCAATTCATCTCCCTTGAAGCCAGCTTAAGAGCCAGCATGGGTGAAGTAGGATCTCTCTGTATTTAAGCATCATTCCTTTGGGAGCTATTCCATTCAGTTCCAGGTGACAGATAAAGTGAGATAACCTAGAGAAGGAACTCAGTATTGCTTCCTCATCCCCCTCTGAAAGGATGTTACTTGTCCAGATTTTCTTGTTCTTGCTTTTTGTTGTCAGCCTAGCTTCTGCTGCTGCTGGATGCAGCTGTTATCTGGAATCTTGAAAGCAGAGGTATCTTCTTTCCATGTAACCATTTTATCCTCAGATCTTCTAGTAAAAATCAACTGCTCACCAGGTACCTGGAAAGTAGTAGGGAGGGGAGGAAAGAAATGTAGTGTGCTAACAGGCTATAAGCGAATTTCCTTTTCCTGTGAGGTAAAGAAGACGACTCACCATTAAGCCTGTTTTCTTGACACTCTTCCTCTGCTTTCAGGTGCTTCCTTTGACAAGAGTTCAGCCACTTGGACTGCCTTGTCCAGAGTTGCAGGTCTCTGCAACCGTGCTGTGTTTCAAGCCAACCAGGAGAATGTGCCTATTCTTAAGGTGAGTTCTTAAAAGAAGCACTTGTCATATTCCTTCTCCCCACCCCACATGATAGTGAGGCTAAATACCATGTGTCGGGAGCAACTGCAGAGTGGACAGGCATGTGCTGCTGTTAGTTTTTCATGCAGTCTAGCACTTTAATAGCCCATTTGCTGTGGGCAGAGTAGATAAGACTGGGAAGACATTTCCCACAGCAAGCTCCCTGCTGTATGCTACTATCTACAATCTGTTTGGCAAGTAGGATATTTGACAGAGCTAGGTAGTGTGGTTAGAGCTTTCCTAGGCAGTTAGCATTGCCTGTCCATTCCAAGAATTACCCTTTCAGTATTTGTATATTTAAAAGCAGCAACACCCAGTTTTGGAAGCTGGGAGAATTGGACACCAGAGGTGGGGGAGCAGCAGGTCGTGGGATTGTTTGTGTTTAGCTATTCTGTTCCCACTGGCAAATCTTAGCTTTTTAAGCTTTTGCTGGTTCAGCACTAGTGCAAATTCTGTAGAATCAATCCAGGTTCCAGCGTCTGAACTGTGACCTAGCCAGGGCTGAAATTAATGTACAAAGAAAAAAAAATCATCTGATGGACAAAGGGGACAGAAGTGTGAGGAACAATGGGTTTAAATTGCAGCAGAAGAAACTCAGGCAGGACATTAACAACATTCAGATCTCCAGGGCTGAGAACTCTCACCCACAGTCTCTGCCAGTGCTAACCTTACTCTGGAAAAAGGAGGTTAAACCTTCTCTGCCAGATGCTTTCTAAGTTGATCTTGTCTTGAGGTGGGAGAGTACATAAGGGTGTGTTTCTTTGTGTGTGTCATTAGTCTTCATCTAGTGCTTACTATATGTCACTTGAAGAATATACCATGAAGAACAGCAGGTAGTTGAGAAATCGCGTATCCTAATTCTTCTCAAAGTTCCCTTCTAGCCTCATTTTCTGACTGCACCTAGTTATCTGACTTTCTCTGCCCTTTAAAAAGGGACTTGACTTTGGCATCAGAAGACTACTGTTCTTTCAGACCGGAAGGCCTGGCCTTCTGAAATGCAATATTTGTTGTCAGTGCTAGATAACAGAATTGTCCTTTGCTGCTCCCCTATCGGGTTATGTTGAAGCTAGAATTGGGCTGATATGAATATGCCCTTTCAAAATGTGTGATCTTCTGTGGTGAGTCCACTGGTATGTGCTCTAGTTCATTATTCCTTTCTTTTTTCCTCAGAGGGCAGTGGCAGGAGATGCTTCTGAGTCTGCACTTCTAAAATGCATTGAACTGTGCTGTGGTTCTGTCAGGGAGATGAGAGAAAGGTACCCCAAAGTGGTGGAAATACCATTTAACTCTACCAACAAGTACCAGGTAAGTGTGTGCCCTCGTGAGGGAGAGCCATCACTTGAAGCATTTATGTAAATTCACATGCAGTGTCTCAAAACTTGTTTTGGCACCAAAACCTTATCTAGCCAGCACTACCTGTAGAGTACCCAAGACTATGAATTTAAGTAACAAGTCATGCTCATTTTACATTGTGTAAGTGCTTCCAGAGCTGCCTTGACACTGAAGTGTCAGCTGCTGGAAGAAGACCAGGCGTGCTTTCTGCCTGTGCAGTCAGGGTGCAGGGAGAATAGAAGAGCTCAAATCTCGGAATCTGCATGCAGAGAAGTGATCTTAAAGGTAGAACATGGATACAAGAAAGCCCCTGCCGCAGCTGTGGTTATGTGGTAGTGTTAAAGAATATTCAATAACTCCCCTGTTTGCAGGCATCTTCATAGTGCTGGTGAATGTGAAAACTAGGGCAGAATGTTGCAAGTTGTTCTAAGCTACTTTAATCACAAAACACTAAGTGATGGTGCTTATTCATGAACTTTGCTTCACATGTTTAGAAAACTGTTCAATTTCTTCTACCCTAGCTGTCTATCCACAAGAATGCAAATCCAGCAGAATCCTGTTACTTGCTGGTGATGAAAGGAGCCCCAGAGAGGATCTTGGATCGCTGCAGCTCCATTCTCATTCATGGCAAAGAGCAACCACTGGATGAGGAAACTAAAGATGCTTTTCAGAATGCCTACCTTGAGTTGGGAGGCCTTGGCGAGAGAGTGTTAGGTGAGGAAAAGCAGTCCTAGTAAATAACAAGATCTGTCCCTCACACTCGTCTGCAGAGTCCTGCAGATTAAATGTAGGGTTGTGCCCTGTTCCCACAGTGTAACCGTAGCGCTGGGTCAAGGTCACTTCAACAATTCATATAGGAACAGTCCTGCCTTCAGCTTTTAATCTAAAAGGCAGCCTGCAGGGTCCTTTCTTTTCCAGCAACTGGGTTGCCTAGATCAAAATGAAGCAAAGCTTTTGGGATCTTCAGTTTCCATGGGCCCACATCGTATTAGATTTGCTCCACTGCACGTGAACCAAGTTGTGGCTAGGTACCTAGCAACAGCTATTAGTTATCAGAATATGAGTGTGACTCCTATCTCAGCAGCCCTGGCTAAACTCCTGAACACTGAAGCTGCCCTATTGTTCTTGTGTAGCTGTTTGCAGAAGCAGTAAGTGTTCGCTGCTCCCCATCTCTGCCTCCCAGTATGTAGGAATAGAATAAACATGTCTTTAAATGTGTTGCAGGCTTCTGTCACTTGGCTCTACCTGATGATCAGTTTCCTGAAGGCTTCCAATTTGATGCAGATGAAGTAAACTTTCCTGTAGAGAAACTCTGCTTTGTAGGACTGATGTCTATGATAGACCCTCCTCGTGCTGCTGTGCCAGATGCTGTTGGCAAATGCAGAAGTGCTGGAATCAAGGTAGCTTCTTCCTGGGCTGAAAATAGCCTTGCTTTTAAACCTGTGTGTATAAAGAGCTTCACATATCCTGTGCAATGCTGAAGTGTGAGTGAAGGGAAGTATTGATCAGATGCATTTCTAAAGATCTGGTTGTTCAGGGTTTAACAAATTCTTCTTAAGGCTTAATATCCCTGAGTTAAATTCCTAGGATGGTATTACATGCTGAAAAATGAGTTGGATGCCAAACTCTTAGTGCCCTAACAGTACACTGATTATTTGATTTTTGTCCCAGAGCATTTGATTTGGCTCATGTGTCCCATACTACTGACTGAGCAGGGATGAGCAAAGCACAGATTGGAAATGGAACTGGAAATCTGACTCAAGACTACAAGTTTTATTGTCCATCCACCTTAAACCCTTGCAAACTGGTAATAGGTTATATTGTCTGTACCTCAGGCTTGCTCTTTGCCAGGACCATTTTGTAGAGGAAAAGCCACGTGGCCTTCATTGTCAAGGGACCTTATCTCTGGGGCAGTGCTGCTCTGTGGTATAGACAAGGCTTTCACAGCAGTCTGCTGTTTGTATTTCAGGTTATCATGGTTACTGGAGACCATCCAATCACTGCCAAAGCCATTGCCAAGGGTGTCGGCATCATCTCTGAGGGCAATGAGACAGTAGAAGATATTGCTGCTCGGCTCAACATTCCTGTCAGCCAGGTCAACCCTAGGTACTGACTGGTGGGGAAGGGCAGGCAAGATTGCCAGAGCTGCACAGAGAATAATTATCCAAGACAATAAGAAGCAAGTGCTTAACCTCTCAGCATCTTGCCAGACATGAAAAGCTCGGCATCTGCTTAGCTCAGCATGTTGTGGCTCTTCAACATGTATCATGTGCTATGTGAAGAATGCACAAAACTGTTTTGAATATGTTTGTAAATACCAGTCTCTTGCACAGAGGAAGTAGTTAGGGATAAGGCCTACATAGAAAACTTGAGCAGTTTCTTTGCTCCTGTTCCACAGCTGCCTGTCCCCACATTAGGACAAGGAAACAATTGGCTGGGGGGATATCTCTTTTGGGGAGCATAACGTTTTTTTCCCTCTAAGCTGAGCATTTCCCCCATTGGCTCGTGTCACTTGTAAGCTCTGTGTGTTGGCCCAGTGTAGAGAGCAAGAAAGAATAGCTAGAAAAAAGGGCATGGGGGAGGGAGATGGCTGCCTGGGGACTGTTGAAGCAATGCTGCTGCAGAGTCTGAAACCACAGACCCCTGTGATTTCAGATCTTAAATAGAGGGTAAGTCTAGTTTTGCCCCCAAACATACATTTAGTCAAGCATATTTAGTAAGAACTGCTTATAGGTTCATGGGAAAATTCTGATAGAAAATGACTAGTTAGTCACAATGCAATCTGAATGGGCTAAGAAAGGTCAACTCTGGTTAACTGTTTTATACTGTTTAGAGAAAGGAGCTGAAATGCTGCCTGTAGATTTGATCGCTCAAAGCAGAGTTCTGTGCCTTTTGTGCTCAAACTCTGTTCTGAGTCTGATTACAGGTGGACAAATAGAGCAGGTCTAGGGCTGGGTGGTAGAATTGACAGTAATTGGTCACTACAAGCAGAATCAAGGCATTTAATGTGAAGATGGAATTCCCTTTCTTCTTAGGGGTTAATGTTTTCCTTCATAGCCTCATGTAGAACTGAGACATCCTAAGAAAATGTGGTTTGGCATAAGCAGGTTGTTTGCAGAATGGCTGGGCTGTCTGCATTGCATAGCTTGACCCAGCCTCTGTTTGGGCTGGAGGGTAGCCACATAGCTTATGAACTGTGAATAGAGACACCCTGTGGACTGAATTGCTTGGGGAGGACAAATATTGTGGCTGAATTCCTCTTTTTATTGAGGGTAACTTCATAACCTAGTAATGCAGGCTGAGGATCACTGGGCTGTGTGACTGAGCATTTTAGCAGCTGGCTGTAAGGGTGGGGAAGGAATTTCCCTGTCTAAACTGTGATGTCACTAGCTGCAAGAATAATCTGGACCTATAAGGGATGGTATGCTGGGTTAGAGAGGTGGTATTTTGCCATAGCATGCAGGGTACCAAACTAGTCTAAATATAAAGGTTGCCTACTTTTGTTGTTGAAGTGCATAAAATAGAGACTGAACTGGCATAGCAGGAGCTCTCTGTGAAGAGCCAAGTGTGGATGAACAGTTTGTTGCAAAAAGGATTGCCTGCAGAAGACCACAGCATCTCTTCTGATGTTGAAAGCTTACTATCTGAGTCAGATGTTCCCTTCTTGCAGGGAGAGCAAGAGCTGTGAAACAGTCTTTGCCTTGATGCCTTTAAAACCATAGAAACAACTGGGCTGCTCATGGGCTTCTGTCTGTTTGGCACTATCATGTTGCCTTTTTCCTTGCATTGCCTATCTGTCTTTAAACTTAGAGCATCAAACCTCTGTGCAGGGGCTGCCTGGACTCGTATTTAGTCACATGCAGCAGGAGCTAGATCTCTCCCTTACAGTACTGAAGAGTTCATAGGTTAATGGGGGCAAATGCAACTAAAATTATGGAAGTTAACTGGTGATTACCTTGTCTCTTGATTGCAGAGATGCAAAGGCCTGTGTTGTTCATGGCACAGATCTGAAAGATATGACTAGTGAGCAACTGGATGACATTCTGACTCATCATACAGAAATTGTCTTTGCCAGGACATCTCCTCAGCAGAAGCTTATAATTGTGGAAGGCTGCCAGCGACAGGTAAAGAGCAAGAGAGCCCAAGGATTTACATTAGAGAAGTTCTTAGACTTGCATATAAACTACCAACCAGTGTTGCCTTCTGAAATGGCAGGGCTTAGCCTTCTTGGTGTCCTCAGATAAAAGGCCAGACAAAAGACTTTGGCCTTTGTCGGCAGCCATGGCTGTAAGTGCATCTTGCAGGGTTAGTTCTGGCTACTCTGCAGTACAGAAATGGGTCTTGTAGGAAGCGTTGTTGCAAGAAGTTAATGTACTTAATTGCTAAATACTCTGATGGTGCTTGGAAGAGAAAAAGATGCAACATGGCTATAAACTTTTCAACATCTCTTTTGGAGAGAGGAGCATGATTCTCTTACAAGCCTGATTGTCTTCCCTGCACCCTTTTCCAGGCTTCAAAGAGAAACTGAGGTCTCTCTACTGCAAAGTGAAATAGCTTTCTGCTTCCTCTCCTGGAAGACAGGAGAAACCTGCTGCCCAAAACATCATATACATGTTTTCAGTCTTTCCTACCTCTCTCTTTGTGGCTAGGGTGCAATTGTAGCAGTCACAGGTGATGGTGTAAATGATTCCCCAGCTCTGAAGAAGGCAGACATTGGTGTTGCTATGGGTATTGCTGGCTCAGATGTCTCCAAGCAGGCAGCTGACATGATTCTGCTGGATGATAACTTTGCCTCCATTGTCACTGGGGTTGAAGAAGGTGAGTTTAACTTGTGAGCAGTGGTGTCCAGAAACGTGGGGGCATGCTTCAGCAATGTTACTTACTGATTCCCTCTGACATAGAGGTGTCTGAAGGGCTTTCCTTCATTTGAGCCTGTCTCTGACAAGTGTTTTCAAGGGTGGGGGGAAACATCTTCCTGCTCTCTTCAAAATCTTTTGCATTTCTATGGGACCTGCACTGCCCTTTGGAACTGGTAGCAGTGGAAAAGGCTCCTGAATTCCTATCTGGCTATCTACCTCTCCAGAGAGGAACAAGGTGGGAAGCAGTTGAGCATCAAAGACTTTGTCCTTTTACCTATCACTGCAACCTTGCAGTCATCTTTACCTGCTGAGTCTGACAGATTTCATTCTCTGGAGTAATAGCTCTCAAACAGGAGCAGAAGAGAGGGTACCTCTAGGGGCTCTTATGTGATCTCTAGAAAGCAGGGTCTGATATCCTACTACTGTATGCAGTGAACCCTGACTGTGGTGACCAAGAATATTGCTCTGTATAGGTGGTAGTGTGCTTGGAGTACACAGTCCTTGCATCCTCGTGTAGCACCCTTGCATGCAAGAGAACTCCCCAATTTGCTGCACTAGTGCTTAGCTCTGCAGTCTTGCCACTGCAGCTGCCTGAGCTATTTGGCTGCCTTCTGCTGATAAGCAAGAGTTATTCTTCTCTTTTCCTTGTCCCAGGTCGTCTGATCTTTGATAACCTGAAGAAGTCCATTGCTTACACCTTGACCAGTAACATTCCTGAGATCACACCTTTCTTGATCTTTATTATTGCAAACATACCCCTTCCACTGGGAACAGTCACTATCCTCTGCATTGACTTGGGCACTGACATGGTGAGTCTTCCCATCCCACAAGAAATGTGTTCTAGGTACCCCTTGAAAAGACAGGTGGAAGGAAAACGTTCAAGTGTATTGCTTACTCTAGTGTTCTGACTTGAAATAAGTGACCACTTGATGCTCCTGTAATCCACCATCCCAATCTCTTGGCTCTCCAAGTCAGGATGCTTCAGTCTTATCTTGAGGACAAGCTGGGGAAGAGAGTGAGGTCCTCTGAATCCTACAGCTGGGGCTCTTGAGCAGTACTGGTTTTTAGGCTGAAAACAAGAGGCAGGGAAGGCAATGTGCAGTGGAGAATAGAAACTGTTCTAACAGCTGTCCTACCACCCCAAAAGGTTCCTGCTATCTCCCTGGCATATGAGCAAGCAGAGAGTGACATCATGAAGAGGCAGCCCAGAAATCCCAAAACAGACAAGCTGGTGAATGAAAGGCTGATCAGCATGGCATATGGGCAGATTGGTAAGCTGGTCCGTTTGCTCTGGCACCGATTTGAACTTGGTGGTGGTGAAGGCTTATGCACCATCCTCAGTCAGTGACTGGTCTGCTTATTTTGGTCAGGCTGAGGCTTGGGATGTGTAAACCAGAACCTTGGGCTGCTGAACTTGCTGTGATTCTGCCCCCATGGCACATAACAGTGGCTTGTGCAGCTTGAGCCATTGAATTGCTTTCACAGTAATTTTGTTTAATTGCTTACCACTGTAAAGAGCTGGCTGACAACCAGCTCTCCTCTGGTTCAGACTTGTTTAGCAAGAACATAGATCCCATCGTTAATTTAATTAGAAGTAAAGGATTCTCTAGCATATCCCTAAACACAGTATTAGGAGCCTTGATTAAAGGCAGCTACAAAGATGTGCCCAGTTCGCAGGATGGGAGCTCATGCTTAATTGCAGCAGACCTTAGGAACCTTCTTGACTGTATTTTGCAAGGGGTGGGGGTGGGTGAGGTTTAATGAGAATACAAAGAGTTTTATCTGGTGTCCTTGAGTACCATGCCTTCATAATGCAGGGAAGAACATAGGTAACTCTGTACAAAGTTGGGAGAAGGAGCTGCTGAGTGAAAGGGGTGCAGCTGGGCTTGATCTTAGTGTGAACTATTTCTACAGCTGCTGCTTGGGAGGCTGAGTCCCACAAGGAGCTATTTCTGATGTGATTGGAGTTTCCAACAAACTGCTTGTCTGTTATGACTGCATCATGCAGTAGCTTTATCATTTTTATTCCCCCTTTCTCATCTCATCAGGTATGATCCAGGCCCTTGGAGGTTTTTTCACCTATTTTGTAATCATGGCAGAGAACGGGTTCTGGCCTTCTGGCTTGCTAGGGATCAGAGTTCAATGGGATGACCGATGGATTAACGATGTGGAAGACAGCTATGGGCAACAATGGGTATGTCTCAAGGCAGAGCTTGCCAGCCAGAGTGCTAACATGTCTCTTGAACTTGGTGTGAGCACAAGAGAAGAAAGGCAGTGTATCAGAATTAATGCTCTTTGCTTTCTGTCTGCTTCCTAGACTTATGAACAGAGGAAGATTGTGGAATTCACCTGCCATACAGCCTTCTTTGTCAGCATTGTGGTTGTGCAGTGGGCAGACTTGATCATTTGTAAGACCCGAAGGAACTCTGTCTTCCAGCAGGGGATGAAGTAAGTAGGGCTGTCCATGGAGCATTTAGGTTGGGACTCCATGTTTTTTGCAACACATGGGGGTGAAGAACTACAATGCCAGCAGTGCCCTGGTAGTGGATAAAGGACTAGGTGGCTTTTTTGTAGTATCTACTGCAGTCTCTCAGGCTGGGACAAAGTGAAGTGCTGATCTCCAGTGGTGTTGTCTGTGGGGACTGACCCACCTCAAATGCCTGTGGCAGGGGGATATTCCAGCACAGCAGCTTTGTGCAGCAAGTAGAGCAGCTGAGGTCTCCAGAGAGACATGGCATGAATCCCAGCCTTCTGAACTTGTGATGAAGGTAATGGCTGGTTGGCCTGGTTGTGAACTGGATTATCTGCCTCCCTAGAGATGAAGGCTACCTTTGACAACTGTGCCATCAGTTTGAATGGCCTGATAGCCTCAGCCTGATGGACTGCTGGACTAGGTCAGAATGTCTGCTTCCATTCACTACTGTATGGTAACTAGGTGGTTTTTAGGAAAAGTAATTCATGAAAGTTATCTGTCCCTGACTGCTTTCCTGTTTCTTCTACTAGGAACAAGATTTTAATATTTGGTCTCTTTGAGGAGACTGCTCTAGCTGCCTTCCTCTCCTACTGTCCGGGGATGGATGTTGCTCTAAGGATGTATCCCCTCAAGTAAGTTGCATTATACTTACATGTAAGAGAACCACAGAACAGTAGCACTTGGGTGGGGAGGCAGGTAAGGGGAGATGACCTAGTCTTAACCCAGAAGATCTCAAGCTAGAGGAAATGAGTGAACTTGCATTCTGGCACACCAGGGATCTGCTTTTCTTTACTGCTTGTAAATGCTTGTGGAGATCTTGTAGTTCAGTGCCCCACTAAACATGAGCGGTGCCACTTCGGTTGCACTAGTACGCTTTGCAGCTGCTGTTGTATTTGCATGTTTTTTTGTTTTGTTTTTATGGGTAAGGGGCTGTAACTCTAAAGAAAACAGTTAAATTTTTTTAAAATATAGGCCAGACTCTCTTCTTTTCTGAAGAACTGGTGACAATGTCTTGTGCCTTTTCCTACTCCCCAGAGAACTAGCATAGGCTGTAGAGCTTTTTGGAAAGGTGCTACATCAGTGCAGGTGACCAACTGGTGCATAGGAACTTTCCCAGCAGTTGGGAGGATGGCAACATCTTAAGCATTACCAACAGTGTTGCAACGTTTCATGGCAAGGTTTAGTCTTGAACAAATTTTTAACAGTTCCCTGGGCTTAGGTCCATGAAATTCTGAATGGAATGCCAGATGTACTAGGACTTTTTGCCATGAGAAGTGTTGTATGGGTTTGGTGTTAAAACATTAGTGTTTTCTAACAAGAAATCTGGCATCCACCCAATGTCTACAGCAGCTAGATGTTAGCATGTGTAAGTCATAAGAGGAAACCAATGCAATTCAAATGAGCAAGGCTATGGGTACAAAGATTATGTATACTTAGAGGAAATATTACTAGATCAGTAGTGGTGGGGTGCTGGCAATGAGCTGGTCAAAGGTGCTATGGCATACTTTTGGAGTTATAATCTGAAAGTGGATTAACTGATTAATGCAAGAAATTTGGTGGTAATTGTTGGCTCAGGAGCTTCTTGACTGAACCACAGCCTTATGGGAGTTGGCAAACTGGCAAGCTGGGACTTGCTTGCCTTCCAAGATCTGCGCTCTTGTGCCATTGACATGCTCTGTTAGGCAAGGAGCATCTCTGCAATGCACTGCCAGTGTTCTCACTGACTCTTCTCCCAAACAGACCGACCTGGTGGTTCTGTGCCTTCCCGTACTCCCTCATCATATTCCTGTACGATGAAATCAGAAAGCTGATTATCAGACGCAACCCTGGTGGTAAGAATGTGCTGCTAAAATCTGCATGTTTCCTTCCCCCATCCTTCTTGCGGGTGTGAGCTCTAGGGACTCTGACAAAGCCCAGGGCCCTGCAGTGCTGAGCACTGAACAGGATTATAGAAAGTCCCTGTCTTGTAGATGTTCAGTCCCTCACCTGGATTGTGGAGGGGAGCTGTAGGGTTAAGTGCTGTTGCTTCAGGAAGCCTGCTGGTTTTGCTGGAGTGAATATAACTAAAGGCAGACAGGATTAAAGTTGGAAAAGGAGCAATACTGCTGTTTTACTGACTGTCATCCCTACTCGCCATCTGACATGTAAAGCAGATGTGGAAAATGTCCTGCATGCTCAGTCTTCTGCTAGAAATGTTTTTGGTGTGCTTTTCCTTCTTTGCCCAGCTGAGCTGGTTGGGACTGCAATGAGCTGCAAGGCAGTTCTTCCCCACCCCAAAACTTGCTAGTGTGCCCCCAACATTGGAACTGGTTCAAATTCAGGACTTCTTCTGTCACCTTACTGCCTTCTCCCCCAGCATGTGAAAGTACCAAAATGCTAAACTAGATAGAAAAGGTGGATTAATGCTTGGATAGTTTAAGAAAGTCAGAGCAGGGCCTGAAAGCTGTGGAACATCAACAATTTGGCAAGATTTTCCATTATGCAACAGGGCACTTAACTTGGCACTTAACATATGTGCTAGTGTCAGAGCCTAAAAGGAGCTCTTGTGAACTTCACACCCAGTCTGTCTTGTAAGATTAATCTTGCTCTCTTCCCTTCTTTTCCTTTAGGTTGGGTGGAAAAAGAGACTTACTACTAAAAAGCAATTGTAAAACATTCCACGCACAGCCCACCACCACCTCTCCACCATCTCCCCTGTGTGCATACTTCATCTTTGTGAGCACAGAATTGTGCCTGGGCAGGAATGAGCTGAAACTGAAGGAAATGTGAAGCATGGACTGGAGGAGAAAGCAAGGGGGAGGGGGGAGGGAGTGTCTGACCATCAGTCCATGGGGCCGAAAGATTGAGTAGTTTTTATGTGCCTTTTTTTTTTTGTAAAAGGAAAGAAACTGAAGATTTTATATGCAGATTTTTACAAATAAAGATGGATTATAAGAGGATGCCCCCCCACAGTCTTAGACAGATGTTTTCTCAAGGCAAAACTCTGTTCAGGGCAGCGGTGAAGCCAAGCAGAGGACCAAACTCTCATTAAGGTGTGAGAATGACCACACAGGTTAGTACTTGGCTTCCGATCTCCAGCAGGGAAGCAGAGCTGCTTGACCTGGAGATAATAGTGCATGCAGTTCTTAAAGGCCTTTGTGCATCCTGCTTTGTAGGACAAACAGCTTGCAAGTGCTTGTCAGCTTCTATAACCCTATGTATTGACTGCCTTCTGCAAAGTCTTCTGCCATGCAAATGTAGCCTCAGAGGGAAAGAAGAACTTGTGGCCACTCTTAGCGGCTGCAGCATGCTTACTGGTTTCAGAATGAGAACAGGCTGCCACTGACTGGCAGTTGGATCCAAACCTCCTTGTTCTTAAAATCCCCAAACTATAACTTTCCTAGCTGCTTTGCTAAGCAGAGGCTAGTGTTTCCTAATGTCCTCCTTGCATGAACACCTATTTCAGAGTCTGTTCCAGCAGAGTATTGCCTCTGTCCTGCTGCCATTGGCTCATGTCTGCAGTGAATGGACAGCAGAGCCTGGTTTGCTTTGAGGAAAGAGTACAGGTTCCTTCTTCCACTATCCAAAGTTTCCCTTCCCTCTCTTGCTTTCCTCTAGTTTGTTCTGTTCTTGGAGTTGTCTGGCTTCAGCTCTATACCATACTCTGCCAGAGCAGACAGTGGGAATGAGGAAGAGGAGGTAGGGAAAGTGGGGCATGGGTTTGACATTTCTCAACCCCATCCCACACCTGGCAGTGAGGGTGGGTGAGGGCTGCAGGCAGGCCTCTCCCTTCAGCCAGGTCATGTGCTTTGGTGAGCATGGTGCCAGGGTTGTCTTGGCTCCAAGCTGACTCTGTGGGCCCTTGGGCTGAAGTGGGAAAGTCATGCTGCTTTAGTCTGGATTTTTAAACAGTAAATTGAAATGTATGGAAAATTGCTCATGTTTGTATGGCTGACTGATGAAAACTTAGTGGGACAACTGGGCCTTTATCACATGAGCAGTCAGCACCATGAAGTCCTAATTTCATATGGCTTGTACTGTTTTGGTAAAGCTGAAGGTATTCCAGACCCTTGGTCCTCTTCTTGAACTGCCTGTCTTTGCTCTTCTTGGATGTGCTCCTACCTCTGCATAGGGTCACTTTAAACCTGAACACTGAAAGGATCTGCAGCTAAAACTGTTGTTATCCCTCTGTTCCTTTTTTAAAGGGTTATTTTAAAGCCAGGTCATTTTCCTGATCTCCTGTACAATACTGTAGCAGTACAACACGGAGGTAGGGAGGGATGAAGTGAGAGGTTGAGGGTGGGACCTCTGTAAACTGTCTCGGACACTCTGTAATGTGGAACCCCTAGCTGGAGGATTTAAAAAATAAAGTGCTCCACTTGTCTGAGTCTACCCATGCTAAAAGCTGATTTAATGCAACTGAGGTTGAGATCATCCTACCTGGGAGGAGGAGATGAGTTGTGCTAAAAGGTGGAAGGAAGGAGGTGGGATGAGCTTTACTGGATGATAGAGCAGTGCTGAAGAAATTACACTTGCTATACCCAGAAGTGGCACTTGCTTGAACTTTTTGATCAGTGCCTGAGAAGACTTCCTCTAAGAGTCCTGCTGCAATTAAGTTGTGAAATCAACCTTGCTGTCTGATGCCTGTTCTTCCTCACCCTGATATGTCAGCTTTAACCAGCCTTAACTGCAGGCCTTTCAGTAGAAAATTTACATGGGAGAGGACCCCTGAAGGTCTCTAGTTCAACTACCTGCTCAAAGCGGAGTCATTTTCAGTTTGATCAGGTTGCCGATGGCCTTGAGCTGAAGTTTGAACATTTTCAAGGGGGATGGAGGTACCATACCTCTCTGACACAGGTGTCAGAGCTGAACCAGCACTCTGTGCACTTAAAAGGTTCACTGATGGGCTGTGCTTGTGCTAGTGTAGCCAAGGCCCCTTTGCAGCAATAGCTGAGCACAGCTATGCTCAAGCCATGCTCAGCTGGAATGCTCCTGGTTATACTGGCTGCTTAGGAGTAGCATCTTGCCTGGACACCAGCTCAGGAGTGTCTCCTGCATTTCGTGCTACTGATTCGTCAGTATAGTTGTAATCTGAAAGAAAAGTACTGTGAAGCCACATCTAAAATAACCAAATGGCTAATGTTAAAGGAAAGCTTTATCCACTTGTGGACTGTTCGGTGCTTTATCATGAATGGCCAGGATGAGACACTGAGGAAGCTGTAGCTGGAGGCAAATGGGGATCTGACAGTTCGGAAAGGGAGCAGGCAACTGGGAGGGGGGAAGGGAGGAAGGCAACACAAGATATTTTATATTGGCTCTAGATGTTTGTCAATATTTACAAGCTGAGCAACATATAATTAGAGGCCAAATGGTAGCAAAGGTGGAGTGCAAGGTTTGGGCTAAAAAAAGTTACAGATTTTTATGATGAATGGCCTATACACACTCCTCATACCACTTTGGGAAGCCAGTCCTGGGAGGTCAGCAAGCTGCAAGAACTAGGCCAGACAAGTCCCTTCCCTCTGCCCTCCCTTTGTGGTACAAAGGCTAAAAGACTATTTAAATGCAAGTTCATTTCAGCAGAATTTTCCAGACTCTGTGAGTACGTTGGAAAGTTCTCCAGCGCTAATGTTATTTGCTGTGTTCTGCCTGCATTTGTAGAGTCAGCATGAATTGCTTGGGACTGGACAGCCATTACCAAGCCAAAGGCAGAGGTATGGTATTGCCCTACACTGAGCAGAGCTGCAGCTGAGGTGACCCAGTGTCTGGCATAAGGTCTGTGAGACCAGCACTTGCCTATCCCCCATAATTTTCTCTTCCAAGGGGAGCTTCATGCGCTTGCAAGGTCCAGCCCACAGTGTTGGATTCTTAAAGCCTTAAAAAGGCTTCTTGGTCAGGGTCAGTTTAGGCAGAGTCTAAATGAAACGAAGAATGTGATGGTGATTTCTTGCCATAGTTATAGTTAACAACGTGGACCAAGAATTTCCAGGCTTTTGGCAATTTGATATGATGTCTAAACGGCATTGCTCTTGAAGAATAGTGTGCTGGCTTTGCTCCCACACTGACTCACCAGTTCCCTTCAGCCAGGCCACGGAGGGAGCGAGGCTCAGGTCAGCCCATGTGGGGGCTTGTTTCATGACATTGAGGCTACTGTGGATAGGACATGGGGCCAGGCAGAGCTGCAGGCACATGCCAGCATGTAGACTTATGGTCAGAAAGGGAACCAGCTGGGGCTGTATCCCAGAGGACTTGGAGGGCGCCCGGGTGTTGTGCTCACTGCTGACTCGAAATCCAGGCACACAGGGCAAGAGATGAGAGTCAGCAAAGGCCTTCAGGCCCCTTTGGCCCTTCAGGCCCCTTTGGCCCTTCAGGCTGCAGGGGCTTTCTGCCACTTTTTGCCTCCCTCCCTGATGGATTTTGACAGCCAGAGGGCATGACATCAGCTGGGCTTGGCAAAAATGCAGCACAGCGTGGCATCCCATCTGGAGGGCATCTCCACCTTATTTGGTCACCCTAGCTCCATGCAGGTGGTGGGTGGTGGGGGTGAGACGAGGCTTTGACTCGGTGGTCCATTACAGAGGGACTCAGCACCATCTCCAGGGTATTTTCAGAGGCAACCCACCCTCTCACATGCCCCTAATACAGCTGCTGTGTGCCCTCCTGTGCCAGCAGGAACTGGCCCAAGCGTCGCAGCCTGCCTGCTTTTTTGGGAAGCCAGGTTGGTCACCCCACCACACACAGAGGTGTCTGTGGTGATGGCACGCGGGCAGAAGGGAGGTGAAAAAGCCCAGCTGGGAACCACCTGAACTTGCCCTGCCAGTGCCAGGTGCGGAGGGCTAATTGCTGCCCCATGAGCTTGGCAGGCAGGCCAAGCAGAAAGAGTAGGCGGCTTGCATAAACAGTAAAAAGGAAGAACTGGAGCTGCTTCGCTCCCTTGACCATGGCTTTTGTGCAAGGCTTCGTCCACAGCCTGAGCACGGCTTCATGGGCAGCAGTTTTGCGAGAGGTTGTGTGAATGGCAGCGCATGGCCAGATGTGAGGATGTGTGTATATGCAGGCACCTCTGGCCATTGAATACACAAGCAGACAAGTGAATCCACCCACACCTGTCTCTCCATCAGACAGTTATGCACTTCCCTGCTGGCCCCCTCTAAGAGACAGTGCCCCAGCAGCTTCCAGCTGAGAGGAAGCAAGACAACCAGGGCGGGCTTGGGATTAGCTGGCACAAGGACAATTGAGAATAACAGGAAGGTTGTGTCTGCTGTGACTAAACATCACAAGACCTTGAGTGTCTGTCGGCAGCCAGCTCAGCGTCACTACACTGCCAACGTTGTTTTGCCTGTGGTTTCATCGCCTTGCCAGGGAGAGCTTGTGCGAGTGGCCTTGGGAGCCAGCTGAGGTTTTGTGCTGTCCCTTTTCATACAACTTTACTGGCTCTGAATAAGGTTCTGGGGCTTCCTTTTGCTTCCCGCTCAGGAACTGGGAGCTTTCCTAGACACACTATGTGTTGTCGCTTCAGAGAGGCTTGCTGGATGAGCATTGGAGTGGTTTTCTAAAGGAAAGAGGTCTTTTTTAGGGACCAGTTTGGAAACCTCTCTTGCGTAAGCACTGTGGCACTCTGAAGGGCTCAGACCCTCCCTGGACCTTGCAGGCAAAGAAGTGTTAGAGCAAACATCTGCTTGGCAAGCCTTGAGGTCAGTGGGTCCTTAATGTCCGCATGGCACAGCTGCCCTCAGTATTTCCCATGGAGCGGAGATCCTCCTTGTTGACATCCTTTGTGAAAAGTCCTTTCAGCTCAGGTCTGGTGGGAGGGGTAGCATTTACAATAGCTCATCTTTACTGCAGTGAACTCTTGCCACATGGCTGAGCTCATCCTCCTGACTCTTTTTCCACCCTCAGACAGCAGGATGCCTTTCTGGTGGTAATAATTTCACCTTCAGTTTAAAGCAACAGGAAAGGACTTGTATGAGGTGTCTATGATTCACTCCCTCTCAGCCAGGTGAGGGAACTGAAATAGCGATAGTCACAGAGCAGATGGACACAGAAAGGCTTCCAGAAGGCAAAGGAAAAGTTCAGAGAGGACAGAGTGACAACAGCAGTGTATGCCTGGCCTGCACTTCTGTTTTGCTCGGGGTGGGACTCTAGGGCAGAAGGGCAAAGGCTGGGTGACAGGCCAGCCAGGACCAGCCCACTGAGCTGGCGGTGCCTACCAGGATGTGGGAGTCTCAGCAGATCCCTACAGAGCAGTTTCCTCACTTTGTGCCAGGCTCTAGTTGAGGTTTGGGTTTTTTTTTTTTCTCCCAGTAATCTTTCATTTTCATAAGACCCATCAATTAGAGATGAGAAGGGAGCTAATCCATCCCAGGGACCCCCCAAGCATCATTCCTCAAAGGATAAAGTACTTTTCTCCCAGAACGGACAGCAGGAGTTAGAGTAGTTCCAAGCTTGCTCCACAGCTGTCCTCTTCCCTGACTCCATGACTTGAAAAGAGAGGGAGGGAAATCCACCAATCTATGAGGCCTCTGAACCAGCTGATTAGCCCAAACATGAAGCAGATTAACAGCAATTAGGTGGCAATGTGTAAACAAACACTTTCAGTAAAGCTGAGTGATTAGCTGAGGGCCTCTTGGGTAGGCAGAGAGCCTGAGTGAAAGGGTAGGGAGCTGGGACCTTCTCCAGCCAAAGGCAGGGCCCACCTTATTGCTGTCTGAGGCAGCTTGACCTGCCCAAAGGGTGAGGGAGACTGGCAGATGAGTAGGAAGAAAACAGCTTTCAGTCCAACCAACCGGGAGGCAGCAATGTGCCTCTTGCACCCACCACACTACAGCACCCTGCTTTGCTAAGCTCAGAGATGGAGGTGGCACTTGAACACAGGTGTCCCTTTCCAGCGCCAAGTCCCAACCGGGATGCTGAGCCCTCACCACTCTTGGCCATCAAAAGTGGGTGGGAGGGGAGGTGCAGGTAGATGGTACTAGTGCTTGGGGGCCCTTTTGTGCTTTCCTCTAGTGCCCTTGGAAAGGGCACACTTAGCTCGCAGTCTTGCTCAGCATGTATCTGCCCTGACTTCAGACCTTGTCTCTTCCTCCCCTCTCCTCATTCTCTGCAGTCGTCCTCTCTTGTCCTTGCTCCATACTGTCCCAGGGAGGCTCTCTGGACAACTGGGCTTTACCAATGAAAAATTTGGCAGACGGTCCATATTCATGAGAAGGTGTGTTTCCCTCCCCATCCTTCTCATCACTCTCATCTTTCCTCCAGTGAGATCATCTGTCCTTCTGCTTCTTTCCTCTGGTTGTCCCAAACACAGCAACATCTTCACCTGGGTGAACTTTTGAACACTCCAACTCTTCAGGAGGTTGAAAAGCAAATACAGTGAGTTTGTCCAGCTCTAGTAACAGTGGCAACAGGATCTTGCATTTCTATGGTTCCTTTCACTTTAAAAAGCCCCAAATTTCCTTCACGGTAGACGTAAAATGTCCTTCCACCTCCAGAAGGTTTGTGCTGCTGTCAGGCAAAGAGCCAGTGCAAACAACAGAGGGGGGAGATGTGATCAGGAGACAGATACAGAATACTTGCTCCCAAGTGAAATGCCAGGCCAACTTGCCCACTGCAGCGGGAAAAAGCTGTGCTTCCTCGGCAGCATGGGACTCCTGTGCCATGGAAAGTTGGTCTCACCCCCACCCAGAGGCTTGCCAAGCCTGTGCCCCCCTGAAATTGTGTGTTTCCCAAATTGGATCTGTGTTGCATAAAAACAAACTAGGGACAGAAATTGGTAGTTTGAAAATTGTCAGCTGTGAGGAATGGGAAACCTCACTGCCCGATAGACCAGGTCAATTCCTTGATGTAGTGCTGCATCAAGGAGGTGGGAAGGCCAGCAAAATAAAGACAGAGAATTTTTTTAAGTGTTTAAAAAAAAAAAAGATTCTTGATAGTGTGTGACCAGTATGGGCTTGAACACATAGCTGCCTAAAATCTGGGTTAAAAATAGCCATTGACTCTAATGGGCTGGGGCAGCCTTAGGTGAACGAGTCCCAAGGTGAATTATGAAATCTAATATGCATTCTCTCTGTAACGAGTTTGTTTTCTATTTAGGGTTATTTACCTTGGTCTTCATATCTGCTGGAAATAGAATATTGCTCTCAGATTTCACAACTAAACAGATCTGGGCTAGATCAGGAGACAGCCATGTAGCAGACAAGGGAAGTGCTGTTATGGAGGGCACAGCTCCATACGACTTCCTCTTAGCAATAGCATTAGTCGAAGGAGTTTCTGACCATGTCTTCTTGCACAGGACCACTGGCTTAGCTAAGCTGTGGTGCCACTCAGTGAACCTGGGCTTCAGATAAACCCCTGATACACTTTATTTATTTAATATCTGTCTGTCTAGCCACAAATATATTTGGCAATATGTATTAAGTGGTGAGGATCTGATCATTTATCCGGCCAGTGCACTTCTGCATTGCTCCACAGTATAAATATGATCTGGATCAGGCATGGTAATATATCAGTTGAATTAGCCAGAGCACCATATGGCATTCATGTCAGCTTTGTGGCATCTTTGGGAGGGCAGGCAGCACCTGATCCAGAAGAAAAGAGCAGCACAGGCATAAAGCCTGGCAATACTGAATTATTGTGTCAAAAATTCACAAGCGATTTTGAGCCAACAGAACAAGTTTATACTCATCTGCCCTTTGCATTGCATGGCTGGGGTGTGTTTGACCTGATGTCAGGAGCCCAGCAGTCAGATTTACCACATTGTCAAGCTACAACATGAATCGGCTGGGAACACTCTCCCTTCAGCTCATGCTGTCCCAGCACCCGAAGCTGGTCCCATGGGCAGAGGCAGGGTGTACAGGGTAGGGGGAAGAGGTCTGACAGGTAGCTGGGTTTTCTTTTCCCCTGTAAGGCTATTTTCCCCTGTGGTTTTCAGTAGTAATTACAGCTAGTCACCCAGGTCCTTTTTATCCTCTTTTTTTTTTTTTTTTCCTTTTAAAACTATTTTCTAAAAGGAAATCAGTGCAACGCCAGTCTGAGACATCACTGTCCCCAGCATCCTTCTCTTTCTCACATGTGCTTGCCCACATGTTCTTAGTTGCCTGCTTTCCCAGTTTTTTTTAGGCGATGATGTGTCCTCAGAGAGATTAAAATAGAAATGCAAAGAGCCTTCTTTCTCCTTCTCAGTGAAAAATTACCATCTTGGATGAATTGCTTCAAAACAAGAGCCATCGCTTGCAGGCTTTGAGCCCAGTTGTCTCATTACTGTGCATGCACATGGTTGCTGGCTCTTCAGCTAACACACACAAACCTGCCCCCCAAAAACACATGCACGTTTCAAGGAACAACCATGATATAACAGATCTATTGGGACTTAGCAGGACTTTTCTGTCCCTGATCATACACTCCTTAAAGCTTGTGCTGTCTTCACTCACATCAGTGAAATATTGACACCCGAACACTCCTTCAGGCAAAATCTGGTTGCTTAAATACACGACCACAGCTGTCTCCAGATATCATAGTTACATAAATGCTCTTTTGTCTGACCACCTTTCAGGCTTGAACAGGCTTGTCCCAGCACCTAGGGAGAAGGCAGCAGAGCTGTTGCTCCCATGATGTCACTGGGGCCTGACCCCAGCAGCCCAGCTGTGCTCTCCAGGAGAACAGGTAGCTGGCACTGGGCATCCTCCGGCAGCAGCTCCGCAGCTCATTTTCATTCCCTTTCTCATCAAAAAGGTGAGTCTGACCAGGCTCACTCATTGCTTTCCGTCGATGTAAAGCACCTGGGAGCAGACAGCTTTTGCTATAAAAGGCAGCTTTTTGCTGATCCACATGGAAAATGGTATCACCCTTGATCTGGGAGTGCAGGGTTAGCCAGATTAAAGGTATTGCTCTGTACTCATTCCCAGCTCCCTAAACTTCCCATCACCAGTCGAGGCATGGGGGAATGGGGGTTAGTGGTGGCAGTGGAGAAGAAGGGGTTCTTAGGAGAAGATCAAATCTCAAAGCATTGTATTTACACTCATCAGGAGGCAATAAAGAAGCTATGCAGGCAGGAGAATTAGAGATAAGGGCAAACAACACACTGTTCCCAGACCAATGTCCTGCCCGCTGGTAAAAGTGGGGGGCACAGCCCGATACATTCTTGACATTTTGTTCTCCCAGCTGATGCCAACTCAGTCCTTATCAGATATCTCCACGGCCAGTGATTTTTCACAGTGGATAACACTGCCAAACTCTATAGGAAAAAAATCATAAACTTCTGTCCTAAGCAGCTGAGCACAATGTTCTCTTCCCAGCCTTCATGCGGAGGGTTTTTGTAGCTTTACCTTTTCCACTGCGCTTCATTTAACCTCTTTTCTGCCATGCACATTGATGGTGCTGACCCACCCAGAGCTTCATGAAGATGAGGCTGGGTGGTGAATCTTTGCTAAGTGCTCTTGAGGTTTCTACCGCTGCAGCTGCATTTAATGTGCAGGCACAGAGTTGGGACAGGGCTGCACAGTCAGAAGAGGGTTGCCCTTACAGGTTGGGTTAGTAGCCCAGAGAGGTTGTGCCTAAACCCAGACACACCTGTCTCTCCATGGCAAAAAAATGCCCCTTTCCTCCCTCCCCACTGGGGCAAGCCACCCTTGTGCTAAGGGTGTTCCCAGATCTATAGTTTCCAAGGACTCCACGTCCAGTGTGGAGATGTGCCAATGCCCCCCGCCATTTCCAATGCACCACGGGGATTGCCCTGCAGTGAGCAGAGGCCGCCTCTGGCAGCAATCTGGCCACACGTGTGCGAGATGGCCTCCCAGTGGACGTGGCACCCAAAGTTCCCTCTCAAACAGCTGAGCTGATTTTGGCCAAATCTCAAGGATGCCTTTGATGCTGCTGTTCCTTCATGCTGAGCTACGGGAACCTGGGCTTGACGTCACTGTGTGGTGTGAGAGAGACACCCTCCTTGTTCTGCTGGGTGTCAGATTCTTGGTTAAAGCAATATTTGGGCAGTGCAGTTATGTATGCCAAAGCCAGGGGAGCTGGGGAGGCAGGTTGAATGTTGCCTTTTAGGTTCTGTGCACTGAGATAAGAAAGCTTTTCATTAAGTTAATACACACAGTCAATTGCTTTAAAAGCATACCCTTACCCAGGGCACCATGTGATGGTATTGTTAAAGTGAGCTTTTTTTAAAGTGAGTCGTTAAGACGCTTCTCTGCCCTCCACTATCCCATGTGCCCGTTTGTGCTCCAGAGGACTTTTCAACACTCCCTTGGATGGGTCCTCCTAGCTTGGGCAATAAAAAGCACATTAAATTTGGCCAGGCATCTCTGGCCTTGGCCAACCCCAGGCTGCTCTGCCCTCAGTGGAGGAAGGACCTGGCTGGGGTGGGTAGGGAGCTCCTGCCCAGGAGGCTCTCAGGAGATAGCGCCCACACCCCAGGGTGCCAAGCATGGGCTCTAGGGCTCCTTGCAAGAGATCTACCTTATCCTGGGCCTCTGCTGAATGCGCTGCAGCACCCTGCGGTAATAGTCTGGGCTGTACCTTAAACATACTGTGCCCATTCCTCATCTTTCTTCTCAAAGCAAATGGGAAGAATAACAGCAGGGTTCATTAGTGTAGGGCATAGCTCTAAGCAGGCAAAACAACCCACCTGAAAAACACTGCCTGGTGACTGCTGCAGCACCTGTTGCTGTTGTTCAGACCTGCAGGATTGCTCCAAGACATCAGACATTGCTAGCCAGAGCAGGCCTTTTCCTTGTCTGGCTATTTCCTAGCCCCTGCAGGGCTCAGGGATCTCATCCTGTTGTAGCACTTTCCTGTCCTCTAGCCTCAAATTTTAGGGGAGGGTTGTGTTTGCTGTTTCATCTTCCTTGTCTCTTTATTCTGCTCCAAATCCCCAGTGTCTCTGACAGCAAGGTCTCTCTCCTAAGCTTTCTGTTGAAGGTGATGTCAACTGGTAGAAACCCACTCTTCATTAAGAGCTCTACTGTAACATATATAATGTATATTTTGTAACATATGTAATGTGCATACTATATATATGCTGCCTGTGAGTGTGAATATATACACACACACAATTACTTGTCTATAATGTTTGTATATATTTATACACATTATACTCTACATTACTAGTTACTCTGCAGTGCTTTGCAATGGAAGTTTCTTTTAACCATGATATAAAGGCATTCATGGGACAAGCCTTGTGGAAAGAAATCAATCATTTTATCAGATGAACTGATACAGCTGATTAATGAGGCAAGTTTCTGGGCCAGTTTAAGACCTTCTTTGGGTCTTTCTGAAAAGAAGCAGGATTATTTTCCATTTTGTCCATTCCTCCCTTGTACTGGCAACAAGAAGCGCTAGCAGCTACCAGTCTGACTGTCTTCAGTGCAGACTGCTCTACCACAGACCCACTGAACTGTAGCCAATTTTGTGTATAATCAGATCATAGCATAAGATATCAGCTATGTCTAGCCATATTCACATTTTCATGTCTTGCACAGTTTGCACAGGGCCCACACACAGTCTTCCTTGACCCACACACTGAGTTCTGCAGTCCTAACTCCTCTGGTACCTTTTTTGTAGTGTTCCAGATCCCCAACTGAAAGACTAGCTTCAGGACCCTATTCATGCAGCTGTAGCCATTTTTTTGGAGGGGATGTGCTGTGTTGCTTGGCACAGTCAGGATTAGTTCTGGCTTTCCAGCTCTCTATCTTGTTTTAGGTTCCAGCCATGGGCTGGTCTCCTCTAAAGGAGTTGGCTATGATCCCCCTTTCCTTTCTCCTCCCCTCCCTTCACTCCCTCTCCCTATGATTCATCTGAACATGAATCCCTATGATTTGCTCATCCATCACAAACTTTGCTAGTGTCACCTTCCTTCGATGAAAAAGGCATCTCTCATTTAATGTGGAATGTAGAATGCCTCTCATTTCTCTCAAGCTTAGCTTTCTGCACCTTAAGATGTAGTTATCTGAAAACTACTAAACTCATCAAGTGCATCAGAGCCAGCCAGTGTAAGAACTGAGGCTACTTTGCAAGGTCTTGTTATTTACTTGCACCTTGTACAGACACAAAGCAAAACTTTGACCTTCCTCGGCTGCGTCCCATGGTTCTGGAGCTCCAGTGGAGCTTTAAATGCTCCATTCTTCGGCTCTGACATTTCCTCTGTATTTCTGGCACCATGTCATCATCACTGTTTACTCAGTATTTCAGGTATTAATTTGTAGGAGAGGGGCCTGCTTATGGTCAATAAAGAAGTGCCTTTTTACTGATTGCACTCAAATTCTGCATCTTCTCTACCCCACAAAAATGCTTCCTAGCACCCTCTGACCCATGTCAAGCCTTCAATACAAAGCAGTGGAAGTCACAGGACTACCCATTCCCACATCCTTGCAATAGCAGTACTGGATCTGCTAGATGAAATACCAGGGAAGCAAATCATACCCCCACAATTCTTCCCTATCTGACCTTGGCAAATTTTTTTCCTGACTTCAGATCAGGACACCGGTTTATCTGT
This sequence comes from Apteryx rowi, assembly GCF_003343035.1. NCBI lineage: Eukaryota > Metazoa > Chordata > Aves > Apterygiformes > Apterygidae > Apteryx > Apteryx rowi. The sequence continues at coordinate 57,587 of NW_020448619.1, forward strand.
GAATATATGAACGAGATGCACCAGTGAGGTTTTTGAGAGGTTTCCCAGCTCAGCCTAAGCACGTACCACTTGGTCTCTATCTATGGCCAATCTCTAGCACCTCAGATGAGAGTCAGCCGGGACCATCCTGATTTTACAGGAATATGTAGCAATGGGGAGCAGTTAAACAAGTGGCTTGCGGATGGCCACAAAATCTGGCCAGGCTGCATGCCTTCCCCCTGACGCTACAGGCAGCAAGTGCATCTATGAGAGAGAAGGAGAGAGACATTTAAGAGAGTGTGCTTTGCACCTGGGTCACAGCTCAAGAGCAAAGGGAAGCTGTAGCTCAGCCAGCAGTTGTTTCTGGGCACCACACGGACACTGCTACAGGTGCAAGGGCTTGACATGGACAGTCAGAAGACCCTGCAATCTGTCCCCACTCTTCTTCACCGCACTGGCTGTGCAGGGCTCTGCAAGTGCAGTGTTGTGCCTTGTGCAAGCCACATGGCCATGATTGCCTTTTGCAACAAATGGAGGAAGCCACCTTTGCATGGGGCAGATGGGCGGAGAGAGCAGAGACAGCCCTCTCGGAGCAGGTGTCCCACGCCAAGCTGGCACTTGCTCCAGTGGTTATATAATGACAACAAATGTTCATCAAACAGTGGCCAAGCTATGTCGCTTGAGACCCATTTAATGTCCAGACAGACAGACAGCATGTCACTGCTCTTACATATTACAGTCATATCCGATGCCCCCAAGGGGACCTGCTGTCACATCTCTCCCAGAGGAAACTTCCTGGAAGCTCCTGCTGCAGCGTTTACCCAAGTCACCACCAAAGGCAGCCTGAAAGAGCAAAATGCATTGCCCCACTCATTTTGGTGGATATGACACCACCAATGCACAGCAATAATAATTTCAGTGGTTAACATTGTTTGCCTCTCTGAGGGCAGTGTTGGCAAAAACATTCAATCTCCCTAGCAATATAAACCCACAGCTGCTTCCTTCAAACTGGAGGTGAATGGAAGCAAGCTGAGTGAAAGTGTATGTGTACTTGTAGCGCTCATGTTGCAGAGAAAGAGAGAGAGGAAATGAGTCTAAGTGCAAAATAGAGGAAGTGGAAGAAAAACAGCACAAAGAAAATGCTGCATCCATTGAACGGGACTTGAATTGTTATCTGGGCTGCTGTTTGACGGACTTATGGTATCACTTAATCCCATTCTCCCCGTGCAGAGAGAGAAACCCTGCAACTTTGCATTGTCAGCGTGACGGAAGAAACAACGGCAGCTGATCCCGGTTGGGGCAGTATTCCTCCCAGCCTCACAGACCGGCCTTTGTTCCCAGTGCAGTGACAAAGAGCTCCCTTCTTTCCTTTACCTCTGTCAAGTTGTTCACTGATATGTCAGAACAGTGCATTTTTTCCAAGAATAAATCAATCCTGGCTCGGATGACTCAGCCTGTTCCCCTCGGGCCCCCAGGCCGCCTCCCAGCCCTTGGAGAGCCCTCGTCCCTTACCCAGGCACCCAGGTCCCAGCCTGGCCCATCTCAGTATAGCTTGGCAAAGCTGCGCACTCCCAGGAGCCCATTGTTACTAAGCTACAATCAGAGGCAGGTCACAAGCCCGGAGCCCAGAGCCAGCAGATCCTCGCGGGAGTTTTGCGTGCCGAGCCAGGAGTGTGCATGGTGCTCGTATCACTTTCCCGTCATCTGTCTGGTTGCTCTCAGCACCACCTAAAGTTGTCACTTGGATGCTCTGCTTTCTTGCCCTCTTCTGACAGATGAGCATAGGGGAAAGGAGAAGGTACTGATGGGTATTAGCTGTTCTTCCATGTTACCTCTTTCTCCCCCCACACAGAAGAAAAGATTACAGAAGATTTCGCAGATTTTAACTGCACTTTCACCTTCATTACTTTTCTCATGTTCATGGTACGCAGAGATGAACCCACACACAGACATGCAGAGACACAAAACAGGGTTCACGCCCTGACCCCCACACACTGGTCCTGACATACAAGAAGACACATCTGGAGGCGTAGGCACGGCAAGGCTCTTGCACAGAAAAACAGAATAGTACACGGAGGTAACAATAGACAGACAGACAGATGTCTTATAGTGCTATCCAAGAAATCCCAAGTCTGTCATTGTCCCCTGAGGAAATCTGACAAAAGCAGCACACTACATTACAGAATCACACAGAATCACAGAATGGTTGAGGTTGGAAGGGACCTCTGGAGATCATCTAGTCCAATCCCCCTGCTCAAACAGGGTCACCTAGAGCATGTTGCACAGGATCGCATCCAAGCGGCTTTTGAATATCTCCAGAGAGGAGGCTCCACAACCTCTCTGGGCAACCTGTTCCAGTGCTCTGTCACCCTCACAGTGAAGAAGTTTTTTCTCATGTTCAGATGGAACTGTCTGTGTTTCAGTTTGTGCCCGTTGCCTCGCGTCCTGTCGCTGGGCACCACTGAAAAGAGTCTGGCCCCATCCTCTTGACACCCTCCCTTCAGATACTTGTACACGTTAATAAGATCTCCTCTCAGCCTTCTCTTCTCCAGGCTAAACAGGCCCAGC
>NW_020448619.1:60488-81516 GCF_003343035.1 Apteryx rowi
AAGGTCAACCCCCAACCTGTACTGGTGCATGGGGTTATTCCTCCCCAGGTGCAGGACCCTGCACTTGCCTCTGTTGAACTTCATGAGGTTCCTCTCCGCCCACCTCTCCAGCCTGTCCAGGTCTCTCTGAATGGCAGCACAGCCCTCTGGTGTATCCGCCACTCCTCCCAGTTTTGTATCATCACCAGCAAACTTGCTGAGGGTGCACTCTGTCCCTTCATCCAGGTCATTTGTGAATAAGTTGAACAAGACTGGACCCAGTACTGACCCCTGGGGGACACCGCTAGCTACAGGCCTCTAACATTAGGTTTTAAGCATCTTGTTTCAGTGTCTCCCTTTCAGAAAATGGGGAAATAATTTTCTAACCTCTGAGAACAACAAACAGCAGTGAACGGAGGAGCCTACAGCACAGGGGGCACAGCCTCTGCTATGGTTTTGATCCAGGAAAAGCATTCAGCAGGAACATCACACACTAGCAATCATCTGTGCACACAGTCAACACCACTGGGAGATGCCTGCTCTAAAGTGAGCCGAAATCTGTCCTTCGAAGTTGTGTCTCCAGGCCCCATTCGTACACAGAAGCTCAGCTACAAGTGTCCTGCCTTGAACAAAACATGAACATTTATAAATGGAAGTTAAAAAGGTGAGGCTGACTACATCATTCAAAATAAGGTGCTCCAGAACAATGTTCTCCTCCTCTCCCATTATACTTCCTTTGGAGTTTGTTTTCTTTTTTCATCTTTTGGCTGTGTCTGATGCCAGGCAACATAACTCACGTGAAGTCTAGTAGGCACTAGCACACACAGAGAGGAGACCAGCCTCTTTCCTGAAGCCTCCACAAGCAACCCAGGAACATTCAGCTCAGCCTCTCCTCTGGTATTTGGGTCATGGGTCTTTGATTTTTTAGAGCAGGGATGGGCCAGATGACTCTACATGTAGGAAGAGGAAGCCCAGGAGAACAACAATGAAAAGGGAAGATGAAAGACACTTTGTGGTGCAAGACCTCTTGCTAACCTATACATGTTTATTTCTCTTACCTCTTGGGCTACTGGCCAGATCCCCATCAGGAGTGGTACTAACATGTCCACTTGTGTCAGACAACACACAACTGCAAAGGCTGTGCCAAACCTGCACATTTCTGGGAGGTCACTGAAGAAGAATTTCTTCCTTTTGCTTATAGCAGTCATCCATGCATCCAGCTTCCAGAAGAAATGAGTGGGGCTGTATTTCATAGCTCAAGCTAAGATGGGCCAAAGCACTTAATTTTGCATCTACATTTTTTGGGGGAATTGACCTTATGCAGTTGGAATAGCCTACAGCATAGCTTAGCTAATACTTCCCACAAAAGAGCAGGGTCATGTAGCAGGCCCTGTGGCAACAAAACCTTAGGGAAGGGCGAAAGAGATGTTTGTTATGATGTTATTTGGGGTTGGTCAAGAGAGAGGCAGAGTTTGGCTCCAGCTGGTGTTTATGGCACACATCTGAGAACAAATTACATGTGGCTAGAAGGAAGACTCCATGTTATTATGGCTAAAATCATGTCTCAGTATCTAGCCTCTATTTTAAGTAGGTGATGCATATATGTTCTCATGCCAGTACTCTTCAGTCTTTTAGCTGAAATAGTAATTCTCCTTCCCTGGGATTTACCCATCTGATGTATTAATAGGCAGCAATCATATGCCCTCTTAACGTTTATCTTTCTAGGCTAAAAAAAGCAAAGCCCTTCTGGACTCATATGACCATGTCTCCCCTTTTTCCAGATCACTCTAGTGTCATTCTTTGCACTTGTTGCATCTTTTTCTCTCCTTTCCCAGTTCTTCTGGATGTCACTGCTGTCTTCCTCAGTACTGGCAATGTCATTTTGACTTGAAGAGACACCTAATACCTACATTCTTCCTCCAAGGAAACACCTACATTTTTCCTCCAAGGTCATAAATGAAATTAATTGGTGCCAAAACCAGTCCATAAAGGAATTTCACTAATGATTGCATTACAGAGACCAGGCCAAACACAGCAGAAGCTCTGATTAGTTTGCTGCCTCTTTGGTGAAGAAATATGTCAGCTAGTGCATCCAGGAATAGCTGGGTCCAGCCTTTGCTAGTAGCAATCATTCTCCACTCTGCATCTGGCAAGTTAAAATCTCCAGTAACAACAATTCCTCGTACTTTATGTCTCTCTAAAAACTTTAGAGACCTTCACCAATATCCTGATCCAACCATGGACAACTGCAGCAGAAGTCTAGTCATCTTTCCTTGAGGTGATTTGAACCCAGACAGGTTCTGTTTTATCATCTCTACTGCTTCTTATTTCTTAATAGTCAACTATAACATGAATGGGCAATACTATGACACACCTCCACTCATCTTTGTTCTTCTTCAGAGCAGTGCAAATCCTTCAGTCTCAGTGGTCCAGCCATGACAGCTGCCCATCATGCCTCTGGCGTTTCTGACAGTTTCATAGCCTCATTCTAGCTCCTCCACTATATTGCTCATGAGCACTTTGTCTTAATGTTCAGTTGTTTCCATTGTTTCTCTCATTTTCCCACCTGGACTGGGTATATAACATTGGATGGAGCATCTGCTTCCTGCTCCAATCAGTGTTATACTCTTGCTGTCATATTTTCTTTTATTCATCACTGTATCTTAGTTTTTATGCTCTTCATTCAACTAGCAATCAAAAGCAAGCACGGAAACCACACAAATCCCAACTAAAAAGCACACACAAACTCCCAAATCCTCCTCTCCATGCCTTAATTTAAAGCCCGTCTTTTCCACCTGACTCCCAGAAGGCTATGTTCCTGCACATGCACCCTCCAGCTGCCAAGGAAAGCCCTCTTTCTGCGGATGCCATCAATGTAACAATACCTCACTGACAGCAATTCCCAAGCAATATCTGTGATGTCTGGGTCAAGGCTTTGCCCTCTTTCTCTTTGTCCAAATTTCACAGAGAAATGAGCGCTGTTTTGGGCAGTGTCTCCAGTCATCCTTCTTCCATTTCAGTGGGAATCTGGACATGCCATTTGCCTCAACATGAAGGGAATTGCTGGTTTATCATTTCAAGCTCCTTTTCAGTTCCAGATGTTTATCTCTGTCGCAACAGGGATGACGGTTTGTCTTAAAGAGTCCCCACTCACATAGGCTGTCTTTTCCTGGAGCTCCTGGTGGTCCCTGGCTCCATTCTGCCCCTGGCCCTTTCCCTTGGCAGATCTTCCTGTAGCGTCTCCTTCTTTGCAGCTTCCTGGGTGTTACTCTCATTCGTGAGCATGTGCCTCTCTATACTGCACTTAGTGCGCAGGCAGGGTCTGGGATGGGATGGCAGGATCCTTGCTGCACTGGGATTTCCAGTCAGACCAGCACACACCTTCTGATAGCCTAAAACCAAACAAAAACCTCCTTAGAGGATGTGTGCAAGTAAGTGAAATATGGCAGCTGTTGAGCAACTTGAAGGAAAACTACTATATAGCTTTAGTGTTCAGAGCATAGGGACATTTTATTCCTTTGAAAGTGCTGGCTGGAGCAAGCTAAAGTGGAAACCTGAACTCACAAAAATGGCTGTGAGATTTCATCAGTGTGGAAGCTCTAGCCCTAATTTAGCCTTATCCAGATCCCAGCTCTCATGCTTACTTAAAATAGCAAGGGCAGGCTGCGACAGCACAACACCAGAACATACAACTACCTTTGCCTCCAGACAACTCTGGTTACAAGCTTTAGCTGAGACTCTCACTTTCCCAGGAGATAGGCAAATATTACTACACTCATATGGTGCAGTTGAGTGACAGCTGTTAAGTAAGTGACTTGGTCATTGCTCGTGACAAAAGTCAGCCAGACACCACAAATCCAGACAGCTACTAATGGCCCTCAGCACTAGGTGAGAACTGGGAGTGGCTCAGGATTCAGGTTATGTGCCTATACAGTAGATATCTCCACTTGAGCATGTCACTTAGACTGCCTTTATGATCAGAGAAGAGACATGGGTGTATCTAGAGCATGAGTGCTCTGGTCCATCTGAGAGGTCTCCTCAGCTGAGTCCACCTGCCATGGCGAGGACCCTCTCCTCGTCGCTCTCCACCAGCTGCAGGGAGGACCTAGAAAATTAATTTAGATAGAGACAGATACAGTGGACACATCTTAAGCATCCTAGTCCAGGGGTAACACCTCCTCCTCCCTGACACCACCCTTTTTGTCACAACGCTGCTGGGTAGCATCACTCAGTAGAGCACGTGCGTTATTTCCAATGAGTTTCCATCCCAGACAAATCTGCATTGCCAGGGGCGAGTGATATGATGCTCCCACTTGCTGGCTGGGAAGCAAACTGCCACTGCAGAGCAAAGTGAGGTGGCAGCATCATGTGACTGTGTCCCCCCGCCTCCCATCGGCCTTGCTCAAGGTCTTGTCGCAAGGCAGCGACAGGAATAGTGCTTGCAAATGCCACCTCCTTATCCCACTTGTCCCAGTGCCAGGCGCCCAGATGCCCAGCCCTGGGCCCCACAGGGAAAACAAACAAACAAAAAAACCCGCCTGAGTGAGCACAGTGGCAATGCCTGGGTGTTGCCGTGAAGTTCAAGAACAGGTTAACACTCACACCGCAACACTGGCTGCACATACAATAGCAGCACAAGGTGCCAGCGCTGGAGGCCGGAGGCCCAGGGAAACGTGCTGGAAACCGGGGGCCCCATCTGGCCGTGTCACTGCTCCCCAGCTACAGAAACACAGACCTTTGTGGGCAATGCCCAGATGGGATGATTAAACAAGCCGGGGGGGGTTCATTTATGCTCATTTAGACAGCTATCAAAATGTGTTAGCATGGGCTCTGAACAGTTTGGAAGATTTGGGCACCTGTCCACTCTGTAGTAAAAATGTGTTTCTTTTACTTTAGTGAAAAGGTCGTGCATCACAGGCTACTGCCAGCTAAYGAGAAATAAGTCTGGACAATTAATCAATACACAATCTCCTCCGCTAATCATATTGATGGAAGATGAGCTCCATCCCCCAGGAAGGGCAAAGGCCATTGAGCTAAACCATTTAGCATCATTTATTTATATCCTCAGTGGCTCAGTAATTTGAGTCTTGCCTGATAGCATCAGGTCCCCAAGGGCTAGGAAATATTGTCCATCTGGAAGAAAACCCCACCAGATATTTCGTAAGAGAAAATAGCCTTTTAACAGAAATGAATACTTTAAAAGGCAAATGCATTCCTTTTCTCTGAATTTTCAACCACATGCATGTGTACACAAAGAACTACCAAAACACTCCACGCAAATGGTCCAAAAAATGTCAGTTTCTAATGGAACTGTGCAAGAAAACATTAGCAAGGTCTCAGGGCATAGACTGGTCTCAGTTGCATCAGAATGTCCTACCCTAGAGGTCTATCATGAAGTCCAAAAAGAGAATTTGCCCCTCACACATTCATCCCATCCATCCCATATCTCTCCTCTAGCAGGCACAAACTGGCATGTAAAAAACCTGGCCCTTTAGGTAAGGTGAGTTCATGCTTGTGCAATTAAAGCCTATGTTGTAACATATACGCACCAAGGGACAAAGCTGATGTCAAAGCACAGCTTTTTCTGCAACACAGCTGGTTTTCTGGCTCCCTGACACAAGTACTGCTCTTACCAAGCTGCAAAGAAGTAGGTGGTAAAACTGTAAACTGGTAATTGCAGATTGTCCCTCTTTTTCTGTGTGGGCCTAGGCTGCCCCATGATCCCCAAGTCCTCGCAAAAGCTGGCACAGCCCTTCCATCCACCCTCTGCCAGACTCAGTAACCTGCAAAGAAAAGCACTGGTGCTAGCAAAGAAGCTGTTTACATATGCGGGTGCCTGCTGGGACTTATTTACAGAGCACTGCTGAGAGCCACCAAATCTGCTTGTATAGCTCTGGAGACTGTTCAAATCCTCTGTTCCCAGACCAGCGATTAACACTGTGCAGAGAGAAGTTAGGACTGAGGATAAAACTGAGCTTTCAGAACAAGGGCCTCTGATCTCAAACTGAACAAACATTTCCCCTTGCCTGTGTCAGCTGGTTTAATTTCCACTAAAAGGGCAGATTGCTTTGGAAACTGCACCCACGCGGGTGAATTACCTTCCTACTCAGCAGAGATAGCTCCCGCAAGCACACTGTCCCACTCTCTCTATCAGGTCACAGAGGGAGCTCCCTCTCCAAGCAGCTAGCTCAGGGAAGGCTCAGAGGGAAGTCTCACAGCTCAGATCTTGGCAGGAACAAGATTATACTCTTCAGAGCCTCACCTCCTCATTAACCCTTACTTATAAACAGTCACAGGGCTAATGTGCTCGGAAGGTGTGCCTGATCCTGCTGGCAGCAGACTGCAACACAAAGGCATCATGCAACAGCTAAACCTGCCCTTCAAAAGGACTACAGCAGCCAGAGCAGGATTTTCTCACACTTTGAAAGCATCTCTGGACAGGATAAATTTAGTTGCATTGGCAAGGACGTGCTCTATGTGAACAGGGTCCATGGAAGCACCATACAGAGCCTGGTGATAGCAACAGCCTGAGGCACAGCCTGTGGAATGCATAGTTCTCCTTAACACCAGAGCGGGCCTCCTCCACTGCTCTGTGTGTCCCATACACTGAGCATATGAAATGTGGTGAATGACTATTAGCTGCCCTTAAAGTCTGTGGCTTTTAATCTATATGTACAGAGCATATGTGGAAGTATAGACACATATATGTGTATGCAAAGGCCATCATTCACATGCTCATAGTATGAAAAGCCCATCCAACCAGCAGTTGTTGCCTCCACTACTGCCAATAACTGATGAGGTCTTGCTGAAAAGTGCTCTAAGCTTACATGCGTTCCTGTTTAATTTTGTGCTAGTCTTTCCCAACTGAGTTCACAGAGAACACCGCTATTGTGCAGGCCAGAGCCTTTCTGCCATGCCAATACACGCAACAGCTGAAGTTTCATAAGCTGCCTGCCATCGGGAGGACAAAGCCCCGTTGAGTGGGCATTGGCTATGCCTTCCCTCATAGATAGCGAGGGATCAGCTGAATGCAAGTTTGGCAGCGTCCCAGGGCATGGCACAAGGCTAGCCAAGCATGTGAGGCAGAGTCATTATCATCAGAGCTCTGTTCCCAACAAAGTGAAGACATTCATTTTCATCTCAAACTAATATTTGTCCATACTCTTTCCAAGCAGAGGAAGAAAGACACACACACACACTGTGCCAGATCCCCTGCTGTGATATATTTCTCCTAACACGTTGCCTGTACGGTTACACCACTGTACTCTAAAGGGGCTGCAAACATGGGAAAACACCTTAAAATCTGAATCCAGGGATAGCATCCAATAGTGTAAAGTAGGAACAATAAATAAGGAATCTTTGGGGAAGGAGGGTAGAAGAAATGACTTAATTCCATGTGTTTTCCCACCACAATGGCTAAGGAAGCTAAGGGGAAACTAAAGGGCAAGTGAAAAAGGCTTGTTCATTCTCCTTTAGGTGAAAGGGGGTGTTGGTGTTGGCCAGAGCATCTGCCCTGGCATCTCCTTGTCCATCTTTAACACCTGAGGCAGAAAAGATGAATTGCTAGGACCCATCTCTGCGTTTTAGCTCTGGTTTAGGGTACAGGCCAGTTAGTCAGCCTCACAGGCTAACCAAGATGCCCAAGGAACTTCCTCCTGCTGAGTATAATCCTAATTCCTTATAGCATTTGTTTGTCTTCTTTGTAACTTGACTCTGTCCATGAACCAGATTCGCTCACATTTATAAGTAAACAAAAATCCTTCTTTAAACAATGACTTACGGCAAAGCTGAGCCTGAGTGATCTGACACATACTGGAGACACTCTGCTTCTGCTGGGACAAAGCAACATTATGCAAAGTTGCCCTGGGAAACTTCTTGTATGTCTATTGCCCACAAAGTAGTGTGGATGCTGGGAGTCCACAGAGCATTGAGTTGCAATGCTCTGTCCCAGGCAGGCAAGACAAGCTGTATGATACAGAGAGGAGTGTCTGTGTCTGCACAAGCACTCAGTCCAGAACAACACGAGAGTGACCATTGCAGACACCAGGGTAGAGGGAGGCAGGGTACAACAACTCTGCCATGGGGCTTGTGTAGCTACATCCCCCCCAAACTGGAGCTGCTTCATGTCCAGCCAGCTCAGAGCACAGCCAAAGTGACAGGCTCTGTCCCCGCCTCTATGGAGATATGTCCCTTGCTTGCTTCAGAGAGGAACGAAACAGAGCAGTGGCCCTGCAGCTGGGCAGCTTTTCAGCTGTGCCATTAATTCACCTCCAGGCTTTCTATGGTCCGCGTAGATGTGGGTCCCTTAAGACTGTCCCAGCACGATGAGATCTGGAGAAGGGGGTTGGGGAGCAGAGTGAGAGTCAGTGACAAAATGGACAACACAGCCCTAGAGTGGCAGGTGTCAACTCCTTTTCTAGCCAGCTTTCCTCTCCTTTAGCAGCCCATGGGACATTCTCTGCAGGTCACTGCAGACCTCTCTCGCAGCGTTTGTGTCCCTAAGAGGGAGGCGGTGCAAAGGTGTGCAACACATGCAAGGAATGGGACAGGACCTCACCCTGCTCCTCACCTTCAGCCACGGTTTGGGCATTAGCAGGCCTGCAAGCCCAGCTAACCAGCCTGCAGCCAGCACTGGAGCTTGCATGTTTCTTGCCTCCTCTGCTACTTGGTTGGCAGCGGGAGGTAGGTGTCCTCACTCAGCTTCTCTGAAAACACAGCGAAGCAGTTGCTGAATGGCTAAGCCATTTTCTTATCTCCATGCATAAGCCCCCTGCCCTCATCTTTAGGGAGGCCCAGTGGGGCTTCATTTGTGGTATTATCTGAGTGGGAAACAGGTGACTGAGAAACAGAGCCATGCAAGCTATTTAAATGCATGCTGTGCGGGCCTGGGAGATGGGCAGTGCAACAGGCAGCTGTGCGGAAGCTGAACTCAATGTGGGCACCGGGTGTGCAGGGGCACCTTACACCTCCCTGGATGCTGCAGGTGACAGGCTCTGAGTCGCAGCTGGGTGCGGTGTTGGGTAGGTGCAGGAGCAGCTCCATCCTGCCCATAGGGCCCACAGACTGCTGAGGTGGTGAGGAGAGCTGGGGCAGTCGCACAGGGCTCATATTCCTCCCTCTGTTGGGGGCTGCTCTTGGGCTGGCAGCAGGATTTGTCCCCTCCAGGCACTCCTTTTGCATCCGGGGGTGACCAGGGTTGCTTGCAGTCCTTTCACAGGGTGTAGTGAAGAAACAGGGCAAGAGCCAAGTTAAGCTCGTGAAGAAAGGCAAGAGCCACCATAAACACACCCGAGCCTGAGCCCAGCAGGGGCAAGGGCTTGCTCTGTGTTGTCCCTTTAAACAACATTCAGGGAAGTAGGATAAGCCAGTGATTGGCTCCCAGGAGCCAGGACTCCTGGGTTCCCTGGCCTGCCTTGTCAGTGACCTTGATTTTTGACTTTGCCTCTGTGTTTCTGTCTCCCTGCTATTGCAGCAAAGGGAGAGGGCACCATCCACAAGACATTTGCCCCCGCTGAGAACAGCAGCAGAGGGTCACTTTGGCTTGGCACTGGCCAGCAAAGAGAGGGAGAGTGTAACGCTTCCGTCACATACCCAGGCTGCCTGCCAGAGCGCTGGGAGCACAGAGCCTCAGGAATTGAATCCCTGGGGAGATGGCAAGTTTCGCCCATTTGTTTCCTTGCGGCCACCCTGCAGTGCCCTGTTTCCATGGGGCTGCTCTGGAGAGCAGGGAAACACAGCAGCTCAGGAAGCTGCTGCCGCAGAGGAATTTAAGTACCTGCACACCATGCTGTGGATGTGATCCAAAAAGCTAAGAAACGTCTGAACCCCACAGAGCCTTTGATCCCCTGCTGCTCCAGCACCTCAGCCAGTGCCCATCTGCAGCCCAGGGGCATGCTTGAGCTCTGCGGGGAGCCTCAGCTCCCCTCAGCTCTGCGGGGAGCCTAGTGGGGGACAGGCTCTCGCCATCTCCAGCCCAGAGCATGTCTCCTCATCTGTGCTACTGCTTTACAGCCTGCTGGGGCCTCTGCACCCAGGCCAGGAGTTAATATTTCATCTTGAGGTCCAGGAAAGCTCAGGGAAAATTGCCTTGAAAGCCAAAGGTAACTCTAAAATATTCCCTTCTGGACTCTGAAATGTTGCTATTAGAAGTGTATTCGCTGATAAGGAAATGGTGCTGGACCCAGGTTAACAGCTGGGGACGTTATTCATGGAAATCAGTGTCACACTTCTCTCTCTATTGTTTTCATCTGTCTTTCCCAAACTCCACCTTTATGAATACTAACAACATTACTCTTGTAGCTCTAGGGAGGTAAAGCGAAAGCAAGCTCTCCAGCAGAGGCAAATCTGGTCATCCTGAAAAGGTTTCTTTGTTCTCATTGCATGGGATCATTCTTCTACCATAAAGCAGATTTATGTGAAGAACAGTGGTGGCACAGGGAATAATGATACCATTTTGTTTAATAATTAACCCGCATGGTCACCTGGTGCCTCACGTTCCAGCAGACTCGCAAGGCAGAAAGAGAGCGGTGTCTGGAGAGCTAGGCATGAGGTGAGCAGTCAGGAAAAACTGATTTCTCCTTCTTCTGCTCACTTACTTTGTGCCCTGACCTACCTCACTTTGCCAGTGTTTGGGGTTCTCCATCAGTAACATTACAAAGGCTCTAGTACCTATATGCATATCTTCCTACCTACAGAGCACTATCCCGACAGTGCTTTGAACTCTGCATACTCTGCATACACTGCATGTAACTCTGTAAAGCAAACTATGTGGCAAGAATTAAAAAAAGAAGTCAAGAGAAATTCAACCCCTTGAATTCTCTAGCTACCATGAAAAAGCACCATCTTGCAACCTATCACTGCCTAGTTCAGAAACCACCAGGAATGGCCTCAAAGACCCAAGATACAAGTTTCAGTAGAATTTGTTGGAAACTTTTTGCCTTTTTTTTTTTTCAAATTCTAATACCATTTCATCACAACCAAAACATTTCCAGGGAAAGAGCTGCTTTCAGAGAATTTGCCAGCCTGAAGTTTTGTGGAGGGAATCCTTTTTGTGTGAGAGAAAATTAGACATTTTTTGAAATTAAAAAAAACAAAAACCTAACTAATTTTCATATTTCTAAAGAAAACATTTTAAAATTATTCAAACAAAACATTTCAAATCAAGCAAAAAGTGACTTTTTTCCATAAAATATCAATTCTTTGGAATTTTAGAGACTACAGCTTTTTATCCCAACTCAAGATATATAGGTTTTCCTCAATATCTGGAATCTTGGGGAGAGGGGGAATCTATTTCCCACTTTGCTTGGCTTTTAGAGAAGCATAATACAATAAAGCAGAAAGGAATTTGACTGCAAAAATCTAAACCTGAAGCAGAATACTTTACTTTGGTGAAAATGAATGCCTTAGATGTCAGCATGCATCTCATTGTCTATGACCTGAACTCTGTTCCAGTATCTCTGTCTATTTTAAGGGGTGTCCAATTTGCTGGTCTCTTCGGTGCCTCATGGGCAGAAATGTGATTCCTTCTGGAAACCATCCACTCGGCAAGACAGCTGGGCTTTTACTGAGGGCCAAATCTGCAATGTATAATGCAGCACCTGAGAGGTCGATGAGGATGCCCCAAGCAGTGCTGTCAGCAACAACTGTGCAGGGTAAGTGCATCTGCAAGAGGCGGTTCAGCACCTCCTCGGACCAGATTTCCAGGGTTTCACAACCTCAACACTCAGGCTAGACCAGTGAAGGTGGGACGGACTTTGGTTTACGCAGTTCACAAAACTCCCACTTATTTCCAGTCCTCTGGCATCAGGCAATCTTCAGCTACATGCTGACACCCACATCCTCCCCACCCACCCTGCACAAGTTTCCTGTGCAGGCCTCCTCCACCCTCTGCAGGCTTTAGGCCACAAAGCCTCCTGATAGCTTGTGCCAGGTAACTGCTTCTCCACATCTCATGGAGGCTGCCAGCCAAGCTTTGCTGCCCTGCTAGTCCAACAGTCTGAAGCAACCTTCAAGAAATTGGCAGCTAGGTGAAAGTACACAAGCAGATTGAAGCTGGTTATTCAGCATCCAGGGATCAGAGCAAAAGAGAGTAAAGCTGATTTGACTGTGTCCTGCAAGATGTCCCTGTCTAAGAGTCGGTTTTGGAAGCCCCAAAGCAGAAACTAAGTAGAGCCAAAGGCCAAGGTAACCAAAAATTCATGGTCCTGGAGGACTTCTGACTGGGCTCCCAGAGGAGAGACCAAGAACCAGTGACAAGTTGGAGCATATTATTGCAGACCATGTCTAACATGGGTACTGAGGTGTTGATCCAAACACTGCCCTGCCTTCTCTGCATTTCCTACAGTCAGCCCTGGGGAAATTCTGCACAATGGTGTAATCTTTGACTCATCAAACCAAAGTGGGAGAGACAACAGTCCAAACCAGGAACAAGCTATAGGAATTGGCAAGTTTCAGAAGAAAGCCTTGAAAATCCTCCCCCTGTCCCAACCCACAGTCCTAATTGTTCTTGAGAGCCCTAATACTGGTTTCATTTACTCTGCAACCACTGAATCATACTATGATGTTCCCTTCACATACCACCTGGAGAGCTTGCAGAGTGCACTGGCTGGGGTGGGGGAGGACGACAACTGAGAAATTGCACCCCAGGTGCCTGGCCAAATCACATGGTTGTGTAAGTCCTTCAGAGCAGAGGTGAGTGATCTGGGGGAGGGAAGATCTCAACCCCCTGCTTTTGCTTAGCACCACCACAGGCCTTGTGAAATGCCCAGTCTGTAAAGCTGGTCCCCCACCTAAGGGAGTACTAAGGATTCATAGCTAAAATTCTCCCTTTCCAGTCCTTGAACAAGCAAAAGTGTCTCAACATATCCTCCCCAGCCCATCAAGCTCGATGGTGTGTGACTAACTCTTTCATTGACTAAAGCCCTACCACTTCACTCACGTGACCTTATATAACTGCTCATCTATTTAGTTAATGAATGGAGCTTGAGAAAATTTCCATTGCCCAAGGCCCTTGGGAGAAAATGCGTGAGCACAGTCTCCACCTTTTGTATGCTGATGTGGGATTTTCCTATGGATTAACTGAGTACAGTGGAATTTTTTATTGTTGTTGTCACTGAGGCCTGAAATGGTAAGTGAACAGCAGAGCACCATGGAGAAGGGGAGAAAAAACAAAAAATAGTCTCGTGCCTGAGCCAGAGGAAACAGGAGACTCCCTGTCCCAGGAGGAGCAGCAGGGACAGCGTCATCTCTGCGGTCAGGGACTGCTCCTATTCCCAGGCAGGTGGCAGCTGCCAGGCAAGCACTGCTGTGTTTGCTCAGCACTGCATGGAGCCAACACACCTCCCAGGCCTCTCACTTCCCTCCCCAACCACTGACACAGCAGCACCAGCCCACGGGTGTCCGGGGGTGCGGGGAGAAGTGCTTGATTGGCCAGACCTGGTCCTGGGGCTGGCCTGCAGCTCTTGCTGACCTACCACAAGCAGGACTGAGCACAGCCCCTGCTGAAAGGGCTGCTGGGATTGCTCTGCAAGCTTAATCCCTCAGCGAGCTGTACAGCTTTTCTTCTGCTCACAGGGAAGGCATCCATGGGAGTCTGGCCTGCTCTTCTTCCTCCAAATGTTCTGTACATCTCCACCTCCCACTCTGATGGTGGGCAGCAGTGGAGCAGGGTGGAGTACACCCACCTCCTACAGAGGCATGTCAAAGGCAAACACACTAGTATTTACTGCAGGTAGGAGCAGGAGGGAAGCTGGAGATACTGTGGTATTTCTAAAGTTCATACTCATGCTTTGGACATTCCCATTTTAACCACTGCCTTGTGATGTTGCCTAAGATGGAAATGATGGTCCCTCCATGGGCGGCAGGCTGTAAGAGGGGAGCTGTACCGCTCCCAAAGCACTGTTGTGCAAAGGAGTTTGTAAGTGCTGGAGACACATGATTTTTTCAGAAACACAATTCATGCAGTTCTCTGAGGATGTACTTTGGAATGAAGGTATTTGTCTGGTGTGCAGTGTGAACTCACAGCACAAGCTGCAAATCTCATGGCCAAGGGCTTGGGGAATGCTGCTGAAGTTGATAGGGTAGATCAGCACAACTTCATCTGCACACTAGGCTACCGTGGAAGACGGAAGTGGCTGCACTGAAACACTGGAGGATACGCCTTCCAATTCATGGAGAGAAAATGCAAATGCAGCCCTAGCCTCTGTAACGTCTGGTCTATGTGCAACAATGAGTGAATATTTAACTGCAGGAAGAACATTCCCTTCCAGAGATCGAAGCGGCCAAGTTAATCAGTTCCAGACTATATTCAAGTCATGGGTGCCAAGAGGACAATGCAAGTTCAAAACCTTGAGGATGTTCAAAGTCTTCTGCTACTTTCTGGGCAGTTGCCAGGACTCCCCTGAGATGCTAAAAGGGAGGATCTTGTCACCTGCTGGAAAAGGGTGACAATTAACTTACTCAAGGACATGTTTCATAGAGGGGTGAAGAGGTGAAGAAGCGGCAAACAGGGAGTTTGGAGATCCTCCTTTTGTATCCCGAAGAGGCTTCAGAAGTTTGTGAGAGGAGACTGCCACCGCAGCTGGGCAGGGAGAGCCCTCAGGCAGGTCTGCAGAGGTTTCCCAGACAGGTATCTTGCTGGATGTTCACAGTTTCCTGCAAGGCTGAGCTCCTCATGACAGAAATTGTCACTGGTTACAGTTTTCAGGCTTTGGAAGGTGCTCGGTTTCTGCTAAACCCTCCTCTTTCACAACAACATATTTCCAATTATTCTTTCAGCTCAATATAGTTAATTTGCCTTCATCTGTCTCTCCCTCACAGAGCCAGTCAGTTCCCTTCAGAGATTATGCAGTGGGGAGAGGAAGGTTGTTAATACTCAGCTTTATAATAAAACAAGCTCCTCCAGACATGATGTGACTCCACTTGAAGGCCAGCAGTGCAGTTTTAAAGGTACATAATTACTTGTAATGTCTGTAGGGCTGGCATCACAGTCCTGGAGGCCTCGGACAGAGATTTAGATATCTGCACACCCTCTCCCACCCCTGTCACTGGATGACAAGCTAATGAGCTGGGATCATCACTGCTCACTCCTCTGCCTCACTCTGACTTCCTCTGCACTTCAATGTAGACATGTATCTCCGTAGAAGAAAAACACTTCCAGAACACATTTACTTGTAGGCTCTGTTGTCTTCCCCACAAAACCCCTTAAGATCCAATGTAAGTGGCTCAAGCCCCCCCCCCCCCCCCACACACACACACACAAAAAGTAGTCCTTTCTCTAGGGCCCGTTTGGTTTGAAAGACCACTATCTGAAGTTGGGAGGAAGAAGGAGGGAAGTGATGCGGTGGCCTAAGTCCATCTGGATGACTGAGCATCTCTTAAGTACTTCAGTCAAGGCACTTTGCATTTACTTTTTTGTTGTTATTGTTGTTAACAGTCAAAGAGGCAAAGATTTTACCATACAGTTGAAACCTTCATTTATTATTCATTATTTATTATTCCTCCTACAGGAATGATAGATTAGAAACCGTAAACTGAATGCTGGCTACAAAATAAAAAAGAAAAAGTCTGTGTTGTTATTTTTCATTTTGGATTCAGGTCTTCTGCACTGAATTGCCCTAGCCAGGCACTGTGAAAGGTTTTTCCTGAAATAAGATGACAGGGGTAAGGGGTCCAGGCTAATCTGATTAGAACAGCTAAAGCCATATCACATTGCTCCAGTGGGGTCATACAGTTGATCGCTGGGGTGAGGAGTGAGGAGGCTTCCCAGGGAAGCAGCAGGGATGGGACACACCAGAGAAGCCAGGCAAAATGGGCACTTGGGCCCTAAGGCTGCTAATACTGCCACCACAGTATCCTGGGTGCTTTTCTGGGGGGCTGCAGCCACCGAGGGAGCATGGGGACAGGCAACAAGCCCTCAAAAGCACCATTTCCTCAGGAAAGAGGGCTGGGACAAGAGCAGAGAGGGTATTTGGGAGGCAAGCAGGTTAGCAGCTGCCCCTCAAGCGATGTTTTTATACCCACCCCTGCAGCGTCTGGGACGGTTTGCTGGACCTCACCCCGCCTGGTGGTTCCCGCACTCCTAAATGGCACTGGCATAAAGGCCAGGCCTGAGGCTTTGAAAAAAACATAAGGACAAAGAGGCCACAAGCAGTGGAAAGTTAGCGTTCAGCTGCCTTGGGGAACCTGTATTATTAAACAGGTGCAAACACCAGCTGCCGCCCACCCTGGGAGCAGCGTATGGAGAAGGCGGCTTTCCACAGTGCCTTTGCAAACCCATACTCCTGTCAAACTCAGGAGTTAAAAGAGCTAAATCTCCAAATAACGTTCAAGTTTAACCACAGCTTTACCACTCTTGTTTCTTTGCTATTTTACCTTCCTGCCCTACTGTAGACCAAGATCATTTGCTAGCAAATAAGACAAAGGATCATTGCTGCCAAAATCTGTCCTCCAAAGCCAGAACTAGCACTAAGCAGGCAAGTAGGGGCACGGAGAGCTGTGCAGAGAGCGGAAGAGATCAACCTCTATTATTTTGCTAAGTCTCTGTTGACTTTGAGGCAGGACTCTCAGGGAAAGGTAACAGCTGGTATTAGACAACTGATATAGCTTGAAAAACCAGACAAGCTTTTAGACACACAAATCCTTCTTCTGGGCTGAATCAAAAGACTATAAACATCAAGCTAAGCACAGGCTGGAAAGGTTTGCTTTAAGTCTTCCTTTTTCAGAGGAGAAATGAGGCTTCACAGTGAAAGAACTTGCCTCTAGACACACAGCAAAAGAGGGGATCCCTGATGAATGAGCTCCCAGGCTCCTCTGCCATGAGATGGGACTTTGCCATCCATGGAAGCCATCACTTTTGCTGGATCCATCAAACAGAACCTGCTATGACATGCAAGTAGCAACCTTGTGCAGCACTGGCAGATCTTTGCCCCATTTTGTGGTTGCCCACCAGCAGTGCACAAATGCAACTCAGACCCAGCCTCATAACGCAGACCCGTGGTCTACACTGACTCTGGAGGTTTCAGGTCACCTCATGCAACTGCTTCACCTCAGTCTTCACTGCACAGTCATTGCATCTTATAAAAAATGAACAGTTTGCAGTCTGTGGGGGGAGCCATCAGGGTTGAGCAGAGCTCAGGAACTGTGCAAGCACTAGAAGAAGCAGGTGAGTTAGAGGGGGCATGGTGTGATGACACTGTCAAGCTGCAGCTCATGGCCAACGAGGCAAGCTATACTCTGCCAGGTTTCAGGGACAAGCGCCAGAGGCCCTGTCCCAGATGCAGGAGCTAATTACATTGTATCCTGGGATCTGTAGTTCCGCTTTAGGCCAGCATGCTTGATTTGAACTGCAGCCCCTTTGGTCTGTGGGCGGATGCCTTGGCTTCAGTATTGCACAATGTGATTTGCGCAGAAATGCACTGCATTCGAGCATAACTGCCTCAAGTGTCACAGGAGAAACCAGCCTACAGGCGGCAAATGCTGGCCCTGCAACTTATTACTCAGCTCTGCAATTTCCCATTGCACAGTGTGGCCATTTTGAGACCTGCTGCTTCAGGCCTGTCTCACCCCCTGCTTTCCCTGTATTACGATACCCTAGTGATGCTTCCCTGGCAACAATACCATTTTGTTCAGGAGAGAAAAACCCAGAACCGATTAACACTGCTATCAACAAGCAGGTGTCTCGGGTGGCAACAAAAGCACCAGCATCAATAATGGAGAGGGCAGAGAGAGAGAGATGCAATGAAGTGGAGAGAGGGAAGCCAATCAAGTTAATGAAATAAGGTGCAAGGTTAGTGAAGGGCTATTTATAGACTCCAACTGGTTCAGCCCTTGTGCACTTAGAGGCTTGTTCAAACTGGCTCCTTAGCAGCAGAAATAATCATTACAGAAAAGAAAGGAAAAAAAAGTGAAAGCTCGGAAAATTCACTGCCGGAGGTAAAGCTTTAAAGCCAGGGCTGGCTGGAGTCAGAAGTAACTGCATTACTGAGAGATTGAAAGGTTAATAGGAAACCAGCTGACACTGAAAGGGAACAATTAGAGAGGTTAAGGGGCTTAATATTAGATTAATGGTTGCCTGGAGGAGCAGAAGCAGAGATTTCAGGAAAATGGTAAATGGTGCACAGAAAGCTGTTTTTCATGGATAGAGATCCCCAGCTGCTCCTGCAGCTTTCTGGGTGAACTGGAAGAAGGTTGTTCCTCTGTTCCCCACCAGTCTTGTTCAGTCTCCTCAGTGTCCATCTCTCTTCCTCTCCCATCCCTTCTGTTTGTCTCTTGAACTCCCTGCAGGTTTGCTCTTCCCCCCGCATGCACTGTCTCTGTGGTCTTCTCTTAGTGTCTCCTTTGTGTTCCTCCTCCATCCTCCTACCGTCTCCTTAAAGGTCATAATAATAAAATAATAATTAGCCTTCCCATGGCCCTGACATCCCTCTTCAGTGTGTTGCTCTCCAGTGGCAAAGGTGGCGGGGATGGGACATGACACATTTCTCCCCATTACCCCAACCAGAAATCTAAGCTTTGGAGAAAAAAAAAGAGCTGCCAAAGGTCAGATGGCAGGGCCAATCTCACCTCCCAGGTCTGTGCCACAGCATCTTCTTCCCTCTGGGTAGATAGATGGACAATACTGACAGTGGTGGAGCCCCTGACTACCAGCAGCCATTTGAAAAGGCTTTCTTAGCAGGAAGGAGTTGGAGATTCTGCAGGGAACAGTGATTTAGCAAGATATGGACTTATGACATAGATTGATGGCACCTCCAGGCCCAAAAGGGGGATTGAAGGTACTAAGGAGGAAACATTCAGCCCATGGACAATACTACTGAGAGACTGAAGGAACACAGTCCTGCCAGATGAAAGGCCACATACATGCTGCTGCTGCATGGTGTGCTGAATACTGAAGTGACAAAAGGTTGAAACAGGCCTCATGCAAGAAGACAACAAAAGAAAGGAGGGTTGTTGTATAGCTCAGAGGTTCTGGAGGCTCTCCTGAAACCTTGTGCTGCAAAGGGAACGAAATAAGTAGTTCTCTGCTTCCACGCTGCACAGGAGGAGTAGCAAAGGGTTTGGGACCCAGCTGATCTCTACAATGCACAGATTCCCCAGCCATAAAGCTGGCCTGTCCCATGTCCCCAGGATCACTGCTGTTGCTAACACACTCAGTCCCCTGAGACTCCCTGCACCTTGTCACATAGCACAGCCAGCTGCTGCTGAGGAGGATGCAGGGAGCATTCAACTGCTCCTTGCACCACCCTGAGGCACTGCTGAGGCCCAAGGAGAAATCCTTCCCTCCTGCACTGCCCCCAGCTGCTGCGCTCAAGGATCTTCCAAAGGCACGTGCTCCTCCCATGGGACTGGGAGAACTTTCCCCGAGTGCCTGGCCCTTGGCTGCTGCCTGTGGACTCAAACAAGCACAAGCTGGCTGGATCCATCCATCTCTTACACTGCTTCCCACAGCACAGCCTCCCCTTTGAAAATCTCCTGGGTAAGATTAGAAAGCAATGCACTCAGCACTTCCTTCTAGGGCTGTAAAAGCCAGCCTGGGACTCAGACACTGTGCAGGCACCAGATAGAAAAGTTTCCCCATTTGTGATAATGACAATGAATGCCCCAGCCTAGATGAGCTGTAGCCATTTGTGGTACATTAGCTCCAATGCACGCGAAATGCTGTGCTCTGCATTAGTACAGCCTCTGGAGTCCAGCCGGGAGGGTTCAAAGGGAAAAGACCAAGGAAACTTTGGCTGGCATCAGAAGGCAACTTGGGCTGTTTTCCTCTTATGTGCATGACAGCTGAGCACCGACTTCTCCATACCACCTGGGACACAGCTAGAAAGATCATAAAAATTGCTAGACATATAGAGAAATATTCAGGGGATGGATTCCTCGAGCCTCTCTTCCATGCAGCCACATCTGCTGAAGTGCAGCAACCGCAGCCATCTAAAAGGATAGGCTCTCCCTCCCACCGTCCTAGTCTACACAGGAACATTTCCTAGGTCTAACACAACCCCCACCCCCACCCCTGTGCCTGGCAGGCCACATCCCTGGGGCTGCATCTCTGCTCCTGAAGGTCTGATCCAATCCCAGCACTGATCTGTGCCAGAGGCTGGGGATACCCATGACCACCAGCCTGTAGCACCCCAGAGTTAAAAGCACATTTCACCTAAGGATCTCAAAGTGCTTTACAAACACCCATTAATCCTCGAGTCATTCCTAGGAGCCAGGTCTGCATTTATTTGGCTTGCCATTTGTCTCTGGAACTCATTGTGCTGTTCCCCCAGCCTGGCGAGCAAGAAAGGTAAAACAATACCCACCATTTCGCAACAAATTGCAAATTAAATGGACTCCAGCTCAACCGTGTAAGCAAAATGTTACCTTTTCCATAATCACCCCCTGCAGGCAAGAGCCTGAGAAAATGTAGCAACAGATATTCTTTAACAGTTAAATGAACTTTGACACAAAATTTTGGTGATAAGGTCTGAATCAGACAGCCAACAAGGGGTAGATTTCTGAGAACAAAAATCAGGAACCCTACTTCTTGGTTTCTTGTTTTACCAATAGTAAATCTCAATTGTCTTCCCCCCTTAAAGATGACCGTCTAGGGAAAAGAAATGCAGGTTATGCACTTTTTTGTGTCTTTATAATAGATTAAGGAGCCTGTAGGATTTCAGTTCAAGGGAAAAAGATTAAGTGTTTTTCCACTTGCTTTCTTACATTAGAAATGCAGGTCTTTCGGAGCCTAAAAGTCTCCAGTCTGTCTAGCCTAGATCATGACAAAAACAGGAACAAATGAAAGACAGGAGAGCAAGAGCAGGGCAGAGGAAAGGGGAGGGGAAATTGAGTCAGACTCCCCAAGTGCTCTTTACAAGCTACAATTGTGTCAACATACTAGCACAATGATGAACAAAATATGGGTAAGAAAAGAGGTGCCATTGACAATTTGAGTCTCCCGCTGCTTCATCAGGGTGTAAGACCCTGCAGTGGTCAAGCTCAGAGTACCCCAGAGATCTACCAGGAAGAGCACACAGGAAGACCAAACCAGGTATTCCTGACATTTCAAAGGAAA
>NW_020448619.1:81561-179920 GCF_003343035.1 Apteryx rowi
AAAAAAAAAAAAAAAAAAAAAAAAAAAGATGAAAAGGACCCTCATACCTTCCTCTTCTCAAAGAGAAGCTGTAAGGGCATGAATTCTTATATAAGCCAGACCCAGCCTACAGGAACAGGAAGGCTAAGGCAGAAAAGCAGAGCTGTGGCCGTCCTTTTCATTTCTCCTGTGTTGGCTGGGTTCATGCTGAGGGCTCCCTGGAGAGCAGATGCTGAAGGGAAAGAGCATAGAGGTGGGAAAACCAACAGTACAAAAGGCAATTACAAAGTGAAGCAGAGGTGAAGAAAGTGGCCAGAGCACAGGGCGCAGGAAATTGTCCCACTTCAGTCCAGAGCGCGGAAAGGTCACTCGACTGTTTCTGACTGGCAAAGCTGTGCCTTTTGTAGACTTTCTCTGCCCTCTTCCTGCACTTTCCTCCCTTAAAGCCTCAGGTAGGCAGGGTTAGACCTGCTCGGGTCTAAGCCCAGAAGACAGAAAAGAATAATTTCAGTCAATTCCAGCTCCCCCTGCCTCTATCCCCAATTCAGTTGTACCTGTTCAAACTACTTCTGTGGCTCAGAGATTTAATTACAGCCAGGCTGAACTATACAGGCTTTAGGCCGCTTTAATAGTCTGGGATTGAAACCTGTACGGTCATGACTGGAGGTGGCTGAGGGGTATACAAACTGTGAAAGTACAAGGGCACAACATTTGCAAGTCCCTGAGAGCTCTGAGAGCTGAAGTTCAATTTTTTAAGTAAAAACCTATTTTCTCAGTTTCCTTGAGAATCCTCTCAGGTAACTCCTGCAGAAACTTTCAAGCACCAAGAGTTAAACAATAATCATCTGTTTAAATCACCTCCCGGCCAGAAACATGCCATTGTTATTTCTAGGTGCACTGAAACATAGAAGTCCCAGAACTGTCTGCAATGACTAAGTGCAAATCCTGTGGGAATGCCTTCCCGGCGTCAGGGAGCGGGTGAATACCTGCAGTGCCCAGCTGAGAGCCCCCTCGGGCCCTGCCTGGACTTTCCAGGCCCATCTGATGCCTTGAGCTATGGTCCTACCATCAGCCGTAGAAAGGAGCTGGCAGGTGCTGTGAGGAGCTCTTGCCAAGCAGACGCCACAGCAGCAAAGTAATTGTTGATGCTAGAGCGGTGCCTGGTGGCCGGTTAGAGCAGAAACACTTTGAAAATTTTCAACAGAGGATGAACTCGCAACCAAGGTTGGGAAAATGTGTCTAGGGAAGAGCGGCTCGTCCAGCCCAGCTGTGTTTCTGCCCTGCTGGAGAGCTGCCACTGAAGTTCCCACATGCAGCAAACAAGATGCCCCAGTTTTATGAATCAGTCTGGTATTTATTTTTATTTGATCCCCAGCCCCATGCCATTCTGGATCTTTCTTTAGTTTTTAAGGTTTTGTGATTTTTAAGCCAATCTCAAGGTTATGGATGTCTTGGTTACTTTGGAATAACCGATGCAGTTTTGATTATGCAGTTCCCTGTGAAAGTCCAGATTCTGGATAGTGTAATCCCAGCAAGCCCCTTAACCTGTCAAATGATGGATGCTAAGAACATAAGGCACCCCAAATCACTGAGAGCTTTTGAAAGCTGTGCCCTTCATTTTAGATACTTTAACAGAAACCTGCTCAAAATGCCAATAACCACTGATATGCTAAGTAGGTGGAACAGGTGTGAAAATCTCTGTCCTCTTACTCCTTTACTAATTAAAGAATTATGATGTGCTGGGTGAGAGAAATAATATTGCAGGTGAAACACAGTTCTCAACACAGAGGTAGTGCCTTGGAATCTCAGGAAATGATGAACACAAAAAAAGGGAACCCCAAAGGAATAATCATCTTCAGTGCAAAAATGTAGAAATGTTGTGCCACCTCTGCAGAAATGTAACAATGGATTACATTAGACTTTGACCTCAGCCTGAAGATTTGGTGGCAACTTAGATACGAATGAAAAAATAGGTAGTGTATCATGTAATTTGTGAATTTATTGCATAAAAGAACATGGAGTTCTAGTAGAAGATTGGGATTATGTCCTCCTGAGCCTACAGCTCTTCTACAGCTGGGTGACAACACACACTTATCCATGCACACACACGCGCATGCGCGCGTGTGTGCACAGAGTTGGAAAGAGGCTCTGTTTCCAAGACCATGAAGTTTAAATAGATAAGACTGGTAATGGCAAAGAAGGATGTATGCATCTGCCCGGATCTGCCAGGGGCTGAAACAGTTAACTCTGTCTCTCAGACACTCGCTGGCCCATGTTTTCTCACTGATGGCAGGCAGTGCCATGTTAGTCAGCCTCAGCTGGAGACTTCCCATTATTCACAATTGTTTGCTATTTTGCCACACTTGAACTGTCAGGCTGGCACTTTGCATCTTCAGCATAAATAGGGTAGATGTAGGCAGGAGGTGGGCAGGCAGACAAAAACAACGATAAGGCCTTCCTGAAGAACTGGATGTTATCTTTGCTGATGTCTGAGCTCCTCTGTGCTCTATAGAAACCCAAAACATTCAGAGTGGAATTCATATTTAAGGTAGACACAGGCCAAATGCTTGTGTGGGGCCTGCAGCCCCTCCAGAGTTTAATCATCCTACTCTTTCAGCAGACGGTAGCACCCCTCTCCCCACAGCTGCTCCAGCACCTTTCAGTAGAGACTGATAAACCTCAGAAATAGAGGCCAAACACTTCACAACCCAGTACAAGCACTCGTCTCCTGGCAAATACTCCAGTAACTTAAAAACTTTCTACTCTTAAAACTCCAGTGCACTAAGAGGCTAATAATTTACCTCTTCAACATATTTCCCTCTCCTCCATGAGCAGTGCACAATAAACAGAGGTAGACATTCATATGCGCACGTATAGAATATAAATGTTTGCACGCACCCAAAGCACAAGATTTTCAAACACCACTGCTCTTTACTTAGCAAGTCAAAGCACCAGCTCACACAGCTCACTTAAAAACAATTCTCCTGATTGCAGCGTTGCACTTTCTGATAGATGGGGAGAAATAAAACACAGGGAATCCCATCTTCTCTGTACCTAAACACAAAGAGTTTCATCACCAGACAGAATTCATAAATGGACTGCCATTCAGCAGCTATTTGTATAATCCCCATTTCCTCACATGTGCAATAAGAGATCTTCCTAGTAATCTCTGGTTGCTTGCAGCTGCAACTGAAGGTGAACAGAGCTCTGCCTTAACCACATGATGGCCCCAAAACCACTTGACCATAATGGAAAGCCAAGACTTAGTCATATGAATACATATTCCCTAAATCACTGAACACATCTTACGGACTTGGTCATAATTTCATTGTGTCTCACTTTTCCCATCTGTAAAAAGGGGATGATACCACCACCCACCTTGGAGAATAGGGGTGGAAGGACCCTGAAGGTTTATGAAATGGTCAGATGCTATGGCATAAACATTAAAACGCAAAAGCACTGAAAGGAAAGTGAATTATTTCAGAGTAGGACTTGGATTATGCCAAATACAGAAAGGCAGGGGCTACACAAGATAAATGCACAAGGTAAAATGAAATGTTGAAGCAGGATCCATTTACTGCCAGAGACAGGGATTTGCTGAAAATACCAATGTCATCTTCAGAATGTGTAAGCATAGGGGGAATAAGTGAAGATTGTGCAGGAAATCTTAAATCTAGCATTCTCTAATCTATCAGTGTTTGATTTTGCTAGAATAATGAACTTTTATCATCATTTATTTGGCTCTAGAAAAAGAGAATTAAAAAAACCCTGATAATGCCAAAATATTAATATGGAGTACATTCATTATGATGTTTCAGTTCACCAAATACTTGTTGTTACTACTGTGATTAGAAAAAGAATATTAAATCAGTTCTGACTGATATGCTGCAGAGCTGAACCAGAGGAGTTTCATATTTAACTGCCGCAATAGAGCAAAGCTCATGGTTCAGAGCTATGACAGAGACAGACAACAGTATATTCTGGCTGCATTTGCTACACTGACATATTTGGGGATCATATGACAGTGGTCCCAAATTAGGTATTATTTCCTAAGACTTTTTTTTCTGCTAGATTGGCCACAGGCACCAGCTCCATACCTACTGCAAGCCAACGAGACCCTTCCATCAGTACTGGCAAGCTTTGGAGCAGAAGTAACCTAGCAACTGTGCGAGGATATGTAACAATAAAATTTTGCATGGAGACTCCTCCACTCAACAACACAGGCAAAATTTTGCTGCCCTGGGGTTGATCTGCTCCCACTGATGGACCAGAAAGGAGAAGTGGTGGACGTGGGAAGTGGAAGGGCTCCCCGAGCTCAGCACACAAGCATAGGACACCAGCAGTTTATGGGTAATAGGAAATTTGATCCGCAGTAACCCTGGATCACCACATCTTTTTGCAAGGCTAAAGTCCTCCAGCTCTGAGCTGGCCTTCAGCCATACCTCAAAGTCCCGCAGCCAATTCCTTGCTGCTTTCTTCTTTTGAAATCTGGACTTTTGCCCATCTTGCCTGCTGGGCCTTGCATTACCCTTAAGTAACTATGAGGCTTCTGAGATCATTTTCCCCAAGGGTCCAGGCCCTTCCCTCTGATGACATAAAGAAAAAAGCCTTGAACATCTCAGCCAATTTCTAATCCCTCCCCAAAAAATTCTTATTGGCCCTTGAAAACATCAGCAACAAAACATCCCGCAGGGTGAGCTCCCGCACTCTCACCAAATGTCCCTTGTCTGATGAAGTGGGTGGGAACCAGCTTTCTACAGCTCTGCAGGCAAAATGGCTCATCCATAGGAGATTCATTCTCAGAAGCCCTTTTCTCTCCCCCTCTAACCAGATCAATGGCCTTCTCTGCAAACTTTCCCTCTCCAAAGGGCAGAGGGGTAGGCAGTGCAGTAACCTGAGAATAACCCCACACATCATGGTTATTCTTCATATTCTCCATTCTACCATCAGGTTATTCTCAGCCCCAGGCAAGGTCTACCCCGGTCAGTCACCAGGCAGGCAACACCACCTGGAAACCCAGAGCTTTTGGACTGCCGCTCTGGTACCTGAAACTTACTGCTTTTTTTTCTACCTTTATGTTGTCTCTCTGGGACAGTGCTCTGGCTGGAGTGACAGACACCATCACCACCAAGGACCCTCCTTGATGAGTTTAGTTAATTTAGTTATTTAGGTTAGCTTAACAGTCACTCAAAATTGAGAACTCCAACTAGAAGTAAAGCTTCTGAACATGCAGTTCTCAATCAGAACTAACAGGGTAATGCCAGTATCAGTGGCCAGGAAAGGCCTCCAGTGTTGCCAGGACTGCAGGACGCAGCCAAGGCAAGCATTTAAAGAGATTGATTTGATATGAATTTGCCACTGGAGCCCTGAAAAGCATTCTCTTTTGCACTACTGTAAATAGAATTCATGAACCTTACCCACACTTCCCTCCACTTACCGTTCACCACTGACCTCCCCTCTGTTCCATCTTCTTGTTCCAATTTTCAGCGCTCCTCTTGCTTTTTTTCCCCACAGAGAACCAAACAAGGATAAAAGACTCAAAAATGCCTGCTTGAAGAGCACTGAATCCCTCAGTGAAGAGGAATGGCAAACAAGCATAACCAGACATTACAAGAGCAAAGTAGAAGAGGAAAACACAGTCTAAATACAAGAGAAACCTGAGATTTGTAAGGCTGGGAATTAATTTTCCAAGTAGACAGGCACAGTTTGTCTAACAGCTAGAAAAAACAGACAAGTCATGGGACTCACAGGTCCTTCCTCAGATATCTAACAAGGATGAAGCAAAACCTGCATTATTTGGGTCATGTAAAACTTGACAAAGCAGAAATGTAGACTCCCCCTTGGGCATAGGATACACTGGTTTCTCCCATGACTGAGCTAACTAAGTCACAGTAGTCCACACAGTGCTCCAAGGGTCAGCTCTGCTCAGCTCCTTTCACTTCGTGCTCTCAATGGCCAACAGGGCAAACTGCATCATCCATCAACCACGTCTTCCTACACTCAGACCCATATACTTTTCATGTCAAGACAGCTCACAAAACTGGCATCTCTCTCTTCTGAGAAGGTAAGATAAACCCAAAGCTAATATTGCAAGGTACTTAAAGACAGGCAGGAGCTAAGTTCTCTTGAGATCCAGCCCTAAGGCAAAGCTCTTTATGATTTTGTTCACATGCTGGTCAGGGTCCTTAAAATTGTTTCATGTCCTTGTGCCTATGCTGCAGTTTAAGGTGCACCCAGAGACAGTGGGAGCACACAAGCTCACCTCCCCCTTGCTGCTTTTGGTGTCGTAAGTTTATCTGCTACTTCTTGAAGATCATTGCAAACTTACACTCCAGCAGCAGCATCTCACATAGGGTTTGCATCACCTCCTTGCACTCTGGCAGGTCTTATCAGCCCATAGTTTTAAGTCATAGATGCAAGTCTGGTGAGCAGACTTGTATTTATGCTGCCTGTTGATGTTCCTGCTGTCCCTTGCTTTTGCTGTAACCCTGCTGCTGGAAGCCAGGGTCCTCACTACTCTGCCTGCAAAGCTCTGTGAAAAGTTGGCTGTCAGGATTTGAAGGCTCTTTCAACTGACTGTTGAAACTGCATTCACACTGCATTTGATCTGAGAGCTTTTCCAACAGTCACACGGCCAATGACAAAGCAGGGATGGTGTAATTTTTCAACTAGTGCAGCTAGATCCAGGAAAGGGTGCCTGCAAACAACTGACAGCTAGTTTATGCATGTCAGCACAAACACAGCTGCCTTCATTACTGTGGTTTAATAGCAAAAAAACACAAAATCATTTCTACACCAGCACTCTCATTCTGATCTCAGTTATTCTGGGATAAACGAGGAGCAATGTCTCCTGCAAGTCGTTGTTTCCATAAGTTAAAACCAGTATAAAGAAAAGGAGAGTCAAGCCCAAGGCATTGACTGGGATGAGTATTATGAGTACAGCAACTATTTATCAGCAGTTCCTACACAACATCAGTTTCTGTTATTAGTAATACTCAGGTCTCAACATTAGCAACAGCTGGAAGTCTTGGGTGTTGGCGGGCAGGCTCACTTCCTGGAATAGAGTCAGCATTTCCTGGACTCAAGTCACACACCAGAGAAGTAACTGCTTCTAAAGTGAACTTCTGCTCTTTGCTACTGAAAGCTGCTTATTTTTGTATTCACTGTGAAGTAAGACTGGACACAATTTTTTTTTGAAGAGAGAATGTTTATTCTTCCTTAATTATTGAGCAGGAGACATTGAAAGATAAGGACATGGGGAATAGCCTGTAAATGCTGTCACCAGAACTGGCAGCAAATCAGGCTGGTTTGTTCTTCCAAATGTCTGGCTTCACATTCCTCTTAAAAAAAAAAAAAATCTACCCATTTTAAAAAGCGAACAAAAATAACTTGTGAGCTTCAGTCTTGCTTTGAAAACTGCCAAGTCTATACTTTGCAGCCTTGGTAAAAGTCACATGCACAGCATGAGCTGTACAAAGTGGGTGGAGAAAACAGGCAGTGAGGCACTGGAGAAGCTATAGTTCTTATGCCAGCCTACCATAAAGTGAGCTTCTCTACTTCTTCTGAAGCCTCAAATTCCATGAATTATGTTGAATTCTTCTCTGTAATAACTAATTAACCACTACAGTTTACTCTTTTTGAAGGCTATGGGTTTTTGCTTTGGAAAACAAAGTAGACATCCTCAGGTGTAAGGAATTTTCCTATGCAAGACTTTTGCATCCTGTTTCATATTAAATTGCACAGGATGGATGCACCATATTAGATGAACTAGAACTTCTTAACATGATCCTGATAAGCCTGCTGAAGGTGCAATGGAGAAGGATGCTTGGGATAGGAGCTGTGTGACTTGCAAAAAATGACTTAAGGTTAAAGACACATTGTTTTAGTGATCAGTTACTGAACTTCAAGATTAATAAAAAGTGTATGTATCTATATATTATAAAAAGACATTGCAATGTCTGTACATTTTTCAAGGGTCTTTTAATAAATTATGAGCAAATATTTACAGAGAGCAGCAGAGATAAGATTGTCTAGCTCTAACCAAATGTCTTGTTTAACACCCCTGCAGTGCAGTTGCAAAAGCAGAAGAACCTGTGTGAGCATAGGTAAAAAATCAATGTGTAGCAATAAGAAAAGATTTCAAGTTTTCTGAAGGGCATATGCTTTCTCCAACACAACAGGACAGGTCATGGGCATAAGTTACCTATGATCCTTCTCATAATCTTAGTCATGCACTTGTTGGGTTTTACTACCACAAAATGCACACAGGAGCAGCTTAAATATCCTACAGAGCTATCTAATGTCACATCTTTGTCAACAGGCTGAGCAACGTGGTAGGGAAAGCTTTAAAATAGGAATGATGGGAAAGAGAAATCACAACCCAATTAGGCGAGGTAATGGAGGTCAGGGGTCCAAAGCAAAGGGTGCAGAGTGACAGGAACGAAGGAGAACTAAGGTGTGATAAAATAGGGCATAAGGAGACCTACCTCAAGTGTATGTAAACAAATACATGCAGTCTGGGAAGCAAGCAGGAAGAATTACAGCTCTGCATGAGTTCACAAAATTATGACATTGTTGGAATAACTGAGACATGATGAGGCAGCTCGCATAACTGCAGTGCTGTGATGGATGGGTACAAGCTCTTCAGGAAAGACAGACAAGGCACACGAGAGCGGCTGCCCCTTCTGTGAAAGGGTGGTTTGACTGTATGGAGCTCTCCTATAGAACACATGACAGATTGGTTGAAAGCTTGGGGTCAGGATCAGAGAGGCCAGTAAGGGTGACATAGTGGTGGGAGTGTATTACAGACCACCTGATGAAGGTAAGGAGGTGGATAAAGACTTCTTTAACAACATGAGAAGTCTCTGGATCACCAGACCCTGGCACTTAGTGGAGGGACTTTAACTTCCCTGATGTGCTGCGAAGACAACATGACAGGATGCAAGCAGGCAATAAGATTTCTGGAGGGTTTCAGGGACATCTTGTTCATCTAGGTACTGGATGGGCCAAGAAAGGGGTGATGCACAGTTGTATCTGCTGTTAACTAACAAGGAAGAACTGGTTGAGGATTTGGTAATGAATGACTGCATTGGCAATAGTGATCATGAAATAGTGGAGTTCAAGATCCTGACGGGTGTGAGGAAGGTAAGCAACAGTAGAGACCCTGCACTTCAGGAAAGCAAATTTCAGCTTACTGAAAATTATTTCAGGAAATTAATAGATGGGATCTCATGGGAGGCAGCTCTGAAGGGCAAAAGTTGCTCAAGAGAGCTGGCAGGCTTTTAAGGATGACTTCCTCCAAGCATGAGAACAGGCTGTTCCAATACTCAGGAAAACAAGCAGACATATCAGATCAGCTTGGCTAAGTAGGGAACTCCCAACAGAGCTCCAGTGTAGAAAGGACTTATGTAAGAGATGGAAGCAAGGACAGGCTACAATGGGGGAATTTAGAAATATTGCCTGGGCAGGTAGAGATGGTGCCAGGAAAGCCAGAGCTCAATAAGGCTGAAACTGTCATGGGACAAGGGCAACAAATGCAGTTTCTTCTGCTACATTAACTGTGAAAGAACAAACAAGGAAAATATGGGCCCTTTCCTGAACAGGGTAGGTAATTTAGTGACAACAGACACAGATAAAAGGCTTAATAACTCAATGTCTTCCTTGCCTCAGTATTTATTAAAAAGGTCTCACAGGCCTCTGTGCCTATTAAAAGGGTTCAAGGAAAACTACCAGCAGTTAGGGATAACTTGAGAGAATTTAACACATACTAGTCCATGGGACCTGATCAGATGTATCCAAGGATGCTGTGAGACCTGGTTGATGCCACTGCAAGGATGCTCTCATCTTTAAAAGGTCATGGAGATTGGGGAAGGTCCCTGATGACTGAAGAAAGGGAAATGTTGTACTCACCTTCAAAAAAAGGTCAGAAGGTCAACCCAGGGATCTAAAGTGCAGCCTCACTTTGATCCCTGGGAAAATCATGGAGCAAGTCCTCTTGCGACACATTTCTGTACTTATGAAGGAGAAGGT
Source organism: Apteryx rowi (assembly GCF_003343035.1). Taxonomy (NCBI): domain Eukaryota; kingdom Metazoa; phylum Chordata; class Aves; order Apterygiformes; family Apterygidae; genus Apteryx; species Apteryx rowi. The sequence goes on from NW_020448619.1 coordinate 91,570, forward strand.
GGTTGGAAACAGTTGTCATATATTTACCAAGGCTAAATCATGCCTAATCAATCTGACTACTTTCTATGATGATGAAATGTCTAGATTTCTGGATGAGGGGAGAGCAGATGATGTCTTATACCTTGACTTTGGCAAGGCTTTTGACACCGTCTCCCACAATATTTTTTATCCAAGTTAGGATGTTATGGTTTGGATGGGTGAACAAATAGAACTCGTTGGATGACTGGGGTCAGACGGCAGTGACCAATAAGTCATACTCTCCCTGGATGGAGAAGACAAGTGGAGTACAACAGGGGTCTATTCTGGGATCTGTCCTGTTTAACATCTCCACCAATGACCTGAAGGAGACAACAGAGTGCACTCTTGTCAAGTCTGCAGGTATCACCAAATTGGGGAGAATCAGTCAATAAGCTAAAGGGCTGGCATTCAGTGAGACCTAGACAGGTTAAAATTCAGCAAGGACAAATGCAAAGTACTGGGAAGGAGGAGCTCCTTGCAATGATACAGGCTGGGGGCAGCTCTGCTGAAAAGGACCAGGAGGTCTTGGTAGGCAGCAAGCTGAACACAAACCAGCAATGGGCCCTGGAAGCAAAGAAGGCCAACAGCATCCTGGGTTGTATTAAAAGGAGCTTAGCCAGTAGATTGAGGGAAGTGATTATCCCCCTGTACTCAGCACTTGTTGGACCTTATTTAGAATACTGCATCCAGTTTTGGGCCCCTTCAACAAGAAAGGCACTGATAAACTGGCACAAGTTCAGAGGAGAGCTGCCAAGGTGGCCAGGTGCTGGAGCACTTGCCCTGTGATGAGAGGCTGAGGGCACCGGGCTTGTTCAAACCTGGAGAAGAGATGGCTTTGGAGGACGTAACAGCAGCTTCCAGTACCTATGAGGCAATCATCAAGAAGATGGAGCCAGGCTCTTCACAGTGGTGCATGGTGTAAGGATAAGAGAAAATGGGCAAAAGTTGAAACAAGAGAGATTCAGATATAAAGATATAAGGAAAAGCTTTTTCAACATGAGGACAGGCAGTAAAACAGGTTGCTCAGAGAAGCTGTGCAGTCTCCATTCTTGGAATTTTTCAAGACCAGCCTAGATAAAGTTGAGTAACTTGATTTCATTTCAGTGTTGACCCTGCTTTGAGCAGGGATTTGGATTACATGACCTCCTGAGGTCCCTTCCAACCTGAATTTTCTTATGATTTCTAAAACTGCTTCAGGTTCCCTCTCTGCTTCTGATCTTCTCACTGCCTTATTCATAAACATGAGGCCTTAACATCATGCCATTCAGGACCAATTCCTTAAATATCATCACAGGTACTAAAAGCAGACCTTATCTGCATGGGAATTGGCTGAGATTTGAATAATCAACTACTTCACTAAGATTTCCTACAGACAAAGTAGCACAGCAGAACTTAGCACCATGCCAAAATCCCTTTCCACTTCTAGCCATTTACAGATTGAATCCCTGAATAATTACTTTGTACTAAGAGTGTGGACGTTCCTACACTACTACACAGAGCAGGATTTCATTCCTGCCTTGCAAGCAATTCTCAGTCCAGTAGGGAAGACAAAGGAGGAGTTTCTGATCTCTGACAAACCTTCATGATTCTTTACAAATACCAAGTTCAACACGAACTGAAATTGCTTTCAATTTTCAGAAACAACCACCATACAGAAGCCACAAATCGGGCACCATATCTTGATGTTTTGAAAAACATTAATACATGGTATTCTTTTCTCTTTGCCTCTTTCTGAGCCTCAGCATATACACAAGCTCAGCTTTCAACTTTTCTCTCCAGTCATAAGCAATCTAAAAACGTATTATTATTCCTTAAAAATGGGTAGGTTGACATTCTCTTAGACTAATGTGAAGCAGAAGCTAAGACATAAAAACAATCTTCCCAAAAAACATAAAAGTGCAAAAAATATCAAAAGTTCAAGAAAAAAACAAAATGCTGCTAACAGCAGCAGCTTTTGTTCCAATGCAAAAAACAAACTGAACTGTAGCTTTATCTCATAAAGTCAACCATCATCAGGAGAAGATTACAATTTGCCAGCCTTCTGCTGACTCCAGGAGATGGCCATCTTGGAGAATATTTGTCTGAAGCATTGAGTCACTGCTGGAGAACTGAGAATAGTGCACGCAAACTTCCATCCGTCTGGAACTGCTGAAGGATGAACCATCTTTCTTCTCACTGTAAAAAGTATTGATCTGAAGTTGCATAGAAAGCTGATTAGTTTTTGATTTATCCACATTCATATGTATGGATATGACTTTGTTAATCTCTAAATATTAGTTATAAAAAAAGAAGGCCTTGGCTCTTATGTTTTGTATTAGTAGAGCACTGTTTGTTAAAAACTGATACAAAACAATATAAAATGAGATTTTTTCCAGGATTAAGCCTGTTTGTCTTCATGTGGTGACACCAAAAAAGGAGGCTGTCCATTCTGAGAAAAGAAAAACAGGCACTGGAAGCAGCTCAACTAGTCTTCAAAACACTTCTTTATGGATGATTTCAGTGCTAATGGAAAACCTCCAGGACAAAAGATAGTGGCTCTTTCACCACTGAATTCGACCACTTCTCTTCCATTGGGTCAAAATGCTGTTTGGTCCACAAGGCAATTATCTGTTTATGATTTAAGATCTGGGGCAAAAGAAAAAAAACCACACACGTAAATTATTATATCTTCTTTTCTAGCTAGCAAAATTTTACTAGTTATACAAAAAAAACACTGCAGGTTTTAAACATTAATAAAGCGTGAAGATGAACTAAGGCATTGCTACATGATCCAAAACAATCAAGTTACAGCAGCTTAGTGACCTATGGTAGCTGCTAACCACTAACCATTTACCCCACTGATATGCTCAAGGTGAGATATGTGGCTTTGCAACTGAAGCAGGTTGATAACATTTTTCATCAGTTACTGCCACCCAGCTGATAAGCAGCTGGTAACCTGAAAGGCTGTTCTGACTCCTTGGCTTTGGATCACATAACTAGTCCCTTAAAACACCATTTTTCTGCAAAGATTCTGATACCAGCTTTGCACTACACATCCATGTGATGCTGCTGCTATTCTTTCCACACAGTAATGCCAGGTGCTTCTGGAGTTCTCTCCTTTGAGGATTGCAAATAGAGCTCTTACTTGACAAGCAGGGAAACTGAAGCCAAAGGGGAGTTACAGGACAGGAAGTTCAAGACTATGTGCCCAACCTAACTCACTGCACACAACGGGCATCAGTGTATAATCAGGCTGATTTCCAACAAAGCATACACAAGGTCCACTTACATCAGTGTTTCTTTCTTGCTGCACACAGCAACAGTGCAAGGGGAACTATCTGGACATGCCAAGGCACTGAGTCATGCAGCCTTTGCTCCTGTTCTGATAGCACTACTCCTCCCTTTTACTAGTTCCTAGCTCAGCATCACTCCCACCTAACACAAGACACCTGGAGACAGTCTAGGAGAGCAGCACATGGTGAGACATGTCAATCTCCTCTATAGCCAATGAGAAGAGGAAAGAAGTCCCTGGTCTGATTCTCACAGGGCTCTTGGATGGGCCTGGAGAATTTTTACAATTTCTATCCCTAAATCCCAAGCAGGTTTACTGCTTTACCCACAACTGACTTACGCCAGCTTAATCACGAGGCTAAAGAAAAGTGACAGGGCAGCCAGCCTGGGGACCTGGTATTTGCTGCGAGGTGAGAGGGCCTGAATATAAAACAAGTGTTCCCTTCTCATTTTATAGCTCTGGTGATGAGCATCAGGCTCCACACTCCCTACAGAACATGTGAAATGGGTCACACAGCTTGCAAACAGCACCAAAGAAAGCACAACTACTTCTGACGTGTTTCTCTGTGCAGCGATGATGCATAACATAATAACATAACTATTTCAAATGCCAAACCTTTAAGCATGACCTAGCAGCACAGTGTAGCCAAATAAGTAATCTGTGCAGAGCAGCAAGTCATGTAGTCCAGCTCCAATACACTGACTTAATTCATTTGGTCTTCAGTGTTAGTCATCGGCAACTGACAGGATCAGACTCGGTTGTTTGAAGATACCACAGCTGCCTCCTCAGCTATTCAGCCCTATTTCAAGTCCTAAAATTGGCAGCATCTTCTGCATCACACAGCCAGGTTTCTTGTCCTCATTCCTAACTCACTCTCACCCTTGCACCCATCTTTGTTTCCACTCATTCTGAGAGTTTTTGCTTTTGACATTGTCTTCAGCAAACATCTGAACAGGATTACTTGGCCACTCAGCAGAATCAAACCTGACAGAACAGAAAACTGCAGCCCCAAGGTGCCCCAGCACATTCCTGTAGGTTTTGAGAATCCTTAAAGCAACTATCCACATCACAAAAAGCAGAAACCAGTAAGAAACTCACAGTTGCACCACTTAATTAAGGGCTATGACAGGCAAGATACGGTGAATCCTTCTGTGGGGCACTGAGAAGTTACCAAGCCTGCCTTCTCCATCCAAGTGACAGAAACAGAGGACCACAAAGCATCGCCGTCCTGCAGCCTGCCTCAGTTTGCAGTCTGGAATCTTACATAAAACATACGTTGGAGAGCTATGGAGGTACAGCCACCCAGTATGGAAACAGTAGTGCCATTGCAAAGGTGCTTATACCCACAGAGTTTATTCTTGTACCAAAAGAAGGAATACTCCAAAATGGTGAGGCTACACATTTTTTTTGCAACAGTTTAACTCTATTCAGAGTACAGGCTGTAATTCATAAACACTTGGTAAATACCTTGGGTAATAAATAAATCACATTAAACTGAAAAAAAGCAGTGCATAAACTATGACTGAATAAACAACGTTTTGTTTCATGCCATAACTGATACAAACAGAAAAGTGCCAGTTTTAGGTAGAATCAAAACCAGACACTTTTCCTATTGTTTTGAGGAAATGAAAATTGTTTTGAGTCAACCTGCAAACTTCATTTCTTTCCAAAAAAACATGCTTTGATCCGCACTGGCTTAGAGTGCACACTGATCCACACTGGCTTACAGTGCACATTTCATAAAGGCTTTTTTATTTTTTATTTTAACATTTAAATCAAATCTAAAATTTCAAAACAAAAAAAAATGTTGGTGTCTCAGTTAATAAATTCGGGAAACAAACCTTTCAGTCAGCAAATATCAAAACATGTTTTTTCCATCCATTCCCTCCTTCCCCCACCCAGCTTACTTGTTATAGTTGACCTAATTTCACACCCCTCCAAAACCTTTCTCCTCACAGATGTCTTATTTGTCAAATACTTTTTAACAAGCCCTAATGTAGAGCAGTCAGCACTGTCAAAGTCCTAAGCTCCAGGAGACTAATTCATGTTCTTTACCATCAGGCCCATTCTCAGTTAAACTATGGTTATTCTACAGAATGCAATAAGCTCAGTAAAGCTTTACAGCGTGAAAATGGTAGCCTACAAGGAGCAATTTTCACCCATCCACACGGAAGGCAGAGTTCCCTAAAGTGTGCCTGAACTACAGCAAATCACAGTAAGTCTCTCAGATCCAGATAAGCTGATTGCCCTGATTAGATGGATTCAAGGTTCAGCAATGGCCCTCACTATCATCTTAACCTGTGTAAGCTCCACAAATAGACCAGCAATGAGAAAGTTTCATTATATATTTACTTACAGGTTTACTTGTGAAAATCTTGCGGGACTGCAGTGAAAAGTTTTCTAGGCAGGCCATGAACTTCAGCTATATCCCCTGGGAGTCAAGAAATCCATGATTATTACTGGCAGCTAGTTACACTTCTCCACGCGGCCATTTCTTCACTTGCTAGGTTAGGGAAATAATTTTTACTACCCTCACCTGGCTGTCACAAAGACCAAGACTTTGAGACATAGCACTATGCTACTGCTTCCTCTACTATTTTGCCTGGAACCTTTCTGTTTCACAAGCAGTCACTCTGCATTTTTCACAGGCAAGAATTCAGCGGGACTTTCTGCAATACTACAAGGTGCTTTAGAAGCCAAACTTAGGGTGTAGTAGTGCTCTCTTAATAAGGGCTTGACCTTTTCAAATTCTTTGCCAGATATAACTACATCAGTGGAGCCTTTCACTGTAAACTTAAGCTAAATGGTTTCAGTTCCAAACCTATGACTTTTAATACTTCTTGGGAATCATAGCGCGAAAAAAAATTAGGAACAAGAATGCAACTGATTAGCTTTCCACAGGTCTTCTCTACTCTAGAAAAATTCTACAGAAGTAGTATTTTAGTCTGGATAGATGATAGACCAGTTTAAGGCCTTGCCTATACAGTTATTAGAGAATAAATTTTTGCTTCTTCAATTGGAATAAGCTATCATCAATTCTAGGCATCCACCTTTTCATACCTCCATATTTATGCTGTATATATAAAGTACATTCATGCTGTTTGTTACACCCAAGTAATATTATAGCAGCCCTTATATCCTTTTCCTATCGGATTTGGGACTGGACTAAACTGAATTTTGATATTCTCCATGCTGATATACTCCAAGAAGCAGTTACATGACATCACAGATGCTCTGGTCTGCATACATACAAGAGAAAACAGATAGAGAGGGTAAAATAGTTTTCAAGATCTATGAATGGAGGCCTATTATACCCCCAAAGTAAATGATATAAAACTGATCACCAAATAAAAATTTTCACTAAATCATGCAAAATGAAAAAATTCTTAAGAAACAGATTGCACTTTGCAGCCTGAATTTCACTCATGTCCATTCAGAAAAAGAACAGATCAACCATTCTCGCATATAGATAAATAACGAATTTTCCCATTCCATATGTATGCAGCTGGAAAGTCACACAAACGCACAGACTACCATCTCCCACCAGACACACGGAAGCAACACAAACACCTCCACAAACACCCATGGCAGCTGGCAAAGCTTCCTCTTGCTCATGCGCACTCTTGCTCCCCCAGCAACTGCCATGGAAGCGCCTATGTCCGCACTAGTGCTCCTGGGCCAGCACTGACAAACCGAGGGCAGACCACAAATGGTCTCTGCCCTCTTGAGGAGGTCCCCCACCACTGCCCAGCTTCAAGGGATCACCCATTGCGTCAAGTGAAGGCACCCAAAAGACTTTTCCAGATCCATCAGTGGTGCTTCTCTAAGGAAGGGCAACCGCTGGATCTCCCAAGTTGACATCCTGAAATCTTGGGTGCATCCCATCTTTAAATTTTTGTTTGAGGCTCAGGTATGTTTGCCATTAACACAAGTAAATCTTTCAATCTGTAGTATTTCATTATCCTGTGTCCTGCTTGAGGGTTTCTACCTAGCAAAAGCTAAAGATCAGGAACCCATAATGACACGGACTGCAAAAATAATCTTGCATTCTTTTGCAAGAAAAGGTGGTTCCCTCACATGTGGTTAGTTCTTCCTTCCATTGATGGTAAAGTGATTTGCATACTTGGCACGCAGCACCATTCTCAAAAGGGAAATTGAAGCCCAGAGGAGAGGGCATTTGCTCAGTGCTGTTTAACAGACACAAGGATCTAGGTCTTTTTGACATCTGATCTAGTGATCCACCCATCAAAATTTACTATCCCTAAGATGACAAGTCTGTCAAGTCAACGGACAGTCATTCTGCAAATCCATCAATAGTCTCTGGACCTCAGTCATGTCTGAACCATGGTCTGAAAACCACAGCTCTAACAAACGTATGAAAGCATCAGAAGAAAATGAAATTCTTTATCCATGATCCTGCTAAAAAGGTCTTTAGAAGGGCGGGGGGGGGCAGATCCCTCTTTCCTCGCACTGCCTCCCTCCTTGACACATCTTTACCAGGCCCATCACCAAGGATCTCATCACATTTTTTAACTTCCAAAACTGTAAAAACATTAACTCAACTTAAGAAATTAAATTAAACATAAAGCAACTTTCTGCAAAGGTGACATAGTAGTTTGTAACCCAAGAAACATCCTGCTCCAGCCTTTTGTGAATTTCAGCAGCTGAGGTAAGATGCCCAAGCGAGTATCCCACATGCAGCCGCTGTCACTGCAACTCCAAAACACTCCAGGAGGGCACTGAACTTGCACCTGATGGCAGGAACTTTGGCCATTGCCTGCTCGAACAGAATTTGGTCTGGTGACCTCTGTGGCAGAGAATTTTTGAGAGTCTTCCCCCCTGCATTCTCCAGTTTGCTTGACTGCCTAGTGGCTGACTTAGTTTGGTTCATAAGAAGAGACCACAGAGGTCCTGGCACCAAGACACAAGTTGAGGCTGGAAGACACTAGCCTCTTTCACCTCTGTCAAAGGAGCACAGACTAAATGAACTTCACTTTCCTTAGCTGCTCACCATATAGGTGGAACCCCCACAAACACACCCTCACAAGTCAGGGAACTAGGAACAATCTAATTGCTTGCTGCAAATTTAAGTAAGTAAATAAGCAGGATGAGAATGGACAGCAAAAGCACAAGTGGAGATCTAGACAGGAATGCAGAAAACCCTGAGAATCTGCACACCCTGCAGAGGGGCATCATGTAAAGAAGCCCTAGGTGGGTAACAGTCCGGTCACCAATGCAAAGAAATGAGAGGTCCCTCCTCTGCCCAGCTCCTTCCCCCATCTTGACCATTACCAGGGGAAGACAGGCAAGAAGGCTCTTGGAATTTATGGTGCCCGCAAAATAGAGCAAAAATGAATCAAAAGGTGCTGCTAACAGACTTTTTTCCAAAACAACTGGAAGGGGGCAGAGATGGAAAAAGAGACAACTGCAACTTGACACACTGGGGCAAGCATGCATCAGAGTTTTTCCTTCAGCACAACAAAAGCAAGGACCAGGCAATTCTGCACACCAGACTAACAGTGTGCCTATCCTCACCGCTCCTTGGATGGTGTTTCAAGATATAACCAAGATAAACTAATAGTGAACTCCTGCTAGTCTGATGTGGTAATACTTTTGACAGCCATCATTAAATCTATTGCTACATGCACAGTAACAACCCCCACCCACTGGAAACATCAGCATTCTAAGTCAAATTCAATGCACAAATAAACAGGTTGGTTGACCATCTTCCAAGACCAGCCATCAAGAAATTTCCCTGAGGGACATTACTCATTCCTAACATAGTACATTCATGCCCAGCCCTAAGCACTTCATATGAATACTGAGTTTTGAAAAATGATAAACCAAATTCCTGAAAGAAGAAGTTTATATGAATGGGACAGGCTGGTAAGATTAAAAGAGAGAAGAAATATTAACCTCATATTTCAGCACAGAAACAAGCCCCTAACCAACAAGTAAAGAACAAGTTCCTCAATTTTTCCAGCCCTCATCCCAAGGTCAGCTCCTGTTCTCCATGGTCAGAAGAGAACTCACCCCGAAGAGAGCTGCTGACCAGGCTCTTCTCAGGCCATTCACTGTTGGTAATTCCCCATCCCCACTAATGCATACACAAAGTGCAGGTTCCTACGATTCTCCACTATTGCACCTCATCTGGGACTTTAAGGCTGAGTCTTCTCATGATGAAGATTAACTCAGAACACCTACACACTGCAAAAAAGGGAAGAGCAGATTAGAACCCTTGTTCTAACCAACAGCAGGTGTTAAAGACAGAGAGAGACACTAAACTCAAGAAGTACTACCAGAAGTATTGGTAGACAGTTAAAGGCAATGACCTGATACACATTTCTCATCTCATACCTGAGCTGGACTGTTCTTGGCTCCTTTGATTTAAAATTGGCTCCTCTTCTCCTGTAAGAAATAAAACTTTTTGACATATGTATTAATGACCTGGAAAAAAAAAATCTGTACTCTGTAAAACAACTAAGGCCCAAAAGAAAATGTGCTCCTTTACCTCTCCAATGAAAGACTGTACTGCTACAGAGAAAATTACAAGTCTACAAATTAATGCAACAGTCTGAATTCCACACATTCATGACACTCCAGTTCTCTTACCTGAACTATGCTTCTGAAGACTGTGCTTACATCTTCCTGTTTTAGATTGACATCTAACTGCACCTAAACAACAACAACAAAAATGGATGAAGCACTCAGTAATAAAATCCTGTGCTTTTGTAAGCTAGCTGACAGCCTCCACCCCCCACAAACAAAGAATAATCACTGAGGACATGCAATGGAATAGATGACTTGGGGGAAAGAGACCAGTGAAATATGATACTGGGGCAAAGAAAAGCCATGAACCCCACCATAGCCAAGAAAGTTCCCATTCATTCACCCGAACCTCAAAGATGTAGCTCTAGAAAGATGATTCTTTCATTTTCCCCAAAAGTATGACTAAGCCAAGGACTCACAAAAGCCAGAGCAACAACTGCCAATATGGACAGATTTCCCCATCTTCACGGTCCAGGAATAATCTACAGAGCTGTAAACACCCAATCCCAGCTGTCACAACTGTTTACAGGAAGAGATGTGAATGAAGTGCTCTTCTGACCTGTTCACCAGCTCTCATTACAACATGAAAGTGTCTCCTGAGGATCTACAGACCTACTCTCACTGTATCCTCCTCATGCAAGGAATCACTGCCCTGAATTCCAACATGGGAAACTGCAGCACATAAGAAATGGCTTTTTTTTCCCCAAAAAATATGATTGTGTCTCCTTGAAAGCCAATGATCTAAACCATTTGAACTGTAAGAGAATATACTTCATAACCTCTAAGAGCAGCTTATTAGGATTTTGGTGTTCCTTACTATTAACCATCTTTATACCAGGCAGATGTTATAATCGAGAGAAAGAAAACTCTACCTCCATTCCATTTACAATGGGCTAGCTGAGAACTTCTCAGCAATGTAATTGGCCTCAGGACCAAACAGGACATTTTAGTTTCCAATCCTATGCAGTGTCTGAGATATGAGGCATAAATGCCAACAGGGCATAAGCCTAGGATGTAAAGAAAATGAAAGCTGAAGAACCTCACTACTAACGAAGAGGGAATAATTCTGATATCTGTTCAGAACAATGTTCCATCTTAGAAAGTCTAAAAACCCAGCTGAGTCCATTATAATCTCTCTGGCTCTGGCAGAGACACACTGGCTCTGACCAGAAGCCCAGTTCACAACTGCCTTTAATGACCTGCATTATCAAATGAAACCCACAGCGCCTAGTTCTCCAAGATATGCCAAAATTCTCTTGACCTAAGGAGATGAGGAAAGCAGTGAATAAGCCATATATTACATTAAATATCTTCTAACAATAGGACTATGCCCCTGAAATCCCTTACTGCCACATTCCACATTCAAACAGCCCAAAGTCACACTTGTCCTTACAAGCTTCCAAATCCAAGTGGTATTGATCAAAATCTTCCAAGTGCTTTCTTTAACATTTATTTATGAATCCTTCCTGATTTTCTCTCTGGAAGGAAAGTATTATTATATCTATTTTTTTCTGAAGGCCAAAACTTGCCTTGGTTCAAACCTCATTTTGCTCACTTCTATCCCCAAGCACTCCATTTAACGCATGTAAATTTACGAGTGATTGCTGAGAATGTAGGTCCAAAGGAGTCCCCAGAAAACCAAGTACACATTAAACTTTTTGTGACTTACAACAACCCTAAATCTAAGCCAGGATCTAGCCACACTATCCATGTATTTTTTTTAAAAGAATTTTCATTATTTTTGAGTAGTTAATGCCAAAAGCTTCCAAGCAATGAGTGATCTGTCAGCTATGTGGTCAAATTATTAATGTTTACAAATGACAAATATACTTCAAATATTAAAGGATCGTAAGGATCCTTTACACAAATAATATAATCTTTAATATAAAGGATTAAAGGATCAATGGAAGGGGCCTCCTGCAACAACAACACATCAGAACACATCTAAGCAAATCTAAAGCAGAGCTTAGAAGTTCATGAGGCACAATCTTTTACTTGCATCAGCAAATCATATCTTCTGTTTGATTATATCCATGCAGTGCTTACCCTACTGATGCAGAACAAGTGTATTTCCTATCACAGTCAGGAGTAGCACGGTCAAATCTTCACTGTTTCAAAGGAAACAGTTGGGCTGTTTCAAACTCATGGCCAATTATGAGTGACATTCCTCAGGGGCTGATACTAGGCACAATACTGTTTAACATCAACAACCTGGACAAAGGCACAAAAGGCATCCTCAGCCAGTCTGCAGATGACAACAGCTGGGGTGGGCAGGGGATACGCTGGAGGGCACGGTTGCCATTCAGAGGAACTTCGACAACCTGGAAGAATGGGCTAGTAGAAAACACATGACGTTCAACAAAGGCAGATGTAAAGTCCTGCACCTGTTGAAATAGTCCTGTGCAGCAGCACAGGCTGAGTGCTGACTGGCTAGAAAGCAGCTCTGTTTCAAAGGATCTAGGAGTCCTTGTGGATGACGATTTGAACAATGGATAGCAATGTGTCCTTGTAGCAAAGAATGTCAACCATATACTGGGCTGTCTTAGCAAGAGTGTAGCCAGCACATCAACAGAAATTATTCTTCCCCTTTGTTCAGCATTTGTGAGACCACATCTGGAGTACTGAGTCTAGTTTTGGGCTCCCCAGTACATGAAAAACATTGACATACTGAAGGAAGTCCATTGAAGGTTCAGCCAGATGGTTAGGGGACAGGAGCTGTACAAGGAGAGGCCAAGAGAACCAAGTTTGTTCAGCCTAGAAAAAAGAAGGCTAAGGGGACCTCTAATTGCAATCTTCAGCTAACTTATAGAGAAGACGAAGAAGACTCCTCTCAGAGATGCACAGCAAAAGGACACAAGGCACTGGCTGCAAGCAACAAGGGAAATCCTGACCAGACATAAGAAAAAAGGTTTGTTTTTTTTCCCCCCAAATAAAAGATACTCAAATTCAGTGTAGGAATGGATTAGGAAACAAATCCAGAACTCCAGGACGATGGCAATACAAGCTGGCAGGAGGCACAGAAGTCCCTATCTATCAGAAGGGCACACTGAACAGTCAGATTACACTCGGTACAAGGCATTCAATATGCTTTGATAAGAGCCTGTTCCAACAGTCAATCTGATCTTGAGGGCAGCTTCATGATGCACCTACTTGGTAAGTGGAAACACACAGTAAACAAAACACCCAGTCTAAGGGAGAAATTTGCAAATATGCACTTCAGTGTTTCCCAGTTCACAGAGTCCAGAGTCTGAATCTAAGCTGTACTGGTTTGTAGTAATTTAATTACAATACATCACATGTCCAGGCACTTTCATTCATTCTACAGAACCTCAGACTAGCATAATATCAAAGCACATTGATCTCAGTTAGGAAGTGCCATACATACCTTTTTTGGACAAGAATACTGTATTACCACAACTGCAATTGCCAAGACAAAAGCCACAATAAGACCATCTCTCCTTCTTCTGTCATATCTGTCCCCTTTGAAAAGTAAAATAATAATTGATTAGCTAAGAAGCAGCATTTTCATGTGATAGACACAACTTCACTAGAAATATAACTGTTTATGTTGTGTAGGGTTTTTTTTGTTTTTTTTTTTTTAGAGTAACCTCAAGAAATGTAAGCACCAGAGTCAGTTATTAGTGCAACCTTAGGCCAGCTCCAGGAAAGTCATGTGCTGACTAAGTTCAATGAAGACACATTACTTCTTGAAAGGCAATGGGGTTTCCATTTTTTTGGGCCTAGGAAGGGCCAAGCCAGATCTCAGCTAACTGACAGTTCAGCAAATCTCTCATTTCTAACTGGTCTCTAGCATGTGCTTCTGGTGAAGAAGGAAGATTTCTATATTGAAAAACCATGAAAATTGCTTTTGCACAGAAACGGAAAATTCTGTCATTTAGTGACTGCCTTTCACACCCCACAAACCAGATAGTTCCAAACAGGTGTTCTCATCCTATGTAAAAGATGCAAATCTCAAGTTCACTTCAAGCTGAGTTGAAGTTGGCCTGAAGTAATAACCAAGAGCAGGAAAATTCTCCTTTCTCTATCCAGCTGTGAAGGAGAAAAAGAAGCACGCTCTAAAGCATCAACTCATACACATACCAGATGAGAAGTGACTTTATCTGATGGCTGTTTGATGACTCACTTGAAATGATTGGGTAGTTTCATTCCAGTTCATGGAAAGCAGTACAAAGAGCACTACAGTCACTAGCATTAATTACACTATGTGAAGGCCAGAAGATTCAGAAGCAAGATCTGCTAAGTGCACAGAAAGCATGTTCCTCCTCTCTCTAGGCCTCTACCTCTTTATCACTCATTTAAAGTCAAAGCTGACAGTCTTATTTTGTTGAGACCCCTGCAAAAGGGTCCTTCCAGAGAGTTCAAACTGTCAATATAGTACCTTTCACCAACCTTAAGCATATTTTTATCAAACAAAAGACTTCCAATGCTTTTTATTCTTTAAATTCAACTTCCTGAGAAGTCAGCAGAAACCCTGCAGTCAAAAGCCATTCTGCTTCTCAAACCAGCCTCTCAGACTTGCACATATCACCTGACCCATTATCTTCATTACCTGGAAAGCATTCAGCCAAAGAGAATTCCAAGCTCTTTTCTGTTTGAGAGACTTTAATGAAACATGTCACTTTCTCTGAAGCATCAACTTTCTTTTTAAGAATGACAACATCTTGGTGCTGCTTATAGTCTGTCAGGCTACTGAACTTTCAACTGTAAGTCAGAGGTTTCTTGAAAGCTGCAGCACATTTTAACACAAGGTCATCACCACCGATGTTGCAACTTATTGTAGGTTCAGAAGGGGGATCTGAAAGGAGAGAAAACATTCTATAATAGTTTGGTTATATACAGCCTTGCATTTTAGCATGTGATCAGGGCAACATAAGCAGCAGAAGAGTGCATAGACAGAAGTGTAAGGTAGGGGTGCGTGCATGCGTGTCACAGAGAGAGAGAATGCTCAAACATACTGTGTGTAACTTCAGCATAAGACAGATAAAAGGACTACATTTCTAGAAGTGGTCTCTCTTGTGGTTCTTCAGTGCCTAGTTTGAGACACTTCATGGTTGATTTTCAGCAGCACTAATACACGTGTTGGCCACATATATTTCCCAAAGATGATCAGTGGAGCTGCGTAGATCTGCACAGGATACTGCCATGTTGTACAGATATTCCAGCACTTATAACAGGTCTGCAGGAGCACCTTTAATAATAGAGGCATACTGCCTGAGGTAATTGAGTCAGCTTGTTTGGTTATCTCTGTCTGGAACTGCACTGTGCCATCTAGACACACTCTAGAAGTCATTCCAAGGTGAGTAATGACGGGCACACAAATTAGATGGCACTTTTGAAAGGTTTTTGAAGTGACTAAGCAACTTAACAGCTGAGCCAAATAACAGAGTCTCCCTTCTATTTGCTCCCCTAACAAATAAACAATTCTTTCTTGTCTTCTTAAAGAGAAAAAAGTTGTGCAAATTCTTTATGCAGTTCATCCACTACTTACCTAACACAGTAAGTATAAAGGTTAAGACGGGATTTTTTTCATCAGAAGTCAAATACTCTAATGCATATGTGGCAGCATCATTATTCTCTAAGTTAAATATGGTCAAGCTGCCGGTTTCCTTGTTAAGTAATCCTCTGTTCCAGAGAGAAGTAAAATACACTGTTTTGCTTTGTTCTTCCCATTCAGCAACTTTATCTTTGTTTTTCTTCCAAGTAATTTCCACTAGCTTTTTGTCTATTTTTACTGGAAAAGTAAAATTTTCTCCCAAGGTGCCAAACACCTCCTCACAGCGGATGTGTACTACAGGGGGAAAAAAAGAAAAGTTATTTTACCGATTGTTTTCTAAATTATTGTTTGACCAATGCTTTATGCAGCATCAGATACATTCAAAGTTAGGTTAAAAGCACATCACGGATATTGCAATGTCAAGTTGCAATGTCAAGCACGTGTCAGCTAAGAAGTATGCAAACCTAGCCTGTCTACACAAGCATGTAACAGGCATTACAAAATGGTCCCATTTCTACATCCAGGTCTCTATGAGCCCAGCTAGAATCATTGTCCTGATCTTCTCCCCTATCCTAAATTGAACACTTTCCCTATGTTCATCTGAATTAGGTCACCTCCTCCTGCTCATGGCCTGGTCAAAAAGACAAAAGGAAAAATTACTGTCACCAGCAAAAATCTATCTCAGCATCTGGTTGGAGAATGCACAGACTGAAATCCCTGTTGAGCAATTTTTCAATATCTTGTAATTTGGCTGAATATTTGCAGAGTTAGTAAAAGGCACAATTCTGACACAAAATTACTATCCAGTTCAAAGTGCTTGCTCTGAAATCATGGGGATACTACAGATTTCCTTTGGAAATGTCATTTAAGGTATTTTTAACAGGGAAAAACAACGTATTTTTCACAAATTTCATTCTCAGAAATGGCCAAGCCTTTGGGACAAAACGTTTCCTCCATTCTGCATTATATCACCACAAAAGCTGGTTTATTTCATAGCCAACATATGCAAAACAGCATCTGGTAGCATCCGAACTGCTGACTATCAGTTCCGAAAATAATCATACTTTACTGGAGGGAAGAAAACAAACAAATAACAAAAAACAAAAAAGGAAACAAACAGGCATGATAGAGTTTGATAGTTTAAATTTGAACTAACCTTAAAAAAAAATAACAGCATACTCTGGATACAGTAGAATCAGAGACAAGGAAGGCAGGGGACCCTTTTGAAAGGATGATGCCTCTGTCCCCCTTCTTCAGTTTTCAGCTAAGATCTCCTGCTCCTAAATGGCTCTGAGTGGCTTTAAAATCACTGAGGGGAGATTCCCAGGATGCATCATGGAAAACTCCCCTTAAACAATGATCATGGATGGTGAAAGAGAAATATTTTAGAAGCCTACTCTTGATTTCCGTAAGCCAACTGTTCCCAGGTGACATCTGCTTCCTTTTTTGTTTTGTTTTGATTCTTAAATAGCATCAACTCAAAAACCTACTGATCCTTATTCTGTGCTTCCCTTGCTTCTCATGTCATCATGGTATAAGAACTCGCTTCCATTCATAAATCAATGCAGATACAACAGATTTATCACATTAGAACAACAATTCACTTTCCCTCACTGTATGAGTCCAGAAAACAAACCATGGCCGATCATACCTCACATCCTGTCTTTCCAAATGAAAGCAGCCGGCAGGCCAGCCAGGCCAGTCCCGATGCTGCATGAGCTTCCCAATCAGCAAAAGACAATGCTCACCAACGTACCACATGTCCTGCTCTTCTGCCTAGTGTCACACCACAGAAACAAAGATTTCCTCAGGCAGGAGGCAGAAGGCAAGAAACGAGAAATAGGAGACATCATTTCCATGTGCTTGCATAGAGAACTGCACACATAGGTCTTCTCTGTGCCTCGCTTCTCATGGACTATCCAGTTTGTTTATAATTTACATATGAATGTATTTTTCTCGCTCTGCTGCAGTTTCTAGTCATCCTTGTCTGCACTTTACTTATGCTGTGGCCTTTCCCAAGCACAGCGACTGGATAAGTAAACAGGGCTCAGCTATCACTCTCACATCATTTCAGCACAACCTAACTTTCTTTATCCTCTATCCCTTTCACACAGATTTAAACATCTCACTTGCTTCTGCTGATCCAAAATGAGTATCACTATCCATCCACGTCAATCATCAATTCCCAGAAGAGAAGAGAACCCAGGACTCCAACGTTCGTTTTTGGGGACCACTGGAAGGCAGGATGTTGTTTTGATCCGAGGAAGCTTGGAGTCTTATCAGGGACTTTTGTTTCAAAATGACAGTTTCTATGAGCACGTTTCCCTGAAGAAGTCATCTCCAACTGCCCAGAGATCTACAGCATTCCTAGTGTGGAGCAGTAACCCCTGCTGTAATCACTGGAAAATTCTGCCTCTCGGTAACTTCGGCTCACAGACACAAGCTGGGGTGGCTTAGCATGCCAGCATGAGTAAGCCAAGCCACAGCAGCCATCTGCACATCAAGCTATTGGTAAGAGCAAGATAACGTGCCTCCCTCCTGGGAGGAAAGCAGCCACTTGCTGAGAGCTGAAAACACAAGCAAGGACAGCCACCACAGCTCAGCCAACTCCTAGTAACTTGGTAAGCCTAGGTGTGGATGTATGCAAACCCTCAACATCTTTGCTGTCTTTCAATTAGTTGCAAGAGCCCATTGGGGTTATGAGGGTAACATTGTTTCTCCTTCGAGCCCAGAAATGGGACTGGAGGAAGGCAGAGCTGAATGGGAAGAGATAACACACGCCCTCTGCACAGCTTTTGCTTGGCACAGAGAAGTACTGCTATCTTCAGCGCACTCTCTTCTTTCTGGCTGGTGAAACAAAGGCTCTGCAGCAAGGAGCTGAAGAGTTTCTGCACACAAGGACATCTGGGGCTCCCAGGAGTGAGACTGTGGAGAGATTAACCCTTCAGGAGGACCTTCACCCCCTCCTGTCCAAAACCAGACATCAAACACCCTTACTTCCCTGCTTCACTGCTCTAGTGAAAATGCAAAGAAACTTCCCACTCACTCCTGTCACCTTCCTTTTTACAAAGAAATTACATAACATACAGAAATGTTCTGCAAGGTCTCCACAACAACTTTTGGAGCTTCTAAAGAAAGGATATGGCATCAAATATTTTCTAAATTTTCAAAGAAACCTTCCTCCTCTTTTTTCCTTGATTTTTACAAAGGAATGGATTTCCCACTCCGCTCCAATTAACTTCTCTACTGTGGGCAAACCAGTACAAAGAACAGTCAAATGCTCTCTCTTACATCCCCTGTTTGGAGGGCTCAAAATAAGAATGGTGCTTCTCTCCTTTCTTCCTCTCTTATTGTATCCTACAATGCAGTGCTGCACTATGGCCTCCAGTAGCCTCTACAGAAACCATCAGACTTCTGTTCCCTCTTACCTCCTTCAACCCATTTCAAATTCCTTCTCATACCACATCTTTGTGTTCTGTTCCTCAAAACAAACTGCATAACAACAGCGTTATTTATAAAGAAGAGAAACTGGCATTGTGCAAGCCAAGACTCTTCTACAGCCCCACAAACTTGTTCTGCCTACATCATCTTCTCTTCTGCTCCTCCAGCTGCCAGATACCTTTGCCTCACATCCTACTTGTCCTACCCAGGACTCGGAGCCACAGCCAGTCATCATCAGCTGAGCCATGGTGACTGAATGGGTGTATGGATTTGTCCTGCAGCAAACAGAAGGCCATGAGTTTTAGCCTGGTTTGCAATACATGAAAATTAAAATATTTCAGATTATCTCATGTTTGACGAGAGCTCAGCTATGTGCATTAGCACGTAAACTGGAACTCCATGCTAACTGAATCATTTCTCTGAACAAGCAGGTTAGATTGCAGCCTTTTCAAGACAAGGCAAAGTCCTTCACTCCTGTTGTAACATACAGCACGCATACAACCCAGTGTGCTGTATCTGAGTTGTAATATTTATCTGAACATTTTTCTTGGAACTGATATAAGGATTAGCTTACATCAATATTCAGGAATAACTAACTCCCCTTTTTAACACCATCACTATAATCTTTTTGGTATCAAGTAGCTGTTTGAAATGTATATATTAGGTTTATATAAGCATCAGTTAGGCTCCCATATTATCATTATTAAGATGTTAACATACCATCTGCTGAAGCTGGGTGGCAAAATCCTTACTGATTAGCTTATGGCAAGGAACTGCCTGCCTCTGGAGTTGGGCTTTTTAAAAAGGTGATTTTTATTTTATTTCTTGCAACTTCCCAACTATCCCTTTTTATTTAGTTTTTTTAATTGTGAATTCCTCAGCTACTGTGAGCAGCAGAGTTTACACTCCATCCTAAAGACCAGAATCCTGAGTTGTAGACAATCCTGGAATAAATGTTCAGTCCAGAAGGACCATCAGAGTATTCACCTCAGTCCCCCTATTCACCCAAAGGCCACAAACACAACTCATATCCCAACCTCCTGTAAGAAAGCATTTAGACCCATGGTATAAAATCAGAGGCAAAAAACTACGGTCAGGCACAGCAAGAATGCAGAAGACAATAAGCTGTACCTAGTGTCTCAGGCTATTGCAATAGCACATCAGATTTGTAAAGGAGGGACTGGATGAGGACTCCTGCTCTGCAAGTCTTACATACAATACCTAAAGCAGAATTTTTAGCTTGCTTCGTGTAGCAACACACACCTCTGTGAACTTGCTGTCTCCAGACAATACGGGGCTGCCTGCAACTACAACACTCTACACATCTACAAAGGCAGGTCCTAAGGGGAGTATCTGCAACAACCTTGGACCCTTGGCCCTTCCCTGTCATTTTAAAATGATACTGCTGACCAAATAGGTGGGAGTGGTCTGCCTGCTCCTCCTTCTCCCTTGCTTTTGCGTTTTCCCCACCCCCTCCCTTACCTGATCATTGGCAAACATACAGCACAGCCAAGCAGAGAGCATAATCAGGGAAACAACCTGGCTGAAAGTTAACTTGACCAAAAAAGCAACAGAAAGATTAGAATTCCTAGATTCGACTTGCTGTGGGACTGCAGGAACATCAGTGCTGGTGAAGGGGCCAGAGAAGAAACTAGTGAGCAGGGGAAGGGCATGGGTAAGACTGTCCCTTTGATCAGAAATACAGCCCTAGTTCAGTTTGCAGCGACTGCACCCACACCCTAGAGCAGGCTACCTAAAGTGGCTACTAGGAAATGATAAGGACTGAGCTGTGTCTTAAGTCCAACTCCTTCCGTTTATGCACTTCACTGAGGGCTCTTGCCTCTCTGCACTCTGGATTCACAGCTCTAAACCTTCCCAGGACAGAAGCACGGCTCTCCAAAATGCTGTCAGAGAAGGAGATGCTGCCTCCCTTTTCTCCAGTAACTCACTGATCAAATCATATGCTCAGGACATTTTCCTACAGTAAACAGATAAAATGCACACTCAGCTGGAGAAGAGCCTAAAATCTTCCCACTAGTGTCCGGACCACTAGACAGAGACACAGCCCCCTCACAGACCCTCTTGGGCCTAGCTGCATTACAGCTCTCTGTGCACACTGGCACAGCTTGGAAAGGAGGAAGAAAGCACACCCACCACTGCACACCCAGGGAGCCTATGGTAGGGCTAATGAAGCCTCGGTATGTGACTCACAGAGGGACTTTTTTGTGGATCCCCACAGCACTTAGGCACAGGCAAGATGCAGAAAATCTTGGTGCTGACAAGGACTAGGCAATTCTGGACATTTTGGGGGAAAGAGCTTGAGGAGTAGGGAGCACAGAGGACCAAAACTTCAGCTCCTCAGAAACACAGGTGCCACCAGAGTCAGGCGCCAGCTTAGGTGGGCTATTCTGGTTCACAGTTTAAGGTTTGTGAATAGAAGGGGAGGTGAGAATCTCTGACAACTTTTGTGAGTTTAGCTCCACAAATTGATTTTTTGGGGGGAGGGGGGGAGGAATAGCAAGAATTTTCAGTAGGGAAAGTCTCCTCCTCTCCCCTGTATTCACATTTCTCTTCCATTTGCTGAATCCCACAGATCTCCCCAGCTCCATCGACCCATGCCTCTTCCGCAACCCTTGTCCTCTCATTACTCATCCAGTCTCATTCTTCCTACTATTTACCATTACTCACTGGATGAGTAATCAAAGGACAAGGACAAGTTAAGGACAAAACCTGTTTGATCCAAAACAGGTGCTTTGAGCCCAGTACTGTGCACTTTGACTCTTGTTCCCCAAGATGTAAAAGCAACTCTGAGGAGAAAGTTCTGAATAAACTTTATGCTAGAAGTACCCACTGGGCTATATTTCCAGGCTGGAAAGGATACTGTGCTCTCTGGGAATGTGAATAGAATTGTGGATTCTTATTTCTGAGGCAACCTCCTGATCAGGGTTCTTCTTTCTGCTCAAGCTTTACTTCAGGTTATTTCTAGATAAATTTATTCATTTAATAGTAAACAAACATATCAATAAAAATATTCCACACCTGGACAGTCTGTCTGCTCACACTCCAGGATCAGGATATGAGTACACTGTCATCACAGCCACTCCAAATTCAACAGCAAGAGAATCAGCTTAACAAGTTTACTGATATTTTAACCATCATAACGTCCCATCTTTTAAGTAACAGTACAGTGGTCAACATACTGGTCAAACTTGCATTCACACCTCTCCCATACTAGGTAATGCTGCACCCTAAGAACAGCAAGGGAAAATTTATGACACACACAGCATTATTAGCAAACTTCAACTGCTCTCAGTTCTAACCATCACCCTAGATTAAGCAGAATGCTTCACTTCTGCCAAGCAAAGAGCACACAGTTTGTTGTGCTGCTTCTTACTACCATTCTAACACAAACTTGAACTCAACTCCATCATCCCTATGGCTAGGATAATAATGCAGCCTTACAACCCAAGGCTTTTAATTTTGTACAATCCTACCTCATGAGCCTCAGTTCCCAGAAATTATCTCCAAGCAGCATATGACTTTATTAATCATTATTCAGTCACAATTCTAATTATTGATTTAATCTTTTTTATTATAAAAGACTATGGATGTACAAGACCTTCCCTACGAGCTAAAGAAAGACTGATCCCTGTCTTAAGAAAGTCTTTCTCATGTGCAGCTCTAGAGCAGGGAAACTTCATCTATCCTGCAGAAGTCAAATATAAGTCCAGTAGCAGAGCAGTACTCCAGGGAATTCACCATACACTGGAGGGGCTACTGCAGAACTGTGGTTCCCAAGCCTTTTTTTCCTGTGAGAGGCACTATATGGGACATCAGTGGAAAAAGAACACATAAAAATATACCTGTATGTTCTGTAGTTATAGCATGACATACCCTGCATATACAAAGTTAGGAGAACCTAAATAACTCCTGCTTCAACAAGATTTATCTAGTAGACTCTTACTGCCCGTACTTTGAGGCAACCTGGATTGAACCAGTTCTGTGGTCACAAACATAGTTAGCGAGGCCCTTCTGCAGGTGTCACACAGGGGGAGGCTGCAATGTGAGAACTCTTATTCTAAAAAGTATCCCCTGCCCTCTGTGCTTAGCTCAGGGTGGTTAGACAAACAATTGAACCTACTAGCTAGTGAAGGGAAGGTCCTGCTCTCTCTCCCCCTCTACCTGCTTCTCCCCTCCCTTTCTCCTGCAGTCTCAGGGTCCTGCCCCTTTGCCAGGCTCACTGGACTGAGCCAATTCCATTCATCATCTTTCCACTTTTTTGCCAAGTTACACTGCCACTAAGGCACTGAGCTAAATTCAGTGAATGATGAGGCCAACACATGGCAACATGAGGGAAGCGAGGGAGGAGGGAGAATTGGGCATCCCCACTATTGGCAAAGGTGAGCTATTAGAGAAGTTCACTGTATTTTGTGAAAATTTACCCTCAGAGTTAGAACACTGATTATGCTTGATCTCTATGCTTTGCTTAGGGACACAGAGTTGACTTGCATTTAAGCCTACCCTTAATTGCTAAAAAAAAAAAAGCCGCTCACATCCTCTGGCCACTTACTCCCCACATCTGCATAGCACTCCCTGTGCTGTGCTAGCACAGTCTTTCTGTAGCTATATGATCAATAGGACTGAGAAAATGACCCAGCCAAATAATAACTTTTTTCCTTTGACCGAGTTATTTTTTGGCCAGATCATCTTTGAGATTCAGTTCATGAAAAACTGCACAAATACATGGCACAGAGAGGAAACTGTTGTTTTTGTTGGTTTTTTTTTTTCCCCTGTGGCAGCACCAGCTTAAACATGTAAACTATAACCTGTGTCACTTCCCAACCCTACATCACCTAAATGGCCTACAGCCACACCACCATGAACACACTCAAACCTCTCTCACGAGGCTGTAAACTCATAGGAAGGCCACTTAAAATATATATATATATACGCACATACACACACGTGGTCAAATCATTATTTTTTGTCAAACACCCTTAACCACACAGTGAACTCATGGGACCAAAGGAGTCTGCACCTGTAACCCAAAGATGACCTTGAGTTTCTCATGACTAAGACCATTAATGATATTAAGCCAAGAAACTACCAGCAAGATTTTTCACTCTTTGTTCTGCTTGTAATGTTAACTACCAATCCCCCCCAAATATTTCTTTTTTTATGATATAATAGCCACAGTTCTGGAGGCAATGATTTATTAAGAGCTTTTAAGCAGAGGGTGGGGGATTTTTGCATTTGTTTTTCCTTTGCTACAAATCCAGAACTTCCTCTGTTTATTCAGGATTCAGGAGGAAGGTAACAAGACTAGAATATCAGATATATGAAGCAGACACCTGATAACTGGGAAAGATTTTTCCATTCAGACTATTTAAAACTCTGTGTTTAATATTTCTGTTAGCAATCTACTGAACTAAAAACACTCTAAAAGCAAGCTGAAGAGAACATTTGTTACAAGCCCTGATTTCCACTCATTTGTCCCAAGAGCTCATGATACAGCTCCAGTGACATCTCTCAGTAAATGGAAAGATGTAAGAAAAAATACTGAGCAATCCTGGTATTTCTACAGTCAAAGAAAATGTAGAAAAGAGCATATGTTTGTGTATGTGGTGGAAGAGAGGAAGGAAATTTTTAAATAAAACTGAAAAAAAACAAACCTCTCAAACTGCTTAATGTGGAAGAAATAGACAGTCAACATTTAAGGCAAGTTTGTTTTCTGTGTGGGTCAGTTAGAAGAAGTCAGGAAATATAACCTGTGATCAACACTGTGTAAGATAACTTCTGCTCTTACATGAACCAGGATGTCTCCCCTTAACTCGATTTTTGTAAAAGAGGTTGAATTGGGAAACTAAGCATTAAGGAATGCAGTAAAATACAAAAGAGAATTAGAAAAGCAGTAATACTGCTTAGAAATAAGTTGATGCTTGGAACACTGAAAAGTTTTCCATCTCTCAAAAAAGTATCACTACAGACACAGAATGCAGCTACATGCTACAGTTCATTCATCCGGCTTACTTCCCTCATTCCCTCTGCTTTTGGGGTGAAGCCCATACTCTGCTAAAGTCACAGGAAGTTTTGTTGCCATCTGCAGTGCAGCTGAACATCCCCACCAGTGTGAGTGGCACTGCAGTCCTCCTGCTGATATCATAGAAAACAATTTATTCACTGAGTATGGGGAGGTTGCAAAGATCTCTCTGTGGGATTCTGCAACAAACTACAGGATCTGGGCCGTGGTTATTACTATTTTTTCACATACAATCTCCAGGATCCCAAAGCTGAATGCAACTTTGGCTTTTTGCTATATAACTCTACAGCACATGGACACAGTTGTCCTGAGCAGCTGCGTCATGCCAACTTACTTCACGTAAGATAGCAAAATGCCTTCACAAAAAGGACACTCTATTAATCATGCAATACTGATGCTCATTTAGAACTTTATCTGAAAAATTGCTACAGATGACATGA
The DNA here is from genome assembly GCF_003343035.1 of Apteryx rowi. Lineage (NCBI taxonomy): Eukaryota > Metazoa > Chordata > Aves > Apterygiformes > Apterygidae > Apteryx > Apteryx rowi. Next base: position 116,844 of record NW_020448619.1, read on the forward strand.
AACAAATCAGGAACTAGTGGCTGAAGCTTAGATCCCGCAGCTGACTGTGGGCAACACAGGCATGATTCCTACAGGCATGCAGAGTCCTTCTCCATTGGTCCTATGCGCTCTTACAACTCTGGCTGCAGAACAGGATCTTTCAATGGTATTTAAACAAAGCAAGCTGAAGACTTCTGGAATGCTATGACAGGAAATCTCAGGGAGTTGTTCTGAACACTTTGTAGCAGAAACTGCCATTTTAAACCATTAGGAAAAGCAAAAACACACTGGTCTTTTTAAAAAAGGGGATGCAGTCCATCCTGTTTCAGGCACATCCAGGAAATTCCCAAAGCAACAAAAAAGTCACAGAGAAGTCCCTTAGTCTAGAGAAATGATAAGAAAATGTATATAGAGCAAGCCATGCTGCTTGGCCAATCTAGCAACAGCAGCCACCTCTGACAAGTCACGAAGCAACGAGAAAGTTTGTATACTTGTCTTTAACTTCAAAAATGAGTGAGTTTTGATTGCATACTTCCCATACTTATAGTCCTATGCCAGTTTTCTGCTCCTCAGGCATATAGGTGGCATTTGGCTCCCATTTAGTATTTCACCAGATTGAATATTAATAATTTACTTCTACAAGAAAAAAAAAATATCTAAAATCACAGAGAACTTCAGTGATTTTTCCTTGAGAAAGAAGTAACCTAGAAAACAAAACATAGTCTTTTTTCAGTTATCAAATCTAACTCAGGCCACTGAGGCCGTACCCGAGAAAGCAGGAATTGCAGTTTATCAGCCCATATAGTGATGACAATCACCTCCTACGATTAAGAATGATGGGAAAGGAAATGAACGGTTAGGAACACAACTCGATGCATAACTTCCTTCAACACAACACTGAAAAATAAAGCGTGCAGCTCAGAGCAGGAGGGCAACACCACCTTCACCACAATGATGTATGGCGTCAAAGATCGCCCCACATAAACACCGCAGCTGCTCCCCCAGCACATATCTGCTCTCAGAAATTTTCCTCCTACCGCCGATGCGCGCCCTGCAGCACTGCGGCACCCTCCCAAAGACCACCCCACCACCCAAAGCTTGGGACCTGAACCGCGCCTGCCAAACCGCCCGCCACGCGCCCGGCCGGGCCTCCCGCCAGGGCACCACGCGGCCGGTAACGATCGCGCCCCGCCCAGCTCTGCCCCAGGGCCAGCAGGGCGGGGAGGTGGGGCGGCACCCCCGGCCGCCCGCCGCCGCCGCCTGGGGGCGCCCAGCTCCGCCGGCTGCACCCGGCCGTCGCCCCAGGCACCTCAGCCGGGGTGGCCGCGCTGTGGGGAGCCACGCCGAAGCGAATGAGAGGGTGAAGGGCTGGGGGGCAAGGGAAAAGCCTCCCGCCGTGCCCCGATGACGACTCACCTAGCAGGGAGCCCAGCAGCAGCAGCTCCCCCAGCCCGGGCGAGGCCGGCAGCCGCATCGCTGCTCGCCCCAGCAGCTCTCTCGAAATCTCAAAAAGAAACCGAAAGGGGTGGGAGCCACTGCCCGCCTCCCGCCCGCCAGCCTCCTCCCCGCCCTCCGCTATCTTCCCCATCCACTCGGCGCCCTGCTGCCCCACGGCGGCTTCAGGGGCAGGGCCCCGCGGTCGGGCGGTGCAGCGTGAGCCCCTCCTCCCCCAGCCCCGGGGGGCTGAATTACCGAGGTTTCTCTGGAAACCTCAGCCCGCCTTTAGAAAAAGGGGATTTCAAAATACGGGGCCGCCTCTGACGTTTCTTGGCAGGTCGGGACTGCGGGGCAGAGCTGGGGGGTGAGGTGGCATTGTAAACTAGGGTTTCTGGTTCTTGGAGCAGGGCACCAGAAAGCACCTGGGGCTGAAATGGAAGTGTTGCTCTTAGAATAGGGACGTTTCAGCACTGTTGCCCCAAAAAGCTGAATTTAAAGCAATTTAATGTGGAATGGGAGTCACAAAACAAATTTTAGCAACTAACATGCAGCTCACCACCTCAAAATTCTGATCCTCAAAACCTGGTGTTCAACACCAGTTTTCCCCCAAATGGCTACTATTCTTTTGGGGACACATCTGGCAATGCCTCCTTCTGAGGGCTGAGCAGTTTATCATCCATCACCTCTAACCTATGCTCATCTGTGTCACCTAAGGATGGACCCAGGCAGCATTCCCAGTGGGAGCCAGCTGGACTGGGCTCCGTAGAGCTGTAGATGTAACCATTCTGCCTGAGTTAAGAGGGAAAAAAAAAAAAAACAGAAACCAAGTTTAACTTCTAGGAGTTTCCTTCAACCCCACCTGCTCAAAACCCCATTCACATAACTAAAACAACCTGAATTACACTCTCTGAACATTTTGCCAGTGAATGGCCTTTCGATACTACAGAGCAATTTTGAGAAAGAAAGGAAAAACACCACAACACTTTGGGAAACTTAACAATCACCAGTGTGAAGAGTTGTTACTCTGCCAAATACTCCAGCAGCAGCTGTGACCCAGCTTTCCTCCCACAGCTGTGAGTGGCTGCTGAGATAAATGGATGCTTCAGTCTCCTTTCCGTGTATTACACTCACAGTGTACTATCCAGACTGAGAAAAATCCAGCTGTTGGTAGGGCCAACTGCACATCTTATATCCTTAAGGCATGCTCAGTTTTCAGGAGCTCTACTGCCTGTCCCAGGTGAGACCACCACAGTGCTAGTGATGGATAGGGAGGCTCTCAGGGTAGGTTCATCCCTTGGCTAACTTTCTCAGTGCGCTCAGTCCAAATGTTCACTGTGCCAGTCCTTTCACCACCCCTCACAGGGACCTCAGCTCTGCTCTTCATGCAACAGTGCCTGCAGTGGTTCAGAGAAGACTGACAAACACAGCAATCTCTAACCAGAGGACCTTTCAAAATCAACCTCAAAGATGATCCAACACTGAGTCTTTTTTTTCCCCTCCTTCTAGGAATTACTGAAAACTCCCTTGGTTCATCACTAAAGGCTGTAGAATGAACTAGAATGACACTTTACTTTGGACTGAACTATGCCATCTCATTCAGTTTCTGTAAAATCAGAATAATACTGAACAATTCTCCACTGCTGTGTTGTAACAACAGGCTTACTTCCATGACTCATAACTGGCATGCAAATGTAGTCTGATCCATCCCATAAATTCCTTTGATAGAAACCAGACATTTCAAGTGGCAGAAATTTCAGTGATAGAAACCCGCAGACAACCTTCTGTCCTTCAGTTCTCTTTCCCTGTTCTCAGTCTCTCAGGTGTCAAAAGGGAGCCCCATTCACTGAGGAGGTTCCAAGTCACGATGTTTACGCCAGAAATGTATTATGGCCATCTCCCCGCAGTATAATAGTGGCAAGAGCAGCTGTTCCCTGCTGCTGACCAGTCCTCCTGCCAGGTAAAACATTCTCCCAAGACATCAGAGGCTTTGGGTTAGACCTTACTGCCTGGGGAGATGCCAGCTCCCACCTTACACACTACAGCCTTCCTGTAGGTTATGAGGTCTGGGCTAGCAGAAAGAAGTCTGAAGCAGAGGCAGACACTGTCACTTAGAAACAGTGTATTTTAGGTTGGAAGGGACCACAGGAGATCACACAGACACACTCAAAGCAGGTCCAACTTGTTCCTACTGCAGCTGCTCCACTTTGTAGAGAACAATTAGGGCTCTGTGGGCAGCAAAAGTGAGAGAGAAACTTGAGCACAGTGGCTAGGACCCTCACCTAGGCTCTTCTGCTCTTAGGGACAACAGGGATACATGCCATGGCTGCATTCTGCCTTCTTCTGCATAGTTATGTATTGGTACTAGATGGGGAGTGCATAAAGTATTCAATAAATATTCAAGGCAAAAACTGTTTTTCCTCCTTTTCTGACTGAGTACTGAATCTGACTTGCCCATGCTTTTCCTCCCTCCTTGGCCAAGCTGATCTTTAATGTTTTATTTCCTACTGTCTGATAGGTAGGACAGTCTTCTGAAAGTCAGGAGCTTGAACTGCTTCTTGCTGAGGTGAGACTCAAACCCAGATCCTCTGTCAATCCTGGGGACAATACATAGGAAGCCTAAGTGCTTAACACTAAGCAAGGGATTCTGCTGCAAGGGCAAAGGACAGAAAATACAGAAGCTGGGATACTAAACATTGCAGTGGTGGGGTGGATCTAGGCCTTAACATACAGTGAGCTAAGCTACACATGTATTTCATACCCTCCCTTGAATACAAAGACAACAGGGGTTTTAAATAGTCATCATTTGCTTAAATCACACTTGGTTTTGCCCAAAGGCACACATGGCTACCGAGGCTGCATTGCTTCCATTACCAATTAATAGCTTTCAAATCGAAATGAATTTCCCCATGAGCAGATCTCCACTTGACTGCTGGACATATTGCAAGGCTTATCTGTCTCATTCAAGCTGTTGTTTTATGGGTTGGGAGATGACATTTTTCAGCTGAATTAGGCATTTCTAGTGTTTGCTTGAATGTGCAGACAGGACAATTTTCAAATTTTTATCAAAAGAATTTGTGCATAAAATTAAGTTTGTTTGCTTTATTTCTTTTTCTCTGACTCATTCTCAAGTGACTCACACTGCTTTGTGATAGTACACTGCAAGGAAATATTTTAAAAAATCTAGTGTAGTTTAAAAGTCCCTATTGTTTAGAAGTCCCTATTCCTATTATAATCACTCCCATTGGGAAGTAAAATAAGTGATACCAGCACATGTTTCTGAGCCAATATAACTGTAGTTACTGAGTAATTAAATTTGTAAACAAAAAAGGAGAAACCTTCATAATGAAATAGTTTTACTAGTAAAAGTATTTTAAGCACAGAGGAACTGAATGGCTTTCTGTGATTGCGTGAGGGACCATGACAGCATGTTGACACAATCAAAAATTTCCTGGAATTACTAAATTTGAGGTTACAGAAATAAACTGCTAAGAAACATGTTTTTCAGTTTTATGAAGATAAATCTCTTTTAGCCTACTAGAATGTCATTTAACAACGTTGAAAGTACACACAGTAAAAAAAACAAATCCAACTGTACATCTTGGCTGCAGGTTTGTTTAGCGGTAAAGTTGTAATACCAATGCCTACCTTATATTACATGGCATTTCAAAACTACCATAGAACTTGGCAAAGAGTAACGGTTGCATCCTATTACAAAGAGGAAGAGCTTATTTTCCTAATCTTAAGTTAAAAAATGGAAAGAAGTTTGTTGGTTTTCTTTAGGAGATCCCCTTTGCTTTACTCTAAGGAATAACACATTTGCCGTTTTCACAAGTATGCTGTTGCTCTGGAGGCCAAACTATGTTTTACGGAAATGTTACTGTTTATGGGTATGATTTCACAAGTTTATTTACCTGCTTCTTGATTATGAAGTTATCCGGCTCAGTGGAATTTGTGAGTGTAATGAAGAAGGAATGGTCCCTTTACAGTCTAAAGTTAGCTTTTGTCTTACATTCAGAGAATCCACCTGAGTCTAGTGCTGGGATCAGAAAGAAGTGTGGACTGGAAGCCAGGAAATGGCTATTTTTATTGCAGCTTTCAATCTTGGAAAATAGACAATGTTGACAACATCAGTAGTGTATTTGTAGAGTCACTAAGAACCCACTTCTCTGACTGAATCCTGCATGGTCGTGGAGCCAGGTATTTCAGGATCAGAATGTATCTGTATATGGGTCTCTGGGAAGATGCAGATGGAGCAAGGCTTCAGTAGCCCTCCAGGCCAGGCGGCTGTGGCTGCCTAACTTCCCTGGGAGAACGAGAGGAATTTCTCTGAGGATAACCTTGGAAGTAAAGATCTTCTGCCTAAACTAGCTTCCCTTCCTCACAGCCTTTGGCTGGAGGAAATTGGGGCAAGGAAATGACTGCTCTCTCCAATATTTGTAAAGGAAAATAGTATTATTTGATACTTTTGGAAAGGCCTTTACTCATCTCTCTAATCAGACTGAGCCAATTTCTCCATGTGTTGTTCAAATAAGCAGCTATAGAATAGTGCCTGGACAGGCACACTCCGCTCACTACTTCTTGCCGTTTAACACAGGCCAGGGGAAAGTTGCCATGTTATTCAGTAAGAAGGATCAACATGCACCAGTGAGACTTAGGAAACAGATGTGCCCTTATCTCAAAGGCTAACACAGCCAGTGATAAGGTACTGCTATCTCTTGAATGTAGTGTGACAGACAGACTCCTAGTTACACACGGACCTGGCTGTGGTTGTGCACATAAACTTCCTGATCTGTGTACAGCCAAGCAGTGGAGTCTTATATTCAAAGGCCTGTTGGAAGTATTTGCATGCTTACAGTACTGGTGCATAACTGAGATCATCCTTTTGATTTCTTGTATTATTCAAAATGCACTCTCCAAAAAAGGTGAAGAGTGTCCCTGCTCCAAGAAACATATAGTCTGAACATATCACAGCGGTTTGGTCACTGTTTACATTTTCACCTGTCTTTCCTCTCACTTTTCAGAAGCAATCTGTCACTTTGCCTTTTTTTGGCAGTCCCTGGAACTTGACCAAAAGTGGAAATACAGGAAAGAGACAACAATGCAAAAGGACAATACACAGATCCAAGGCCAGTCAGTTCCCTGCTACAAATCTTCTGGCATGGACATATTTGTGAAGCCTTATGACTAAGCAGTGTCCCCACTCAGAATTTAGGAGACAGAACTAGGTGACAAGGATAAAGCACACTAACTCTGTCAGCTGCTGCAACTGGATTCACTAGCTGATTTCTGAACTGATAACTGCCACAGGGAAAGAGAATGGGGAGGAAAAGGGATGTGATAAAAATGATAAAAAAGCATCTTTTTTAACCGAAATATCAGTGAAGCCCTGTGCTGAAACAGACTTTGGTCAATCAAGAGCAGAGGTGATTGCCCCTACCCTATTTTTCCCAAAAGAGCACAGGCCAGTTGATCATTAACAGAGTCAAGCTGATCAAGCAGCTCCACAGTCCTGCCACAGTTGTTTTCTCCTGTATAGTCCTTGTACTTCTAGCACTGTGGACTAACAGGAAGATGGTTGAGGATCTGAAGAGAAAGCCTCTGATTGTTCTTGCTGTCATCTTGCTGCTCAGCTTAACACAAGCAGGTAAGAAAGACATGATTACTTGTTAAGCGATTGAAGGTTTTACATAGAAGGCTCTGAATTCAATTCTCCCCAAATAAATTGTGTTTCAAGAGGTCCCTGCTACAATCTAGTTAGATGCCAGGAGACAGGGCAATGCAGGAATGGCTCTTTCTTATCCCATGTTTTGATTCCATCAGTGATTTTGTTCTGCTGACTTGCTTTAAAAAAATGATCCAAGATTATCCTAAAGAATGAGGAAGTGGGAAAAGGACAACTTGACCTCTGGCATCAGCACTGTATGCTTTGAATGCTGAGCAAATCTAATCTGCAGTAGTCAGGAGAAAATAAACAGAAGCCACACCCATTTCTTTCTTTAATTGTACCAGCAATGAAAACTGTGTTTCTGATCATCACTACGGTTCCACATCACCTACAGCTTCACAGTAGTGCACCTCCTGACTTACCTTCATTCATGATTCCCATCATTCATGATCCCTTTAGGCCATTTCTGGCATGCAACATGATTTCACTGAACATGCCCTTTCTAGTTAAGTTGTCTACACTTTTCCTGAACTGAACCCAGAGAACCTATCTTTCTTCTTCCCCTTCAATACACCAGAAGACCAAAATAGACAACAGTAAGGGATCGTCACATCCCACAGAAAAGATCTGAGGGTTAAATCTCACTTCTTTGTGCTGACCTTTATGCCATGTTCTGCCTAGCTACTGTAAAGTATCTTTTGTGGGAATAGTTAGCAATTAGGAAGCCAGTTGCTTGATTTTTTTTCGTATTTTATTGTATGTGCAGATTCAAGGCTGTTTCGCTTCCTCCAGTCCAGAAAAGGGAAGGGGCATGCATTGTTATTTCAGCAGAATGTAGCTATGCCAGTTCATACAGCAATATTTTTTTAGGCCAGAAGGGATCATTTAATCAATTAATTGACATCTTGCTCGTCACAAGCTAATAAATTTCACACCATTAGTCCTTCAGTAAACCCAACATTTTGCCTTCAACAAGCCTTCCAAAATGGCAGCCAGTCCTACTCTGAAGTGACATGAGGTGGGGAATCCAGCTCTTCTGTGGGCAACCTGTTCTACTCACTAGCCATATATACTGCTAAACTTCCTTGCTTGATTTTTAGTCTAAATTTATCCAGTTTTGTATTAGTTATAGGTTCGTACCCTTGTGGCAAAGAAGGCCAATAGTATCCTGGGCTACATTAAGAAGAGCGTTGCCAGCAGGTCAAGGGAGGTGATCCTTCCCCTTTACTCAGCACTGGTGAGGCCACATGTGGAGCACTGTGTCCAATTCTGGGTTCCCCCGTACAAGAGCTAGATGGACATACTGGAGCAAGTCCAGAAGAGGGCCACAGAGATGATTAAGGGACAGAAACATCTCTCATATGAGGAGAAGCTGAGAGAGGTGGGACTGTTTAGCCTGGAGAAGAGAAGGTTCGGGGTGGGGATCTTATCAAAGTTTATAAATATCTGATGAGAGGGTATAAAGAAGACAGAGCTAGACTCTTCTCAGTGATGCCCAGTGACAGGACAAGAGGCAATTGGCACAAATCGAAACACAGGAAATTCCATTCAAACATAAGAAAATACTCCTTTGCTGTGAGGGTGGTTGGCCATTGGAACGGGCTGCCCAGAGAAGTTGTGGAGTCTCCATCCTTGGAGATATTTAAAACCCAACTGGACATGGTCCTGGGCAACCTGCTGTAACTGACCCTGCTTGAGCACAGGAGTTGGATCGGATGATCTCCAGAGGCCCCTTCCAGCCCCAACTGTTCTGTGATTCTGTGAGGATATTTTTGCTGGCTAGATGAAAATGCCTTGCAGTAGCTGCCTTTGTCTTCCCATAAAATATTTTCATCCTGTAAACTGATTGTCATTGATTTATTTTATCAACAGCATTCTCATCTTTGTTTCTGGATTTTTGACACAAATATCAGTTAGACTTGTACCTTCTAGTTAGCCCAGGAGAATGCAAATAGAAATATCCTCAATCAATGGTGACTACCTATTGGCAACCCTTTTTTTTTTTTTTTTAAAGAATAATAGCCAGCTCATAAATGTGCTTAGTTGCTGTTCCATGCAGCTGATTTGGAAAAAAAATCATATTGTCATTCACTTCTCAGTAAAACAACTCCCAGAACTCAAGGCTATCATGACACCTACACTTACCTTCCCCAGCCAGAGTTGGAACTCCCTCAAAGAATAAAAACAACTTTGTTGGACAAGACATGTTTTCCAGAATAGGTTGATATTGATGTATGTTCTGTCCCTTTACTCTTTATTAATAGAACCCAAATTGCTACCTTCATTTTCCCAGGGAATTAGAATGGCCTTTTTTTTCCCCCATTGCACAGACAAGCTAGTTATACTTTTTGCTCCCTTTCATTGCAGGGAATACAGACAAAGTCTCAGGTCATCTCTGCACTGACTTCCAGAGAGCAAATTTCCTGCGGGGCAGTAAACTTAAGGTCCAGTTTCTTCTATTCACCTCCTCCAGACCCAGCTGTGGGGAGCTGATTTTTGCTGATGATGGCATCAAGAACTCCAGTTTCAACAGCAGCCTGGAAACCAAGATCCTAATCCATGGCTTCAGGTGAGAGAAAGAAGAGCATTGTGGCTAAGTTTACACTAGTAAATTAAACACTGCCTGGGGCATTCCCAGGCACTGAGTGGGGCTGGCATGGAAACTCCCCGTCCATGTGACCCTCTTAGTCTCCCCAACAGAGTGGCTGCAGGCAAAGTGACTGCTAAGAACAGTGTCTGGAGTGCTCCAGCTCCTGAACCATTCAGCTCCCGAACTGTACCTGGGAGTTTTCTGGGAAAGTGCTGGTGGGTGGGGGCCAGAAGCATGGAAAATGCTGCTAACTGTTCTCATTCCGACATAACTTTATGTCCTGCAGTTTGTGACCAACTGCCTATCTGGTGTGTGTTTCACATTTTTGGAGCCTAAACAAAATGTAGAAAATTATTTTCTTTCTCTCTTTCTTCCTCTCAATTTCTTCTCTCTCTTCCTCCTTTTTTATTTAATAAGTCTTTTCTTCAAGATTCTATTCCCTTTCAATTGTCTCCTTGCAGCTCAGGTCCTGACTCATCAATACCCTGGATTAGTCAGCCCTGCGACTTCTAATCTTGAAAATGTACAGATTTGAGCCATTTTTTTTAAGCTATCACCATTTTGCAAGCTTATTCTACTGTGCCATTTTCCAGCCAGCTTGTGAACATATAACATTATTTGTTTTGACATGCAAAAGCCTAAATGGAAAGTGCATAGAAAACCATGATGAAACCACCCAATGTGTTACAGGAGCTTTTCAGAAAAACAGCTGCTCCCCTCATTTGACACAGCACTCCCCCCCACACACACCATGTAGTGTTAGGGGAAATGGGCAGGATACAGACTCTTTGATTTTCCTGGTATTCTGTATGTATGTAGATTTTTTTTTATCTTCTGCAGAGGAGGAAATGTAGCAGTGAGAGACTAGGTGATTTGACCAAGGACTTCCTGCCAGTTGATTGCAGAGCAGGACTCAGGTGTCTCTGGTCAGTTCACTTTCCCCAAACCAGCTCTGTTGTGGCCAATTGAAGCACCACAGAAAGACCAAGACTTCAGTCTGAGCCCTGCAAATGTTATTCTCACTCATTAAAATATTTAGTTCCTTTCTGAATCAGGCTGTGCTGGAAAGAGTTTGTTATTAGACTGCAGTAAAGAAATGCCAGGTGTGGCTGTCTGGCAACAGAAAAAACTTTCACGAACAATCTGGAAACCCCCTCTCAGACATGTGAAGCTCCAGCACCAGTGAACAACACATTGGCACATGCCCTGCTTTGGAAGATGCCTAACAGACTTGTTTCTGATGACTCGGCAGGGCTTTGGGTACCAAACCGTCCTGGATTGAAGGGCTCGTCCATGCCATACTGCACGCAAGCCAGGCAAACGTGATTGCAGTGGACTGGGTTTATGGGTCTACAGGAACCTATCCCTCTGCAGTGGAAAATGTCACACAGCTGGCCCTCTCCATCTCACACTTCATCAGCAAGCTGCTGGTAAGCTGCTATGTGTTTCCAGTGGTGGAGGAACATGGCCAGAGAACATCATTCAGGGAGACAATCCAGAGAGCTGCTCCCAACCTGCTGTCCCCAGGAGCTGGTCAAGCAGGCGCTTTATTCCAGACCTAAAGAGTTTTTTTTTTTTTTTTTTTTTTTCCTTTCTTTCTCAGCCAGGCTTGAGCATGCCACTGTTTTTCTTCTTTCTCTTGAGTTTTTACTTTTTCCTGGAAACACATTCCAGTTGCCAGCTACCTCTCCAAGCCCAGAACAAACCTGCAGGGTGTCTTGGGTTATTGCAGGTCTGTGCTTCACTGGACAGATCTTCTTCCTCCTCTTCTGAGAAATTTTGTCCAGGGAGATGGAGGGGCAGGATTTGAGGCTATTTTATATTTGCTTTGGAGCTTCAGACATACTCTCTAGTGGCAGGAAAACCCTATATGTGTCCCAGTTTGCTCATGTAAAGCACAGCTGAACAACACTTACACAATGAGAATGACCCATCTTCGTATTTACTAGTCATGCGTTAAACTCTCCGTGTGACATTTGCACTGCAGACCAAGGCTGCACAGTGTGGGAGTTCCTGGGTATGCACCACATCGTGCTCAGGCACACATTTCTATCCAGAAATATGGCAACTCTTGGAGCAGCTGTGTCATTTGGAGGAAGAGGGGGAGAGTATAAGGGGACTGTCACCCCACATTACTGCTCAGGTCACCCAGTGAACAAATGACTGAGTTGCTATTCAGTCCCCACCATCCATTCTGTGGTTGTGTTGAGCTCTGGTTGGGTACTTAAGGCCTTTCTCTGTCCAGCCTCTCCCACTACACTACACCAGAGCACTTTATTGTGCTTCTCATAAGCCTTGGTACTGCTCCAGGATTTAGCCTCACATATTTCACAGGCATCATTTATAATCGCATTCCTATGCTCTCATGCAAAAAAACGACAAAAAAAACCCAACAACAAACACTGCAAAGTCCTGGGACACCAGAGTGGGTCAGACTTTGGCTCCTGTTGCACAGCATCCTCTCCCATTGTATGGTACTGCATCACACAAAACAGCCTGCAGCCAGCTGAATTCCTTTGGATGGTGTCATCTCACATCATGTCTAAGTGGCTGTGCTTTACCTGACAGTTCAGCCCATGGATAAATACTTAATCTCTGAAAATACAAACTTAAAATGATAATCAGAGTATGGGTATGATGGTGGTATAAAAGTGAGAGAAAGTGAGAGAAAGCCATCTTCCTTCGGTTTACTGAGGAAGAGATTATTCACACAGGTAAGATGTGTTACTCAGCTGAGAGAGGAGGAACTTCAGTCTAAAACAAGTTGTGGCAAGAGGAGCAAAAGGCTGTGTAGTTATGAACAGGAGCATCTGACAGGCCTGGTTAGGGTTGGTTTTGCATCTGTGGACCCCAAGAAAGGCTCTGAAAAACAGGGCAATATCCATCATTTCCACATCTCTTTGGTTCTCCACTATATACATCAAGAGCAATGCTTTAAAGAATTATGGAGCTGCTGGGTGAGCTGGGACAAACTATTTCAACATTCTGCTACAGAAACACTAAATTGTATTATCATCAATCTGCAGGCCCTGGGAGTCTCAGGGACATCCATCCACATTATTGGGGTGAGCCTCGGTGCACATGTCGGGGGTCTGGTGGGGCACTTCCATGGTGGTCAGCTGGGACGGATAACAGGTATTGTAAAACTGGGTCTTGGGTCCTCACCTGCTGTTCAAGAGAGAGAAGGAAAGAGCAGGGAAGGGGACGTATCCATAGTTGTCCTATAACTGCATAAGGGCTCATTAGGCCCAAGCTTATAGGCTTCTTCTTAGCTTCAGAAGAGCCTGATAATGTCTTTACAGATGCCATTAGTCCCCCATCCACTGCCAAAAGTATACATGTGTTTGCAAAAGGGTCCTTCTGCCTCTGCTCTACCCTTAAAAATGGTGCCAGCTTAGAAGAGTACTAGGCTGCAAAGCTCAGCTAGCCCTGGTGACTAGTGAAACCCCACAACACCTACAGGCCTTGCTTCCACCTTTTAGCATGTATGGCCTCTGTGGTTCCTAAAATTAAAGTTCACAATGCATGTCATTGTGGCAGAGCAGCAAGAGTGGGCTGCTCTTCAAGGAAAGGTGAGCTGGAAACCAAAGGTGACAGCAAAGCGGGTGGGGTAGTGGCCTCACTGACAAGGGACACGGTCCTACAGTACCTGGGCAGGAAGAGCAGAGCAGGTCTGGTGACAGGAACCAGGATCAGCCACAGTGCATCACCAGGCTGGTCTGTAGTGATAAGGCAAGTCCAAGCTCAAGCAGGAAGTAAGTCAGAAAGCCAAGGGCAGGATCAGGCAGGCACAGGTTTGGGCATGGCATCCCTCCAACACAGCTCAGGCAAGGGTCAAGGGCAAGAGCCTGAGCCAATGTGTGTGGGGGGGGACGGGGGGGCAGGGGGACAGGGTGGGGAGGCAATGAGGCTTCTGGCTGCTCTTCCTCACAACTTGGCAACTTTCACAGCCAACTGGTCCAAGGCCACCCGGTTGCACCATACTAGAGCTGACCTTGGTCATAGACAGCCTCTGCTCTGGGTGTGAGGAAGAGGTTGCAGTTGGGTGATTACAGAGAAAGATGGTTACAGGCTAATCATGGCATTTAGAGCTTCTGGGTGCTCTCAGGGCCCTGCCAGCCTTTAGGCTTGAGGCATGCATAGACACACAGAATGTTTTAGGTGGGAAGGGACATTGGGAGGTCTCTAGTCCAACCCCTCACTCAAAGCAGAGCTGACTTCCAAGTCCGATCAGGTTGCTGAGGGCCTTGTCAAGTTCCAGGGATCCCCAGGGATGGAGATTCATCTTGATGGACAGTAAAATGCCACAAAGAAGAAACAGACACAAAGGCACCAAAAGACTGAATACAGTTCCCAGTCTGCCCAGCTACCTCACAGAGGTATCCTTAGTAAGGGTCTCACAGCACAGTCAGCAGGGCAGAACACAGAAACGTTGGCTTGGCCTTCACACATCACAGCTACCCACACTGCGTGAAACACAGGCATTTCTTACCAGGAGATGAGTTTCATGACAGGCTTTTTTTTAAGCTGTGAATGAAAGTATTTATTAGGAGGGGCTTTGGACAATCACGCTCCTGCATCAGCATTTTGTGATCAGCAACATCTTCAGATGAGCAGAAGCAGACTCTTCTAAAGGAAAACATGGTAATTAACCTCAGAGTCAGAGACTCTTCCTCTTTATGTTTTCTACACATAATAAAAACTCTGTAGGTTTATTTATTCCCTTCTTTTTCAGCTCTGCCACAAGACAAACCTTTTCCGCGCTCCTGATTGCCTTATGATTTCAAAGGTACACTGGATACTGCAGGCTGCAGTTCAGACTTAGGAGCTTAAGACAGGTGGAATCAGATCCAGGATATCTGTCTGATCTCGTCCCCTGTCTCCCCCCCCATTCACGCACAGACACACATATAGAGCAATGTGGTCCCAGAGCTATAAATTCCTTAAGTATTTTCAGTCACCCAAAAGGAGCTGTGGAGCAAAAAAAAGAATGAATGTCTTGGAGCTCAGAGCACAAATGTTATTTTTATGAAGTGAGCTTCTTTAACCCAGGCTTGGTCCTGTGGATATCTCCTTTTGCAGGAAGGCAAATGGTACAGGAATTGGAATGGACAGCACGTACGCAAAATTGCTGAAGAGCAATTTGTTTCAGTTCTTGCAGAGGAAATGACAAAGCCTGAGGGAATTCAGCTGCATAGAGAGTTAAGGCTTCAGTGAATAGTCTTCTAAGCTGCTGAGGATGTAGGTCTCAAATGGAGTTCATGCAGTTTGGGCTTAGAGGAGGTAGGCATAGAGAAAAGAGGACAGAAAAGTGCTTGACTTGGAGCTGTGGTGCTAGAACTAACTGCTGTTTGTCTTAAATGTTCCACCATCCTCAGGAATAACTTCAAGCTATACTGAACAGCATTTCAGTCTCTTTTAAAGGGTTTGGCTAAAACTTAATCTGTAGAAGCAGGCAGGGAACTTCCAAGCTTTTCGTATGTGTAAAGATAAAAGAACGTGAAAGAAAGAAAAGCAGCAGTAAATTCTTCTTCTGATCAATTCTCTTCCTATTAGCTTTTAGTTTTAGAAGGAATCGGAAAGACTTCTTTTTTTTCCCCCTTCTCCTCCTGCCCCTCTTCACACATCAGTTTGTATTTTTTTGATACCTCCTTCTCCACAGAGAAATAATGGGACTGAGTCCAAGGTAGTGAAACTGGCCAGCTCCGAGGCTAAGTGGTATGTAGAGCAGAGCTGCTTCTTAAACTATTGTTCTTGCCTGGGAAGTGAAAAAAGTCTTGTGAGATGATTTTCCTAGGCAAAGTCAACAGGATAAATCTCAGCTAGAATAAGAAAATGATCTTTAACCTGTTCCTTGGTACTGCCAAGGAGAATTTTCTTTACGCCTTTGACTCCCCAGAATTTGCTCTAGGAGCAAGTTTGAGGCAAAAGTGCAGATGGCTGCTTGAGAACTAGATTTTATTTGGGAGGAGAGGCCTCAGAAGCCCCTTTGTTTTAAGGATGTTTGATAGGTATCAAACCTTTTTAATATTTAGATTGGTTAATGCCTTGGATGCTGACTGCATTATCTTATGGTCTTCAGTGATGTTTCACAGACTCTAGGGTTAATACAGATGACAGCACAAATAGGAAAGGTTTTATAAGTGTGACTGATTCTCTTTCATTGCAAGTCCAAAAGACACTACACCCACTTCTGTCAGAGCTATTTGAAGCTTAATCATGGCAAACTTGAGGTTTCATAGGCTGTTTGGTACAGAACTGCTACATAGGGATGGATGTTTAGGAATAGTAGAGGACAAAGTAAGGAAGCTGTAGTGGAACTTAGTGGGGACAGAAAGCATTCCGGAGCATAATCAGTGCAACACGTGGGAATAACATCACTTCTGCCTAGCAACTTTTTAAATGTTTGGATAAAATAATCAGTACAGAAATAAGAAAGAAAGGATCTGAGGAACATTGGTTGAGATGATTGTTTGATTTTGTTACAGGCCTGGATCCTGCAGGCCCTAGGTACACCAGAGCCAGCCCTGAGGAACGCTTGGATCCTGGGGATGCCATCTTTGTGGAAGCCATTCATACCGATGCTGACAGTAGGCTGGTTTCTATCCTCTTCAGACTGTGCTTCCATTCCTTCTGCCATCATTATTGCTAAGGACCATGTAGGTTATTGTCCCCTTTAGACCAGATGACAATGAGTTCAGGTCAGCTCTGAGATGTCTCTTGATTAGATAGGCTTTAATTAAAAGAGATAAAATCAGGGCAGCTATCTATACCCCAGAGCACTTCACAGCAACACAAATGGAAACTTCCCTGCTGTAGCCACAGGGCAATCTTCCAGCAAATATTTCTTCCTTAATCCTGCTACACTAGAGGGAGTTTCTGCTAGTTCTGCTGGTGTGGCTCTTACCTTCCTGGAAGGAATTTACATGCCCATTCTCTCTTTGCTTTTTCCCACCTGATGTCAGAGAGGTGCCACTGCGAGTGTCCATGGAGAGAATAACAGAGTCAAACCCACAGCTTGTGCAACAACAGAGTAACTTTTCTAAAGCGCTTAGGGTCTGTGTAGGTAGAACACGTCTGAAGAATAGCCTTTCAGTCACACTTTCACCTGGAGATCACAAAACTCTCTACCAACATAACTCTCAATCATACCTCATAATCCCCCATTAGGGTTGTAGTCAGTTGTGTTCCCATTTTACAGAATCAGGAAACTGAGTCACAGACATGGTGATTTAGTCGAACTTACCAGTCATTTTCATGGCAGGGCCAGGAGCAGAAGACCTGTTGGCACTTTCTGCTCCATGCAGCAGAGTCCATAGATGACATTATCTGCACAATGCAGGCGTGTAGGAAGGAACAGGAAATCTGTTCTTGCTGTGTGAAAAAAATAGGTCATGGTGGGTTGGCTGTTGGTTGGCCAATTACTGGGGCCTGTGAAAAAACATGTAGAGTATAGCCTGAGGCAACAGAAGAGTCAGGAATAAGAATAAAGCAGAATTTCATCTCCTTTCAGATTTCGGGATTCGGATACCTGTAGGCCACATTGATTATTTTGTTAATGGAGGCAAAGATCAGCCAGGATGCCCCCGATTCATCTCTGCAGGTGAGAACACTCTGTGGCCAAATGAAGGGCTTTCATGGCCACTTAGCAGCTTGTGAAAACATTGTTTAACAACCAGCTCCCACTATAGCCAGGGCAGGCATCAAAACAGGACAATATATTTGTAAAGACACATGGCAGCAGAGCTTCATGGCTCACAGCTCACAGAAGTACAACAAGCAGCTGGAATAAAAAGCACATACAAGTCAAGTCTCTTAGCAGTACTGCTGGCAAGAGATGTGATTTTGGTGACACTTCTGTATGAGCCAAAAACCTGGCATCAGCAGAGTTATAACAACAAGGGAAACATTTTTATCAGAAAGGCTGTCAGGTACTACCAGCAAAAGCTCATTTTTGTTTTCATGCTGCAAGCTGTGTCTATACGTAGAAAGTCAGCTTATACAATTATTGCCTTTTCCTTCTAGAGAGCAGGACTTTACACAGTAAATGTTGTGGATAAATACTCAAATACCTTCTGGATGAGCCATCTCCACTGAGGGTCAGGTGACAGGGGACACCTAGGTCATGTTGCATCCCACAGCAGGGTCACAGTGCAGGTGAGAGTCAGGGTTATCGTACTCTATCGCAGAGAGCCTGGGGCCTTATTGATGGCACACTGACAGAGACTAGGCAGCCCTGTGGTTCCCCTATTCTGGGACACTCTGCTAGTGTAGGAGGTACATTTCCAAGTTCCTGTGTGACTTCCCTTGCAGAGGGATATAGGCTTTTAGTCACAGAGGTATTCTGCAAAACATTATTTGATGAGGAGGAAGTTGCTGCAGAATCTGTAGTAGTGTTTCTTGACCATACGTTCCTTAGAAACATACGGAAAGACTGAAGTAGTCTGCTCATGGCTGCTTTTCCCTGAATACATTTTTTCTTACAGGCTACAAGTATCTGATCTGTGATCACATGAGGGCAGTACATCTCTATGTCAGTGCCTTGAAATATTCCTGTCCTATTGTGGCATTCCCTTGCACAAGTCATCAAGATTTTTTAAATGGACACTGCCTGGATTGTGTGGACCCCTTCGTGGTCTCCTGTCCTCGAATAGGTATGGTACCAGCATAAGACCTTCATGGGGCAGGGGACAATCCATTCCTGAAAAGGTCTCAATGCAGAGCATGGCACATGGTTCAGATTTCTTGGAGGAGAATTTGGTTAGCATCTCTTTGAGGATGATAAGAAACTGTTCTGTTTGCTGGCTTCCATAGAGAAACCCTAAAAGCTCATATACTACCTGAGGCAGAACAACTGCCTTGAACATTTCTGGTCTTTAAATATTTCATAGGGTCCAGAAATAAGTTGAAAGAAAGTCTCCAGAATCGCCAGCCTAACAAGTGGGTGATTAGCTCAAAAAGATTATCTTGTTTAGAGAATCAACTGGAATTTTTAGCCCAAGCCTTAATTCCCATTCTTCTGCAAACCACTTGCTGTTGCTATCTCACTTCCTTCTCGCAAAGCTCCTGCCATGACACCCCAAGGATGGCTGCATCCTTGGATTTGGAAAAGGCAATAGCTGCCACTTTTAAACTTCTGAAACTGGGCTGTACCAAAAGCCTGGAAGCGCCCTCTTGTGCTGCTATTTGGAGTTTGGCACCAGAGGAATATAGGGAGAGGCCTCTTTTGGTATAGGTGCTCCCAGTTCAACCTCCCCCTCCCCACTTCTCCAAAGTCAAATGGTCAGTTTGTCTGTGGTGCAGGCCTCACACTGTGTCTCTCTTCTCAACCGATCCAGAAATCCTGTTTCCCAGCACCTTTTGCTTGGGTTGTTATTTATGTGTTCAATTTCTTTACTTGGTAGTTTTTAGACCCACTCATTTTGCACAGGTGCAAATGATACCACAGTTCATTAGCAGCAAGATAAAACAAAGCCACTCAGGGTAGCTAGAGTTGAATTTTCTGGGGGGGGGGGGGGGGATGCTAACTTGTCAATTGTCACCGCAGATTTGTATTTGCTCTCATTTGCACTGGTATAAAGAAAGGGTCTATCCTCCAAGCCAGTGGAGTGGGTGGGATGAGTGAGGGATGAATCAGGCCGATTATGTTTCTGTTCCAGGTCACTCATGTCTGTCCCTTCACCTGAACTGGCTTTTTATTTCCTCCTGCAGGTCTGCTGGAGCAGGCAGGTGTCAACATGAGAAAGCTGCCCAAGGAAGTGAAAGTTTATTTAATGACCAGTCCCTCAGCCCCATTCTGTGGTAAGTAGCAAAGAGAAAAAACAAGTTAGAAGGGGATTGGTTAAATGAGACAGATTCTCTGGAGAAGCAAGGTTGTTGCAACCTACCATCCCCATCAAAACCATACCAGATGCTCTGAGAAACACTGCTGAAGAGCAATAACCCTGCACATCTCCCCCATAAAGCCCTTTCCAATGAGCTTTTTTGTGTGGGCACAGCCTTCAGTTAACACAGCCTCATGGCTTCAGGACTGAAGTAAGGATAATGAAAATGCCTGTCTGTTTACACTGGACTATGCAGACTTGCCCACTGTCTCTCTCATCGTAGAGACTACCTCCTTCCTTTCTTACTTTCTTATGTCTGCTTAATCTTCTTTGTGCTTGTGGGGCCAAGGAGCGAGTGCTGGAGGCCTTCCTTTGGCAGGATTGGTCCAGCCTGCAGTATTTGCTCTCACTCCTGTGTCCTTTGCCTTTTGCCCAGTCCATCACAGCCTGGTTGAGTTCCACTTGCAGAAGAGAAGAAATACAGTCACAAACATTGAGATCACTTTCTGCGGCAACAGCACCAAGAACACTGCAAAGATCACTATGTGAGTGAGAGTGCATGTTTCTGGCCTGGTTTTCCCAGCTCCATGTGTGAGGATGTTTATCCCAGCCTAGGAAAGGCACAACGGTAACATATTGCCCTTAATGCAATCACTGTGTGGCAAACCACATTTCTTCTTGAGTCCCTCCATATTTACCTTAAATGCTCTCCATAACCAGGCATGTGCTACCATTATTTAGTAACCTTGGCTAGGTCCATCTCTTCCAAGAGTGCACGGAGCAGTGGGTGTACTCTGGGATACCCAAATTTGCATACCTTTTTGTGGTTAAAATGGTTCCTTTTCCACACCATACCCTTGCCTGGTGCCAATTCAAATCGCAGTCACTGTCAGATAGTTATTAAACCTACCTTGCCAAACTTGCAAGGCTACAAACTGGCTACAGCAAGCTCCCATCCACCAGAGGTTCCAGACTGACAGACGTGGTGACTCAGATGTTTCTCTCTATACCCATTAGGACAGCAGTTGCAAAGAGGAGAAAACTGCATCTCTGCCCAGTCAGAAGTATGTCACAGAATCACAGAATGGTTGAGGTTGGAAGAGACCTCTGGAGATCATCTAGTCCAACCCCCCTGCTCAAGCAGGGTAATGTCTAGTGGCTTGTTGCCCCTGCAGTAACTCAGCAAAACTCCCAGGCTCCCATTGTAGGGGAAAAAAATCCAGTGGGTAGGGGAACAAGACCACATATGTGGACTGTCAGATCTCTCTTGAAACCACCAATCTCTTCCAAACCCTATCTGAATTAAAGGACCAGACCCAGTGTGCTGTTCCCCCAGCCCTTGCATAACTGGGGATCTCCCCACCACAGAGAAGTTCCCCAGAAGACTTCTTCCTACACCTTCCTGCCCACTGCTGTGGCTCAGGAGCTGCAATGCAGACTTGAAGCTAGTATACGCTGCTGGCTGCTTCAGAAAAGCAGGTGGACTGTCTGCTAAGGACTCCAGGCAGCTCTCACAGGATCACTGGGGCTCCAGCGCTGGCTCCCACACTGTCCTTACTGCTAAGACAAAAGATTGTGGCCTGAAGCTTGGAACTGCGTTGGTTTAGTCCTCRGCACTAGGAAGTAGGGGTGAGATTTGGGGAAGGGTAGGCCTGCTCTAGGGTGCTCTCCCACCATTGCCAGTCGCTTCACCATGGATTTCCAGCCTAGCATTGCAATTTGGCATTTACACTCCAGCCTGATGGAGCTAAATCTATCTAACCCCTCCCCAAGGCAAAGGCATGTCCAAACAACCCTGGAAACTTGGAGGCCAAATCCGCCTTTTCTGAAGATGCAGGAGGGAGGAAACAGTAACATGCAGGTCAAGTCAGGACCCATGATTTGCTCAGATGGACATGCAGCACTTCCTTTTGCTGTTGTCAGACACATGGTGTTCGATACGTGTCCAGAGGAGGCATGAGAGCTCTGGAGAGAAAAGTTGCCTGGGGAAGTAAGACAGGCAGGCAATCCCAAGGCTTTAGCGTACTGGCAGGTTTTAATGTGACAGCAGAGTTAAAGCAGGGTAACCTGTCCAGAAGACACCCTTAGCCTAGGAGGACAGCAACTCTATCTGTTTCACTTAAGCCTCTCTCCTAAACAGCATAAGGCTAAACTGAAAAATTTACTTACAGCAATAAGCCTACAGATTTGAGGGTGTACATTGAGACAACCATTTTAATTCACATTATAGCTAAGAGCAAAGAAACTCCCCCCTCCGGGCAAGACCAAATCACCCAGTGCAGTCAAGCTCACAGCGTCAAACAGGCATCTAAACGTATCTTCTCACATCGTGGTTTAGGCACTGATTAATCACTGACTTACCATTTCAGCTGATCTGACTTGCATTTCAGCCTGCAGCTCCCAGGAACTGCACAGGGACTTGGGAGCATTCACCCAGTCTCATACCTTCAGCAGGTGACTTGCACAGTTGTCCCCTGCCTCATTGCTATTCTCTCCTCTCCCCTACACCACTTCTGATCTCACTCCTTGGGATGCTGCTACCCTACACAGGCTGTTCAGAGTCCCACAAGAGACAGATTCCCAGGCCCCACAGCTGCCATGGGGCTGACAGAGCAAGGAGCTCATTACACAGCACACTTCCCAGCTGCAATACCATTGCTCACACATCACATGGTGTAACACAGTGTCATTCCCCACACCCAAGAAAACATACTTCTGAAGGTCTGTTCAGTTAGCCAGAGTCCTACATCCAAAAGCTTTGTAGGTTTGGACCAAATGTTAATCCCAGGAGTAAATTTCATCCACCCACTTAACCTTATTATGCTCCTCTGTTCTAGAGTAGGGCTGGATCCTGCCCATGGAAAACATGCATCAGAGAGACAGCTTCTCCTCAGTTTGTTTTCCATTCACTGTCTGTTATTCACCTTTATAGCCACAATTTGATGACGTGTCCTATTTTTGGCAGCTTCAAGCCAGACACAGACACATGTATTGTCCATGATCTACCAGTGCAGTAGAAGGAACGACTAGTTGCTGTGGTTTGGGTTGGTCCCACTGGCCTAGGAGGACTCTGAGTCCAGCCCTTGGCCTGCTCCCTGGAGCAACTTTGGCTAGCAGAACTGTAGCCTGTTCCAGACCCTTTTCTCACTTTTTGCCTTTCCCTACTATCACATTCCTGAACAGGCAAAGTCAGCGAGGCACTTCTGGGATTGTGCTGAGTCAGATACACACATATTCTTCACAAGCACAGGGAAATTGATGTTCCTGTGTAACACCAGGCTCCTGGAGGTGCCCCATAGAACAGACATAAGAAGGCCCACAGGATGCACTTCCTTTAAGGGAGGCAGCCCAGCTAGGCAAAACAGCTGGGCAGTGCTGCTTTGTAGCACAAGGTCTGCCACTTGACTCTGATCATTAGCTGCTTACTCCACATCTGGCATTTCTCAGTTCATGAGAAGAGCATAGGGACAGACAAAGGTCCGTCTATCTAAGCATCCCAACGTCAACATGGTCAAAAGCAAATGCCTCGAGAAGAGTATAAAAAGGCAATGTAAACACATAGCAATACTTCCCCCAAATATTTTCCCAATGTCTAAATAATTACGTCTGAGGGACTTTCTGAGCCAAAGGTAAAATCTTTGTCTTTAATAACTCCCAATGACTTTATCTTCCATGAACTTGTCCAGCCCCCCTGCCTTGAACTCATGTAAGCTTTTTAGCATCTGCAACATCCTGCAGCAAGGATTTTTACAGCTTGAATGGAATGGTACCTTGTGCAGTGTGTCTGCCAGTGTGCAGTTTTAAGCCTGCCACCTGTTAGCTTCCTTTGATGACCTCCAGTTCTTGTACTGGAAGAAATGCTGAACAATCAATCCCTATCCATGCCATTCATGATTTCACAGATGCTGATCATATCTACCACTTACCTCTCTGTAGCAATCTGGGCAGTGTTGCAATCTACAGACAATAGCAGGAAGAGCTGCTGTAATTGTGTGACAGAAGAAAGGATATTTATATATAAATGTTCCTAACTACAGAGATGAAACAAGGAGAGGAACAAAAAGAACATATTAGATCCCAGATTCTCCTGCAGTGCCTTTTGACAGATGAGTCTTCTCACTCATTTTGTTATGTGAGGGGTTCACATTAATATCCCCAGGTTCCTCCAGCATTTCAACAAATCTGAATCTCACTGTCCTTATTGGACTGCATCTGCAGTTTGATTAAATGCTCTCCCTCACAACTCTCATTCTGCCTTGCAGACATAAGCAGCAGAAGACAGGCAAACGGCTTCTGGCCCACAGAGTTCCTTTCTGCCAGATAAGCAATGTGACACTGAAGTATCTCCCCAGGGATCGATTTTGGAAGAAGGATGAGTTATTCATCACTGGCAAGTTCTGCACAGCCCCGCTGCCTCTCACTAACAAGTAAGCCACAGAAATATCCCTCAGGGATCCACTGCACCTATGGATACAGCCTCTAGCTTGAAGGAATGCATTCTCACGTCCACTTGGATAAATGTGTAAAGGGGTCTCTCCCATCCCCTCTATGTCCCTATGTAAACCATTTTCTACCTGTGAGAGAGAAAAACTGCTGGGGTTATGAGTTTTCTTCAATTCTTCACCCAGGACAAAAGTGTTGTGCCATGGAGGGAAAATGGCTGCCATTCACACTTAGAATACTTCTAAGTCACAGACCCTGACAAAAGCTTGTCCAACTAGGTATCATCTTTTTGCCCTTGCTTGCTCTCTCCTTCTTTCCCCTGCCTACAATGAGACCCATTCTGAGACATGCCAGGCACTCATATTTTTCAGGATGAAACAGCAGAAATGTAATACATTTCCATTTCTTATACTGCACAGGTTTATAAAGCACTGAGGCTAAAGACAACCATTTTGACATTGTCTGGGCCAGGCACTGCAGAGTACTTGCCTTCAGCCATAATTAATTTCTCCAGGGTAGAAGCAGCCAAGTCCTTCTAACCCTGAGAGAGGTAATGGTCTTCTCCATAATACAGTATTTTTGCCAATAGTGTTGTAGACCCAGAGTTCTTGCAAGCAGGGCAAAATAGCTGGGTCTATACTGACACATTAAATTATCCAAATTGCTGCTGAGCTAATTCTTATCCTGGCTCTGAGCTGAAGTAAGCTAGTGGGCACTCCAAGTAGGGAAACCCAGAAGCAGAAGGGGGTCTGGCTAACATTCAAATTCTGTTTCCACAGGCAATAAGGACATTCAAGCACAAGGCAGCAAAAATGTAGCCAGGAGGCCCAGACAGGGATAGGTGTTCCTAAGTAAATACCAGGCACTCCCTTGAGCATAAGGATTATTCCTTACCAGCATGCTCTGCAGAGCAAAGCACTCCAAAGGTGGGATGTAGGTGCAGGTACATGGCTTTGTACCACTTATGAATGGGACAACATGACACACTGCCTTGAGTGGGTGCTAACCTGCATTCCTGGAAGCACTGGCCTCAGCTGTGATGCAGGTGCAGAGCTGTAGGATTGCACAGGTTCACAACTGCTCTCTTATCTCAAAACCAGGAACACTCAGAGCAAGAAAGATGCTGCTGGGAAGGGGTGGTGGAAGGGTGAGGGGCACAACCTCCTCACTCCTCTGGCAAACTCATCCCAGCTGGGGCACGGCATACCCTCAAAAAAGCAGCCGAAGGTCCATCAGCAGCTTGCTTGCTTCTGTGTTAGGATAGCAACCTCTGCCTGCTCAAACGCACCCTGACTTCCCTGTGTTCCTCCCGCAGCAGGACTGTGTTCTGCCTGCCCTGGAACCTCACCCTCCCTGGCAACACAGACCTCTCCTTTGAGCTTCCTGCTGCCTGTGCCTAGCACCGCCTTCCAAGCATGCAAGCGTACCCGAAACAGAAAGGAATCCAAAACCTATTGCTTCTCTCTGCTCATGGACAATACTTTGACCATAAAGAATTGAACTGGATGTGTTTTTTACTCCCTGCATTAGGGACAGGATGTCTCGGAAAAGTAGCATGCAGTACGTTAACAAAGGCCAGCTGCACTGGTTACGGCAAGATCTCTCAGTTAAAAGGGTGGACTGGGACTTCTATCTCACCAGTTCTGCTCCCAGCTCTGAAAGAAACTCTGGGCAAGTCATTTAATCTCAATGTTTGTATCTATAAGAAAGAAAAAATGGAGATAAATGTCACTCCTCCTACACAGAGTGTGTTGGGATGATTCATTTGTGTTTTATTAAAGCTTCCAAAGATCTTCATATTAAAGGTGCAAGGTATTATTTTTCCTCAGCACAGGGGAACAGTGTGGTTAGCCAGCATCCCCAGTGCGAAACTCACTAGTCCCACCTACAAGACACTTTCAGGGTGAGACCCTAATGAATTCATGTTAGTACTCCTGCCAAGTAATCAGAATGGATCTCCTTCCCACGACAGGACTGGAGCAGCTCTTCTGGCTGTTGACATGTTCTCTTTGAAGCTCACATGAAGTGAAACAGATGCCAGGATCACACGCACTTACATCCATTTTGCACTGCTTTGAACAACTGCCTAGAATAGAAGGTAATACGAGGAGAAAAGAGCATCCTAGCTACAGGGCCATCAAAAACTAGTCCCAGGAACTCAGCATAGCCCTTCAGAAGAAGGAAGGGTCTGGAAAGAACTGGCTAGAAGACTACAATGTGAGGGACACGCTGGCATACACAGAGACAGCCCTCACTCATCCTCCCATTTTCCATTCTCCATCCCCCCACCGCCTTGATGTATCTGCAAATTAAAGGAGACAAGTCTTCCATTACTTTTGGCCACAAAACACATCTTCTGTAGACCACAGTCTCTGGATCTCTGGACTGGCTTCACTGGGTGATCCAAAAGTGCACCAGGAACACTGTGGTCAGCAGAGAGGGGCACGGTAAAGGCATTTCTGCCTTGAGGAAGCCTCAGTGACTTGGCATGGGCTGTCACTACTGCTCCACTAGACATGTCACTGCAGTTAGCTCCTGCTCTCAGGTCATGTCCAAGTTTTTGGACCCTGCCATGTGGCTGTTTGCGGGGTTAGTTAACAAATACCATCTCCAGCATACACTCAGGAGAGGGTTAGAGTCCAGCTTTGACAACCTGGCAGAGATCCCAGTAAGCTAGTGCCATGACTGAAGAGTTTCCAGGGAGCTTCTTATTGAAGACTGGAGTATAACCTCAAAAGGCACCTATGGGCGCAGTGGGAAATTCAGCCCAGTGCAGTCCACTACTTGAGGCGGGTGTATGAGGCACCATGACAGGCCAATGCTGTTTCATCGTGATGAGCAGCGCTTCACTTCCTTTGCAAAAGGGACCCCAGCAACTCTTGTGTTAATTTGCTGGAGACACTTCCTAGCTGTGAAGGGCAACAGGGACAGGCAGAAGCAGAAGTGTACAGCAACTGAGCACAGAGACAGCCATTACCAGGATGATCCCCAGGGCTGGGGCCACCCCTTCTCCTGCACATGGGAATGCTGACAGAGGGACTAAGGTTCTTTGCTCCTCCCCTGGAAATTTGTGCTGGAGAGACTCCTAGGCTCACTTGGTGCCCCAGGCTCTGCAGGATAGGGATTTCCTCCACCGGTACTGCTGTCTCCGTGATTCCCTGACAGAGGAAATGGCCAGGGGAGCTTATCAGCCAAATCCTGTTGCAGCTGAACTTGGAAGCAGCCTTCGATTTCTGTACCATTTTCATCTAACATATTGCACTTCTTCCTCACTGCTGGTCTCCCCAGACCTTTCATACTCACTCATTTCTTCTCTCTGCCTTTGTGTGCACCCTGAGGCCACCCTCCACTGAGCATGAAAAAAGAGTTCAGGCCCCTCCTGCCTAAACCTGCCCCCAGCATCTTGCATCAGGAGAACCCAGAAATGCAGTCTCAGTTCCTCCCCTTTCTTATTCCAAATGAAATAACTCAAACAACCAATCTGTCATCTGCCTCAGAAACTAGTAACTTCATTGCTAAGTGGTGTTTATCATATACGAGAAGGGCAAATCCCTGGAAATGGAATTTCAGGTCTGATCAGAGCAGATGCCCATTAAGACACATTACACCAAATCTCTACCTAAAGCTCTGCTATCACACGTCTGTTACCAAAGCCTTCAGCCATCCCACTGTCCACTGTCCTTTCCCCCATGCTTTGAGAACACCTCACACCATTCAAACAGTACATCTCCCTTTCCAAATCCACAAACACCAGCAATTTCATCTCTGTCTTTAATGGGAGCTATCAAATCAAAGGGAAAACAGATTCTGTGAGCAGGCTAGTATTGTTTCCGGTGATATCATTGCACCTTGGTATCGGAGCTGCCAACACACCTCGGAGAGGCAGTACTAGAAGACAAAACAGGGAAATGCATCGAGGCAGGCAGCTCTGGTGAACAGAACGTGGCGTGGGAGGTGCTGGAGTGTCACACTGCAGTCTCACAAGTGTGCTTCACGTGTTCCCAAATGTACTCATCTGCGGGCAGACATTTCAGTGCATTCTATCTGGTCAGAAACATATGTGAGCATACAACCCCCCAGAGGGGCTTCGGGATCCAAACAGCCTGCTGTTCCCTAGAGTTCAGGGGTCTGGGTGGGAGCCAGAGGGGCTCTTCCTTTGAAGAGAGGATGAGGGTAACTCCCAAGAAGGTTTCCATGGGCTGCAAATGGAAAGCAGTGGAGGGAAAGGAAAAAGAGAGAGACAGAGAAAAAGAGAGACCACCATTATTATCACAGCAATAATTCTTACCTGTCTTCCAAACTTTTCCAACACACAAGCCTCATGGATCCCACTGTTACCTGTCCCTCTCCCCTCCCCTCTTAAATTAGCATGTAAAATTATATCATTCTTCCACACATTATAAATCAGAAACTAGGGCTACACACCCATCCAGAGACAGCAAAAGCAAACCTCTCACAAGCATCTCCTGTCATGCCAGTGACACCAAGGCTGCAGTTCCTTTGCTTTTGCTCTCAGAGCAGTTCTTACTAGTTCAGATACCAGGCTACAGGCCACCAAGCACTGGGGGTTGATCCTTACATTGCGCCCACCAAATAGAAAGCCAACCCACAGATGTAACTGTATATCAGTTCCACATCCAGCAAGCATCCTATAGCAACAAACTAGTGCAAATGCTATATGAAAGGAAGAAAACACAGGTAGCTTTTGTTTTTTGAATGTCTATTTAAGATATAAAATTTAATTTGCTAGGGAACATTGAACTATATCACAGTACATTGCCAAAGCAAGTTTTGCACAGAATCTTTGAATGTGTCTATTTTAAACAGGCAGCCTGTAAGTTACTGAAACAGCTCTCCTCAGAAAAAGAAGGTGCTCATCAGTGGGATATCACAGTCTGTCTTATTCTTCACCAGACTAGAAACTCTTTCAAGGAATTAGGTAGTAAATGCAGTAGGCCAATATATCTCCCAAGAACATGTCTTGTTCTTCATGATCTGTACAGCACTGGACATTCAAAAATTATTTCCTGCACTGTAGCGTAGCAAGGTGGCTATTGCAGCAACAGATAATGAAAAGGAATGTGACACATCGAAACACTTCAGCAAGGGGAATTTAGAGAAGCAGAAAGTAACTACCTAACTTAGAAGCTGCTGGGGAAGCAGATGTGAGCACAGAACAGGGGAAAGCCCCAGGGGAGCTCTGACCGCTGGGACTGCAGCTATGTCTCACTTCGAACAACGGGACTGAAGGGAATATCCACATTTACTATTAACGTTTTTACCACTCCTAAAAGAGAGATTATGAAATTGCTCTCCCCAGGCAGTGGCTGGTCTGCTAAGATTGTCTGTTGAGCTGTGATGAGTGCTTGGCCACAACAGAGAACTGCAGCTGCTCTTTGTCACAAATTAATGTCAGTAGAAGCTCAGGTCACTATGAAATACTGTCCTAACATTGACTTGCTGTTGGAGACAATTGCTGCTGTGCTGCTGGGAGGTGACATGCCTAGGAATACCTAAGAGGCGAGCAGAATAACAAGGAAATTACCTTTCTGCTATGGCGCCACACTAAACAGTTTGCATTTCCTTGTCTAAGAACCTTAGAAATTAAAATACCACACTAGGCTATTGTCTCAATACTGATAGACAAGGAAGGTCACCCCTCCCCCCAAATGCCCGCCTCTGAAACATTTGGGCTTGCACTGCAGGTCTCCACTCCAAATATTAGCACACATTGATACTGCCTCATTCACAAGGTCTAGAAAGTCAAAAGCTTCTAGCAAGGTTTAAAAGGACTGTGTGAAAGAAAGAATAGTTTTGCATTGTGTCCCACAAGTTCTCTCCAAATCACACATGCACACACAAATACACATACCTCTTGCATGTATGCTCACAGTACTGTCTGATGCAAAAAAGGGGAGCTGAAAGGTTTGATTCAAAAAAAGCTGTGGTGTTCCCTGCCTCTTTCCCCCCTCCCCCCTTTTTTAATTTCATTTGAAATTCTGATTTTATTGATCTTGATCAACCAGGAGAACTCTGCCAATGACCTGAGAATGAACATCCTTCTGCTGAGAAGACAACATACAAGCAAAGTCAAGGCAAAGTGACTTTACTTCATTTACAATACTCACTGCATTTATTTTTGATTACATCTGTTCAACACAAATGCCTGACAGTTAAGAGGATGGCTGTCTCATAAATGATTCAGTGTTCCTACCTATCCAAGTAAGGACTGAGAAAGCTGCAAATCCATATTTCTAAGTAGTCTACCAGCAAAGCAGGGACTGGTCAGACGTGATATTCCTAGGACTTCTAAGCTAGAAAATAAAGGAAGAATAATCTTTTTGTTCTTTCTCCCTTTCTGCCTTTTATTAAAAAAAACCCCAACACCCTGGCTGACTTTTTTATCCAGTTCAGGGAAAACCAGATATACTTGTTCCTTTTCTAGTCAGTTCTTTCATATCCCAGATCTAAAGTTTGGAGGCATGGAAGCAGTACAGGAACAGGCGAGCAACTCAAAGCAAAGCATGATTGTACAAAACAGGAAGATCTTCTAGTTCGTTTTCAAAAACTAAGAACAATAATTGAGGAAACAGACAACAAGGCCTCTCCCACCATAGGCTTATTGCACATAGCAACTGCTATCTGATCCAAAGAACCTTTTCATTTAGACCCCCTAGGAGGGACAGTCCCCTTGCTATTAGAGCAGTGAAGCTTGCACAGCCCTGCAGAGTGGGGAAGATTACTGCAGACTTGTCAGGGCTTATGCTAGGAGTCAGTGTGTCCTGTTTCACGCTCCCCTCTAGTAAGGCCATGACCCAAGCAGTTGCAGCACAGCCTTGGACCCTCTCCCCACTTCTTAAGCCCACCCATTAGTAGCCCCAGTTGGGTGCAGGGAAGGCTAGAGTGCTGGAGTGCACAGTATTCAAGGATCCCTGCTGGAAGACAATCTCCCCAGCTGCAGCCCAGCACCATAACTTCCTCCCTGCCATATGGACCCAACTGGCATGCACACAGTGAGGGGCAGAAAACAAGGCAATCTGCTAATGCCAGGCTCAGCTCTCTTGCGCAGGGACTGCCTATCAAGAAGCACTGGGAACCTGCAGAATGCAAGGGAGCCCAGAGACCCACCACTGGCCATACTGTGGTGGTCACCTCCCGGACAGAAATCCTGGGCCCAAGCTCAGTATCTGGCTACTGGATGCCAGAAAGCAGCTATCGGGGGGTGACAACAGGAATGCACAATCAGAGACTGCAGCTGGCATGCAGCAGCTGGCATGCAGCAGCTGGCTAAAAGTAGCTCAGCATGGAATTTAACTCTTGGCCATTTGAATCTGAATTTCAAGTGCAAGTCACCCTACCATCTATTTCTGTTTGCCTGTGTTGCTCCTCTGCCCCACCATTCACCAGGCCCAGGAATTTTTCCCTTGCAGAGCAAGAAGCTGGCATTTTAGAAGAGCACATTATTCCCACTCCCCAGAAGACAGGAAGAACATTTCTGCAGTACTTTCCCTGTGAATCTGCACAGGGGAGTTTGGGACACATTAAAACAAGACTTGCCAGCCTATGCAGGGTCACTGGAGATAACAGCTATACCACACAGGGCAGTCTTGTCAATGCCTTACTGATCTGGCTGAGCCAAAGGTCAACAGATCAAGGAGGACAGAGCAAGTGCTGTGGTCTGCCACCATGGGCAGGGGGAGGAAGGACTCTGAGCTCTCTCTGTGCTGCTCAGATTGCACACTTGCAAGAAGTACAGCAGCCCCCACTGTAAATCCACCTTAAACCCAGCTGCTGTTTTAATCAACATCAACCTTACCCAGGCTGTCTGCTCTATCGCCTACAGCAGTCTTCCTCAGTTCAATACTGGCATATCTCCAGGCACAGCTCTACCTCACAGCAAGCCAGTGCTGTCTCTGTGGGCAGTCATCTACCACCCACCAGTCTGGACACTCTTACAATTCCTTTTCATCCCCAGAGAGATGGAGAGAGGACACAGCAGGGAATGGTTTCCTTTAGTCAAGTTAACCATCCTTCTTCCACCCCACTGTTTGATGCCTGGAATTAAGTCTTTACCATACTTTTCCCAAAGAAAAATCACACAGATCCAGCAAATGTCCTGGGATTCTTTGTGGAAGCAAGTGAAAAATGCTGCAGCACAGCAAACCTCACAGCAGTGGCACAGACCTTGCTAGCATAATTATGACCAAGTATGTACATCTGGTAATCATGAGGTTATTTTGGGTGATTTCCATGAAAAAAAAAAAAAAGAAGGAGCAGGGTTGATACCTAATTATAGACCCATCTATGTACCCATAGACAGAGACAGTGTTCTGTGCTAGTTAAACTATTCTATGGCAGGAAACTACCAGGACAGAACTGATAAGGCCTACAAGTCAACTGCTTTCAACCTCCTTCTGGGGCTATCAGGCACCTCACTATATGTACCTCAGCCCTTCAGGACCTGAGGGAAGCCACCTGAACTTCTACCACTTTCTCAGGTTAGCAAAGAATCAAACCTGTGGCAAATAGGGCCAGAGACTGGGGTGTGTTAGGTCTCATCTCTTCCAGGCAGAGTTAGTGCTAAGCTTTGCACAGGCAATTGCATTGCAAAGGCCCAGGCAGAGATAGAAGAACCTGCTTCCACAAGCAAGTACTTACACAGGAATCCCACAAAGGGTGACGTGTGCCCGTGCTAGGAGTGCCCTCACTTCATATACTCCCCTTCGCTCACATAGTCCATAAAAGACCCTGGCAACTCAGCAAAATCTTCCAAGACAAGACTGGTAGAGTCCTCACCCAGCAGGTCACTGTCAGGCCGGGAGGCCCTGGGGTGCGGAGCAGGTGGAGGCAGTGGTGGCTGCGGAGGAGGCTCTGAGGCACTGGACTGGATGCAGTCAGGCGAAGGGTGAGGTGGCAGCTCCTCACACTCCTCCAGCTCCCCCTCCGCCTCTGAGGAGGCTGGTCCTAGGACGTGGTAGAGGCTGGGCAAGCGGATATCAAAGTGAAGGCCGAACTTGGCAAAGAGCTTCTCATTGAGGGAGTACAGCTTCTCTGAGATGTCATAGCCAAGGTGCGATGAGAAGAGGCGGGCAATGTAGCGGTCCCTTCTCAAGAGGAGATACAGCTTCTTCCTTGGCCAGGTGACATAACTGCAGTCGGTCTCGGCCGTCAGTGTGACCTGCGGGGCAGGGAGAAGAACAGCACAAGGAAGGAACAGAGTAAGTTGCACTACTCTGGTGGGAATCATCCACCATGGGGACGTGCAGCTCCTCTCTGATAAAAGACTTTACTCCCTTTGATACCCACTCTCTTCGGGGATGGCAGAGGTGGAGAGCCAGAGCATCAAATCTGTATGATTAGATAGATCTTTACCCTCCTCTGCTTCTTCCCCCGCAAAAAACGGAAACCAGGTTTTCCTATGTTTTTACTTTCTTGCTTTCAAATCATGATCACTGTTTCTACCTGAGCAATGCAGCTGAAACGAATAGGGTGGCAGAGACAGCATGGAGGGCCTTATCCTTCTACAGAAACAGAGGGGCAGTTCTGCCTGTAAAATATGCCCAGATCACTGGCTGCCACCCCTTCCCCAGGCTGGGTCACATACCCCCATGCTTTGAAAAGGTCTGGGGCATGGGAAGTGCCACCTGGTAGGGTTGCCTTTTCTTTCACTGGAGGGACATTGCTTCTACCCAGCTCTTGCAGGTGCTGTAGGGCAGAACAGCATTTAACAACGCACAGCAGCACAGGGCAGTTTAGCAAGAGAGGAAGACTGTCATAAGCAGTTGTTACCATGTTTGCATGTAGAGAGGGAAGGGAATGGACAGTTAGAGGATGTCAGACATAATAATCCAAGGTGGAACAGAGTCCATCTCAGGCTATTAGAAGTTTCATTTGGTTGATTTCAAGTACATTCATTTTGCTTTGGGTTTTGCCAACACAAAAAAGGCATTTTTTTCCCTAGCCATAAGACTAGGTTAATTATAATAATAAAAAAATCATATACAATATATGTGTGTGTGTTGAAATATAAATATAATAATAATAAACAAACCATAAGATAGAGAAACACATGAAGGGTCAGACTGCCTTGGGCCAGAGAAGAACATCCAAGAGCAATGGAGACACCGGCATGCGAACAAGCGATAGAGCCAAAATATCCCAGGGGCTCCCTTTCACTCTATATCCAGGGGTCTCCTTGGTCAGCCACCATGGCAGAAGGCCACTGGGAAGCTAAACATGGCTTGGCTACAAGTGTGTGTCCTTGGGTTTGATATTTAATGCCATAGCCTTTGCAAGCAGCTGCCTTACGAAAGAAATATAGGAGCGAGAACCTGACAACTTTCCCAGGCTGAGGTGAGAGGGAGTAAGGATCACATGGAAATTTGAATGACCAGATTCTCATTTTCCTAACCAATGTCTGGCAAAGCTATTGAAATTCTCTGCTTCTCACAAGGGATAAAGTAAAATGTAGTGACAAAACCTCTCTCTTAACCAGGGCAGCAGGACAGAATTCACTCGTGAATCCCCCTGACACACATGCTCCTGCATCTCATCAGAGCTCATAATTCAGTCTTCTGGGGGAAAGAGTGCCAGTCATGAAACCCAACTCCTCCAGACACTGGGAACCAGCAGTTCTGTGGGAAGAAGACACAGCCAAAGCAGAAAGCATAAGGAAACTGGATTGTCTTATGGAATGAGTCAGACTTTTGCCATTTTTTGCTAGGCCCAGAATTGAAGCTGCTCAACCCAGACAGCTATGAGGAGAACTTGAACAAGAAAACCCTTCCCTGACTTCCTACAACAAAGCCCTAAAGTCAAACATGCTTTCTTTACCCAAATGATTTTGGTGTTGGGAATAAAATTGAGATAAACAACCGAGTTTTGTTAACTACTCAGATAAGAGGAACTGATGGGTTAAACAGCTGCCAAAAGCAGCACATCACCATAACTAAGCATGGCTGCCAAAAGTAATGCCCTGCCAGGAACGTGGACTTGTCACGTCTCACTTAATGAATGCCATTCTCACATAGCCTGCTCTTTTCTCATGCTCCTAAGTAAGCAGACCTGGTTTTGAGGCATTTCCAACACATCACTGCAGCCTTTCCGCCACCTACAACCCTCTCCTCCCCTCCTGGTGTCAGGCACAACTGATCTCCCTGACCAGCTGCATCTCATTGAGCAGGACAGGGGCCAAGAGTGTGGTGCTTTGCAGGGCTGTGCTGTAGCCCCGGCACCAGCTTGCTCTGGAGCTGTCTCACACACCACACAAAGACACTCAGGAGGTCTGGGAACATTCAGTTCCACAGAAATTACCTTAGAAAACATTGCAGATATCTTTGCAGGTCACATGTCATCCGGCCAGCCATCTCCTCCCTTAGAGGGAATATTTCCCCCACCCCAAGTAGCACTGGGCAGCCACCGTTCTCTCTACTTGGTTCTTATGCAAACACAACCTGGGAGCTAGCAGCAATCTGCCACTGGGCTGGGGACCTGTGCATGGGGCACCACCACTGCCAGCACAGGCACACCGTAACTGCCCTGTTATCTTGACCTGACATCCCAGTTTCTGCTGCCCACCTCCTTGCAAATTGTAGCTCTATGCCACATTCACAAGGTCAGTCATCACCTGCAACTGTTCTTCTCGCAAGACCATAATCATCAGTATAGCTTTCAGGAGTGACTGCCATGAACCCTCTCACACAGTACAAGGGCCAAATTCAGAGCTGAGGGAAGCAGATTCTGAGAGCTGCCCCGTTTTAACCAAGTCTGAACTTGGCTGCCCTCATAATAAAGCATCATCATTCCCTCATGACTGTCCCATGCTCCCAAGGGATTAGCAAAATCCCTCCTTATATGCCCTAACTGGCATATTCTAGGTTCACATCCTGATAGGGACCAGCCTATCTTGGCTTGCAAGTTAAAGGCAGAGAGATGTGGGCTGGAGTAATCTCCTCCAGAAGGAAAGCCAAACAAATACTATGGTGTTGACAGCAAGGGCAAAACCCTATTTTTCAGTTGCTGCAAATAGGAATTGGTCTGACCTCTAAAGAAGGGATTCTTGTACTCAGAAAGAACCATATTCAGGCTTGAATCATCCTTTCTACTTCTCCACCCCGAACACATCATCATCAGAAACTTCTGTGTGGAATGGGATATTTATGGATTTACATCACTATCACATTTTGCCACAGCTGCCATCCTGATCATGAAATGATGCATCCCTCTGGCAGTATGCAGGGCAAATGCATCAATACAGGTATTAGAGAGCACCGTAATGGAAGTGAGCCAGCAATCCAATGCCTTGTCTCCCTGGTAACCTACAACCAGCACCCCGGTCCTTGCTTCAGAGGAAGGTAGAAGCACAACAACACAGCGGATTGTGCTGTGCTGTGCTGTCAGCCATGAGGAGGGGTAGGAAATTATTCCTGGTTAGCTTTGAACAGCAGATATGAACCCACTCTGTCCCTTTCCCAGGCACATAACTAAGTGGCCAGGAGCAAGCCTAGGCTACTACAGAGCCGAGGCAGTTGCACAGAGTTACCTGGAAAGTTCCTTCCTCAGAGGGTCGCAGTGACTCCCATTCTGGAGAGTCCAAGAACTGATATGGAAATATATAGTGCAGGAATTGTCCATCCTGGCTCACTCGGATCCTGCAGAGAGGACAGATGACACACACAAAGCCACTTAAGCCACAAAATAGATGTTGCATGAACCTGACTGGCTCACAAAATGTGCGGGCAGCCTGTCCCTACCAGGGAGGAATGGCCTCCCCACCTGGCACATGTCTTATACCCTCTCAAGGGCATTTGCAAATGCTTCAATCTGTGGGGCTGTCCCCCCTTTTTCCGTGGGGAACCATCTTCACGGAGGCCACTGCCCTTCCCCCATATTCCATCTGTGTTTCTTACAAAAAGCCAGCCCTCACAGGTGCAATGCTTGCTCATGAACTAGAGCTTTTCATCGCTCAAGGCTGCTCCTTTTCAAGTACTTCTGACTGTGGCTCTTGGTACTTACCTCTTCCTCCTCTCCTCATAGTTTGGGGGGGGGGGCGAGGAGAAGGAGAGGAAATAAACCGTCTTGATGCTGGGAAGCCTCTACACCCAGAACCCAAAAAATGACACTGGCCATCCTTCCTGGCACATCACACTGCAAGCTCATAGTTTGCTGCCATTCATCATTCAATCTCTTTTGGCCTCTTTGCCTTCCAAGTATCCCTTTCTCCTATTTTTGCTGCAATTGCCTGGCAATGTCAAGGTCAAACTTGCACCCAGCTCTGCTGTGGAGCAGAAAGGAAGAGCTGCACAGGCTGTGGCAGGAAATTTTGAACTCTAGGGAATGCAGGATCCATTTCTGACTCTGCACCGTCACATTACTGTGTGATTTGGGGCCTCTTGCTCCCCTGCCCCCATGTCCCCCAGCTGTATGATGCACAAAGGCAAATTAGCCTTCAGGAATCATAAGGCTCCATTCATTGTTAGTAAGTCAGTTGGAAACACCACATGGAAAGGTCAGGGAGTTGCAAGGCAGGCGCTCTGATCCAGGCACATTCTGCCCTTCCAAGACTCCCCTGTCTCAATACTTTTCAGCTTAAAAGGGGAGCACCATAACAGTAGCAATGGTCTGTTGGGTCTGCAAGGACCTCACAAGCTCATTGCAAGGCAGTAGACTGGGTACCAGGAAATAGAAATCCAACCCCATCTCTACAGAGCATACTATACCAAAGGAGATGCATACTTCCCACTGCAAAAGAGAGCAGAACTGCCCCTCCAGCAGTGGCTGGCTGCTGCAGCACTTCCATGCCCACAGCGCAGCATCAGAGCATCTGGTGTGAGGTAAGACAGCACAAACTCCTCCCGCTAGCATTATTTGCAGGTATGGTACACTACAGAGGAGGCTGCTCAGCACAGCTGTTTGGTGAGGGGAAAGACATCTAATGAAAATACATGTACTCAATTTCCTCCCCCTGCAGTTTCTTAGTGGATTAGCTCTTCTTCAGATAGCGGAAGCAAGGAGGCTGGCAAGTGCACAGATCTGCTTTACTCGGATAGAGCCTGCTTTTTACACAGTCCCCTCCTCCCAGCACAGCCTTAAGACATGGGCGCAAGGCGAGAGCAAGATGTGAACTGAACAGAGACCTGAGAATCAGGATTCCCTAGGTTCGAGCTGCGACTCCTCACTATTTTCCTGCAATGTACCTTACACTCCTCCTCTTTAGGCTTCAGTTTCTCCCTTTTTCAAAAAGAAGGAAGAACACAACTCACGGCAGAGAAGGATTTGAATTCTTGGACCAGGAGAGCTGTACAAGCACTCTGAATAATTAGCCTTGAAACATCCAGCACTTTCTGAGCACACAGTAGTTGGGCTAGGTACGTTCAGTTACAACTGCCTGCAGAGGGAGTCTTTTAAAGGTGTTATTTATGACATGCTTTGAGATCACTAGAGAAGGGTTGTTAGCAAAGCATTTGCTGCTGCCTTTTGCCATTTGGCATCGGACAGTGGTCCCAGGATGCTCTTAATACATTCTAGAAAAGGTGGGAAAGGAACAAACACCAAGAAAAGAAAGGACAGCCCTTCTTCTTTACACCTCCCCTCCCCCACCAGGGAGGATGGACCACTGCAGTAAACACATGAGCTCCAGGTGACACTGGGTTTGTCTTCCCAAAGGAAAATCCTTGTGAGACACAGTTCCTACAGCTTAACACCGTTCACATTTACTGGTGTCTCTCCTTTCCCACTCCCAGTTAATGTCGATGCCAAGTGTCTGGCAGCAGGTGGAAAGCTAGTATCGCTACCACCTTTCTATATTTCGATTTTGCAAATTGGAAAAGAGATAAGCTCATATAAGCATGCCACTGGATCTCAAGTGAACAAATGTCTGTACTTCGTTAGCACAGTTCACTCAATAATCAAATCCCCAGTAAACGAACAGCAACTGAACATTGCTTGCAGGCAATCAGCTGCGACCACCTACAGGTCCATGGGGTCCTCCTTGATGATCCAGAGGAAGGAACATCATGAATGGATGAGAGCACAGGGAAAGAAAGAGGCCTAATGAAGGGGAATCCATCACAGGAGAGCTCGCTCTCTTCTTAATGAAATGATTCTCAAAGTGAAAAATTTCCAAGCCCTGGGAATAGAGGGTAGAACCTTTCCCTTCAACACAGCTGGCCAGGGTGAACAGGTGAACCAAAGACTACTACTCATCATACTTAGTGCATGGCCATTCACATCACAGAGACGTTTCCAGTACCCACAGAGACCACAGGTTCAGGCACATCTTCCTGCCTTGAGAAACAATCTCTCAAGGCTTTCAGACTCCAGGTGCTCTTCTATCAGAAATAACATCTCTTTAAAATGACAGAAAAAGAGATAAGAATTCCCCAACAGTATTACAAGCAGGGCTGAGTTGGCAGCTTCACTGTATACAGTTTGATTATGCAAACCCCTCCCTGAAATATTCTAACTTTAAAAGACGCCCCAAAACAAAATAACAAACCCATCCCCCAACAGACATGTCTCAAAGCCCTTTTAGGGGAAGGAAATCGTCACCACCCATTTATACAAAGGAAGAAAGACTAATGCATAGAACAATAAGCCACACTGCTTCACTATCAGGCTTTGTTCAGAAACAGAGAGGCCTTTACCTGCCAGACAGCAACAACGAGAGGCGGTCAATGGGTGTCTTGCCCTCCACTGCGTAATTCTGGTCTCTAACTAATGACCGGACTTGTTCTTCACAGCACTTCACAACTTCTTTGTAGACTTCCAGGGGCACCTGCAAGGGCAGGTACATGGTCTTGTAGAGAAGGTCAAACTCTTCTGGGATGATGTCTTTGTGGAGACGGTAAGCCAGGTGAGCCAGCTGAAGCAAGCAGACTAGGACAAGCAGCATGTTCCAGATGAAGATATCCAGGCCACAGGCACTCAGCCAGCCCCACAGAGCATAGCAGAAGTAGCCTGGGGCCAGTAGGCCAAAGATATAGAGGGAGCCAAAGATGCCACTTCCCCCCATGTACCCCAGGAGGACAGTGCAACTGGCCAGCTGGTAGGCTGCTCCCTCCATGTGCTCTTTCCAGGCATCGCACACAGGGGGCTGGAGAACGGCCTGGTCCCAGGAGAGGCTGCTTCCACTCATCCTTCCCCGTTCCCCACCCTCCCTGTTCGTCCTGCTTTACAAATGAATTGTCATACAAAAAGTCTGCAGATATCTAAAAGCAGAGCCTCCAGGTAGCTGTTCCTCCTCCTTCTCTTGAGCACCAGCCAGCCGGTTCCACAGCAGCGTGCTTCAGAGCAACACGGTAAAGTGCCTCTGGACGTTTTCACTCCTGCCAAATCCAAAAGAGCTTGCTTTTCCTCTTTACGGTGTTCAAACTGGCAGCTGGCCCCCACACTAGCCACACCAGTACCGATCAAAGCTGGCAAATACGAGACCAAAGAGCTCAGTCAAAGAAAGCATGGAGGCCATTAGCTGGAAAACTCATAGAGGAGAGGACTGGTTAGAGATCTTGTTGCACTGTCTCTCTCGCCAGCCCTCCGGCAGTGAAAACAGAGACTGTGAGAGAGCAGCGGGGCGGGGAGGGGAGCAGAGCAGAGTGAGCTTGTGTTGAATTTGGAATGTATATCACTTGGCAACGGAAAGTAGAGAGACCCCAACTGGATAACCATGTTTGGAATTGAAATCCAAGGAGCAAAAGCAGCGAGGAGAACAGAGAAAAGGCATGCACCCGCTACTTACATAACTCAGACACCCAGATAAGCCCAGCACAGTACAAAGAGGAGAAAGGAAAAGCTAATTTATCGCTGGAGACTTTAACCACACGTAGGGTTACACACTGCTCTTCGCTCTTGCAGAAGAGTGCCTTTCATCCAGCACAAAAAAGGAAAAAGGTCATCTCCCTCTTGAACCGTAAACTAGTAGTGATGGCAGGAACTTAGCAAAAGAAGGGAGATTGATTCTTGGGAAATATTTTCCAATGATAGGCTGTGTAGCACAGCCCCCCTACAGAGACAGTGGCAGTTCCATGTTGTGGAACATTTTAGACCAAGAGATACATGGTAAAATTCTGCATGGGACCACACTTGGGAGCATAAGGGACAAAGCTAAAGTAAATGAGCCATTAGGACCCCACTGTGTCTATCACGAAGATGACACTATCCTGCCTAAAAAGTCTAGGAGCATAACACTTGAAAGTGTGTTTTGCTGGGAAAGTCTCATCAAGGGAGGATTCTCTTATCCCATGGACAACAGGTTCTGGAGAAGTTCCTTTTTCATCTCATACACAGGATAAAGGATATTGGGCAGGGATGGGGCACTTTGAGCAGGTCTTCTGTTTGCATCTCCATTAAAACAAAAAACAGTGATTCTGGTAGTGTTGAGAAACCCAGCCTGGGCTGGTGCTACTTGATGTTGGCAGAAGGCAAACTCCTTGGGAAATACAGTGTCACTTCTTTTATTATTATTATTATTTTTTTAATAGTTATTTAGAAACATCCTGGGCCTTCAATGAACATGAAGAGAAAATCAAACACCTCTGGATCAGCTAACGTGGAATACAGACACAAGAGGGACCCACTGAGTTCAATCCTCCACAGTCAGGCATGGAAAAGGCATGTAAATGCAAAGGGTGCACAGAACTGCCACTCTACCAACTACTCCAAGGTACTCCAAGGCTGCAGCACATTTCCCAACAACCTCAGTCAACCTAGAAAGCTCTAACAGGAGATCTCCCAAAAAACAAACAAACAAAAAAACCCAATGCAATGTACCATACAGAGAGCAGGAGAAAGAGGCCATCACTAACATCATAGGTTTTTGCTTTTCTTGTGAAAAGACAGATAGAAGAGTACTAGGTAACAATGCCAGCAGTCAGTACGCACATTTCGCCTTGATCCAAGGGTCCAGCACGTTCTCCTTGGTTCTCACAGGACGGCCATAGAACAGCAAAGCAGAGTAACTCCTCTCCTGCTTCTAGTAAAACACCAGTCATAAAGGCAGAATCTGCCCAGCTTGCCAGGAAGTAGTTACATTTCGGGCATTGACACAACCTGTGTGGTCAGTCAACAGGATGAAGTCAGCCTGCATGGGTCAGTGGAGTAGAGATAGGATTTCAAGACTGGTTGTGTTTCAGGATGAACTTGCAGCTGCCCTGCCTTGCATACCATTCCCATTGGCACCATTCACTTAAAGATAACACAATCAGCTCTTCTACTAATAGTGCTCTGGAATAGCACTATCTACTGAAAGAGGCTAAAGTAACATTTCAAGGTAACCTTAAAAAAAATTAGTCGTGGCCTTGGATGATACAACCCGTTTTTGCAATGATTAGTCCATGTGGAACACTGAATACTCTAAGAGTATCAAAGGCTGTGCCATCTTGACAGATTGCCATATGACGGGCAAGTGAGGAGTTAACAGGACTAAAGAAGTCTACCAACCGATATGCGCAAGGATTGACATGCTCAAGGCTGTGGAAGGGAAGCATTAACAAGGCTGAAGAAGTCTGCCACCTGGAATCTGCACGGACCCCTGGGGAGGGAAGAAACAATACGGAGGTGTTGGGGTCTTGCCTCGCTAGCAGGGTCCTCCTGAGCAGACAAACAAACAGTCCTGTGATTGCGAAACTTGCAAAAAGCCAGCAAAAGCAGTGATTGCCCAGAGCCCCAGCCGTATGAAAAGAGACTTGGCAGCTAGGAGAGTTTGAGCAGGGACGGGAACGTGACCTATCATCCTCTCCGGCTGGACCTATGAGTATCCCCCCCCCCCCCTTTTCCTGGGACACTGGGTTAAGGTAACTCCTCGAGGTTGAGAGCCCTCTCACTAGGAGAGTTAACAAGAAAGCTTTCAAGTAGGGATAAGCAGTCCTTCCAATTAATAGCGCAGTAATTGACGGTTTCAGGTTATCCTTTCTAAATTAGTAACTGATGGTTTTGTGTTATCCTTTCTAAATTAGTAATCACAATATTTTAATAGATGTTACTAATCCAAAAACTTGTGTGAGGAAATAAACATTTTTTATTATTATTATTACATTACTGTCTCAATCGTTGCTATCGAACCTTCATAGCATGACAGTGCGACACCATATGGTAAGGAAACAACACAAATTAAGATTTGAGAGTACAGTTCACTCAGAAAGATGCTTTCTGCTAAGGCTGAAATGAAACCAGGAACCTTGTGTTCAGTGATCCCTCCTTTAAGTGAGGAAATCACTCCTATGACTCAAGCAGGACAAGCTGCAAGGGCTATGGGGAAATAGAAAATTTATTTCTCTCGGTCTTCTAAGCAAAGGGGGAAGGATGATCTTATGGCCAAAGCATTACAATAAAAATCTTGGGAGCCGAGTTCTGCTTTTCCTACCTTCACCATTTACTTGCTAGGTAGTCCCAACAATAACTTGTCTATATTTAGGCATCTGGAAAACCAATATTATAATGGATCCTCTTTCTAGGATGGGCTGGCATTTGATATAAAAGGCTAACAAAGCATTTTACCTGCACTGATGAGGAGGTTGCAATATCAAGATTGGGAATGCTTACCAGAAAGGTAATTTACATAAGATATGCAAGACAAAC
This sequence comes from Apteryx rowi, assembly GCF_003343035.1. NCBI lineage: Eukaryota > Metazoa > Chordata > Aves > Apterygiformes > Apterygidae > Apteryx > Apteryx rowi. The sequence continues at coordinate 160,354 of NW_020448619.1, forward strand.
TGAACTGTTGAACTACATTAGGGGAAGAATTCTGAAAAGCAAAGTTGCAGTAAGGTTACTGCCAGATATAATCTGCTGCACCTGAATAAGAGGATCCACTTCACAGCCAGCCTCAGCATAGTTCGTAAAACACCTTCCAGCTCCTCCTTTGCCTTGTTTCAGATCCTGTTTCTGCACACAGCCTCAGGTCATAGTTTCTCCCCCCTTTCTGTGCTACCCAAAGTCTTCTGAGGCAACAAATAAAGTGACAAAATACCTTACTAATTTCACTCAATTTGGGCAATTCCTGAGCTAGAATAGTCTGAAACACCACATTAACAACTCAGTAGGACAAAGAAAGTGTTTCATTTGGTATCTTCCAGAATGTGCCTTACCTAGAAAAGAACAGCAGTATCAGTAACTGCAGTCTTTAAGATTGTATGGAGTATATTCCAGAGTGGGATTTCCTTTATATTAGCATTTTCAGTCATGCCCTCTGATACTTGATATTAGTGCGAGCACAGGCAAGGAGGAGAGGAAGGCAGGAAGAGAATAAAATCATAACTCACACATTTCAAAGCCTGTATTACTGAAGATAAAGAATGGAAAACCCAAAATGGTAATGTGTGGGAGAGCCAAAGTTGTTGTGATTGCTTCAAGTATATATCTGTATCAGTTCCTGTGGAGGTATCTGGTAAGAAGTGACCTCCTGGGAGTAGCTGTATTAAAGAATTCCTGAATCACTTTTTGGTGATCTTGGCAGCCACCCAGCCACTGTCTCAAGGTTATAAAGCTTAAAGATTAGCAAATTGTTCATTAGCAAGTAGATCAAAGAAAGGATCTGCAGCTGGTGGCACTGTCGCGTGAAAGGGAGGGACGGAAGGCCCTTCCTTATCTTTATAATTTACGTTTGCCTGCCAGAGCCCCCCTGTTTGAGGACTTTCCCTGAGACAGTTTCGCAAAGTAAAAAGAATCTGTGTAATTTACATTTGCCTGCCAGAGCCCCCCTGTTTGAGGACTTTCCCTGAGACAGTTTCGCAAAGTAAAAAAGAATAAGATTTTATTAAAGCGACAGATACAACAGGTTCGGAATTGCCGTTGATAAATGCACTTGCTGCTACAAATGTTCTTTCTATGAGCTCAAACTAACAATTAAGCGCTTTCAATAATAATATATTTTCCCGGGTAACGTCCAACGTTTGTTGGAGGCGCAAGTCTTACCAAAGAGGCGTCCCTGTTTGGGGGAGGGAGAAGGAGGCTCGCTCGTCAGCAATCTCCGGTGAACAGGTCAGCGGTTCAATTTTCTTCCCTTCCAAAAACTTTAGTGAGCTATCCTCTGTTTTATAGTTGCTGAAGGTGGGATGTGGAAGTGCGGCAGACATACTTCATTGGCCAGATTGCCATTTGCGCGGTTGTTGGGGGTATGCCCCCCTTATTTACATATTGTTATGCAGCAAAGGGCGTGATTTTTAATATGGTAAGCAGGGATAATGAGGCTGGGGGTACTATAGGTCAACAGTTAGTCTGTGAGCAGCAATTATTTTTTGGGATGCAACCCTTTGTGGTCAGGGGCGGACCGTGATACCTCCATATCGCTCCCTCCTCCGCCGTGCAGCTGGAACAAACTGTCTGGCCTTCACCAGCTAGTTCGTTACTCATGTTGCAAAAGGGTGATGTGCTTTGGCTGCCACGTACTGTTTTTCCCGTGTGCCCCCTTATCTTTCTCCCTGAATTCTCTCTTGTTCCCACAGGCACATGCCTACGTGTTCCCAGGAGCGGGAGACACACTGGTCAGTTGGCAGCATATGGAAATGCACTGTGTGATCCACTAACCCTGGCCTTCAGATGTGCTGAATAATTCCTTTCACTGAGGAAGACAGACAGAAGGCTTTAATCCCACAGCAATAACAGCACAAAGCTCTCATTATAAACCATACAGCTTTTCTGCCGGGGCTGAATGAGATGCTGGCAGAAAACATCACAGCTTTTTAAAAAGTAGATCACCAAGCACATATTAGAGATTAGTTTAGGTGGCCCACTTTATTTATGGAAAGAATGTTTGAACTACCAAGGCTCAGGATCAAGGATCCTCAAGGATCTTACTTTCTCCCTTGAGAGTACAATGACCACACAGACCATCTTCATAAGGTAGTGCCTTCAGGTTTCCATACAGCAAGAATTCAAAGAGCTTTCTGAATTTTCCAGAAGAGAAGAACTATTTTCACAACTTGCTTAGGATTAGAATACATGCCTTCCATCCAGGGGGTTGCTGGGGTTCACCCGATATGAGTGCACATAAGCCAGCACTGACTCAAGGGAAGCCACATAAATAGTAGAAGGGAAGACAGCAGAGGTCAAAACAATTTGGGCTCAAGAGAGCAAGTATGTAGAAAACACTTGAGCAGCTTTAAAAGGCTTCACTGGAAAAAAGACATATAGGTATTACAACAGAATGAGCCCATGAAGAGAAAAATTGACATTCTAAGCTCTTCAACATTGAAATAGGCAGTGTGTAAATAGTTATTCTACTGCATTCGTTTTACTCTAACTTAGCCATATGAATAATCTTTTTGATTTTTAAGTCTTTCTGTGAGGTTTCCCACTGTGTAAGTTTCAGACAGATAATGAATTCTGCCAGTGGCACTTAATATTAAGCTGTATGCAATGATGCCATCCAGGTGCAGCCCGCTTTGTGTTTGCCAAATGAATTTGCGTACTTGGCATTAACCAGAATCCTTGAGAACAGCCAGGTACTGAGAGATTATCAGTCCTAGAAACCACAGTCGCTACATGGCTGGTTATTTTGCACACCATCAGGAAGTCTGCAAGGTCATTACTGATACCAGAAGGTGAAAACTAGTGCAATAACCTGTGTTGAGGACACTAAGACCTTGATGGCTTAAAGTCAGAGAGGGCATAAGAAGACACTTCCTTTCTAATTTGTTATACAGTGCATTACTGACATTTTTTTCTGTTAGGAGAACTAAAAATCAAAAACAAAGGGAACTCTGCACAACTGTTACTTACACACTAATAAATTCTGCAGCTTCAGAATATCCATCTGCTATTTCAAGTCATATTGGATTTACAATGATTGGGAGAGGTCTAAAGCCTGCTCCAGACATGCTCATGGTCAGTCAGAAAGGGACAAAATGACATCTACTGTGTTTAGGTGAACTACTGCTGTATAGTTTAGTCAAGTTTCCCACTACTGCTGCATTTCATGCCCTCACAGCTTCTTTGACCACCCTGTGCAAGACAGAGTCTGTCACCAGCTTCATCAGGTAAGTAGCAACATGGAACAAATAAAAAAACCCACACAAGTAAGCCTTGAATTCACTCCATAGGAATTCTGTAGTAACAAAGTCTCAGAAAGTAATCTGATTTGACTACAGTTTTTTTCTGTTGTTGTTTTTAAGTATATAGCTGTCCAGTATCTCTTCAGTACCTGTTGCACGCTGGTATCACAGTATCCCACTGATCACCTTTCTTTTAAAGTGTTTCTAAAATATCTACCATGATCTTACCTTTATGTAGGGCTAGATGTCCCATTTCTTAGGCTTATAGAATTGTGTATATTTGTATAGAGCTGTTTTTTCTTTTCTCAACCTCATTCAAGTAACTCTCCACTCTTATTTGACCATTGCCATCCTCTGCCCTGCTCTTCATGACACAATTTCCAGTTTCACACATAGTAGACGTGCTGCCCCAAAGCCAGTGCTCTTCTGCCTCTTAACATCCTCTTCAGTTCAAAAGCTATGATGCCAGTTGGTTCAACAACAGATGGACTAGTTCAGGCCAAGTTTCTAATCTCAAGAGAACAATAAATGCCAAGAAGAGTATGGGGTCCTGCTCCCAACCAGCTACAATGTCACAGGTGGTTCTGATTTTTTTATTTTTTTTATTTTAAAGAACAGAACATACACCTGTGTCCATTCTCTTAGGTGGCAAGTCAGCACAGGTACAATTCCAACTTCAGTACAGCAGTGCAGACGAACAGTGTAGAGTTACGCCTCACACTACTGTTCACTGCAAGGATTTTAGAGCCTATTTCCTCAGGACCTTCACAGAACATTCCAGAAAGCAGAATCTCAGGCTCTTGTCACACAACTTGCAAGCCTTGGCAGAAGCAGTACTGAGTGTCACATATCAATGCGCACAACCTGCTCATTGCTAGCTCAGAATATGCAACCCCTGGCAGGCAAAGTAAGGATCACAACTGCACCTATCCTTGCAATGGGATCAAAGCCCAGGGAATAACCAAGATAAAGCACACATTTCACACCTTCAATTTCTGAAAAGTCTGTAGGAGGAGAGGAAGTAATCAGTGACACTGTCTTAAACAGAGTCAATTGCCAAAGAATGAACAACAATCTTAAAGGCTCCACAGAGACATAGCATGAAGCTAACAGTCATATACATGCAACAAACCCCACCAGTGCCACTTCTTTGCTCTGTATTGTAAGGAGGAATCAGAAGCCACCACCAGCTTCTTGCTGTTGTATCACATACGCGAGGAAAAAGCCAGAAAATGAAACCCCATATGCTCCCAGCACAAGATCAACACGAGAAAAAAACGGCATCAAAAAATGCTCTTATTTTAGGCCAGTGACCCGTACCAACATATATCTCAATTTTTCTGCTCCCCTTCCCTTGAAAAACTACAGACTGAAGAACTTGAGCTTGATATAGGAAGTTTTTACTTTTACATTATATAGAATGAAGCTTGAATCCTAGTGTGAAATTGTGCTATTAGAATCGTTTCAGCTTTTGAATAAGGGAAAGTAAATCCAGTTTTGACACTAAGGAAACTTCCATTCACAAGACTGTGGTTATCTTTGTACAAATATAGTTACACTCAAGTCACAAACAGTGCTATAAGCTTCAGCATGATCATGCTTTTTGATTACAACAGAGTTACCAGTGTGATTTCTCAATTCGCATGAGAGGGAAAACCCCCTGAAGGACCATCTGTTCAACCACAAAACTTAGTAATCACTGTTCTCATTTTGGTGACTAAAGCAGCTTTTCTCATTCTCTCCTTTCCTATAGCACACTGTTTGAATGAGGAGGGCACTGCCATTTTATTCTAAAAAAGAAACAGAGGTCAGGAAGACTGGTCATTTTTAGATTTTTATTAAGAGGAGAAAATATATTTTCTATAGCAGGAGTCAAGAGCTAACAGTGGAAAAGCCACAGATGTGATACACAGTCAATCATTAGATATTCTTTATAAATAGATTCTTTGTTTATATTTGGTCCTTTGAAGCAACTTGCAGAAATAATTTAATATTTTTCAGCTTTCCAGAACACCAGTCACACAACAGACATCACCTGGAAGAGAGGGGACAAAAAGCTTCACAAACATGGATTTCCACTGGGTATCAAGGGACAGTGCAGCATCCTCTAGTCAGTGTTGTATACAAACAGCCTGAGTCTGTTCCTAGACAGGCTTCCAGAATTTCTTTCTGAACACCAGGAATATACCATGCAAGATGCACCTTTCCAATCAGGAAAAGAAGATTTTCTTCTCTCTCCTTTGTTTAGCTTTTGTGTTTGAAAACAAACAAACAAACAAACAGATCACTGCCCTAACCATTAAATATCTAAACTGAAGTCAGATTAAACAGTAACAGAGGCAGACCCATCCTTTATTTTTGAAGAGCTGCTCACAAAGACTATACTTCTAGAAGGCTTCACCACCCTCACAAGACCAGCAGTAGTTACTCCAATGCCAATGAGGATTGCTTTCTCTTCCCCCTCCTAAGATGTCTTTGCCATCATTGACAGTACTCTGGGTTTTCTAGCAGTATCCACTCAGATGCCAGGGCACTTCAGAAGCAGAGATCAAGTAATGAGCATGTTCCTGAAGTCTGTACTCACCACATTCACAGTCCTGTTCATCTCACTCATATCTTGAAGCCCAGAGCTCTCATGCACTCTTTATGAGCTTCAATAAGGTGCCCACAGTTTTCTTCACCCTTCTCAATGATGCTGCAAAACAAAAGGATTTCTAGGGTTCAACAACAAAATGTTATTATTAGTCAAAGGAACAGAGCTAACAAGCTGTTGGAGACAATCAAAAGAGCCTATTAGACTCCACAGATCATCTTTTTGCCTATCTTGTCCAGGGCAGCACTGTTTAGGAAAGTAGAATACTGTCTCAAAAAGGTGCACAAGCCTGGAGCAAAGCACTCTTAAAACTCTGATTAGATTCATAAGAGAATTTCCTATAAACAAGCCAGTGTCTATTCTGAGCAAGTCTAGACTGGGATTTGTTATGTAACACAGGACTGTCACCTCACTTCATCCAGCACACTGATCTTGTCAGCAGCGAGTTTCAAATCATTCTGTAGGTAAGGAACAAGGCTTCTGCAGTAAAAGGCAAACACACAATAGCTTGACCAGTAAGTGAAGTTTTAGTCCAGCTTCAGGTGGTATTCAGGGAATAATCTGAAGCCAAAAATTGTCTAGGTACTGTCAAAAAAAAAAAAAAAAAGGAGGGGGGGTTATATCACATCAGGTAATTTTTGATGTTACTCATTTTTCCAAGTGTCTAATACATATTCAAATAGCGGTAGAAGTCTACCATAGCTGGTGTATAGGATATACCACAAAAGCAGTTCAGACTCACTGTTTGATGGCTTGCAGAGCACTTCCTGTCCTCTGCAGTGGGGACTCCATCACACTGCAGTGGGCAGGTCACAGGTTTCATCAACCCTGATCTATCAGGCTAGGCTATTTTCACTCTCAAAAAAAGCTATCAAAGTGTGAACAACTAAAATAACTTTTTTTTTCGTCACTTAAGTCTCATTGTAGTAAGTGTCGCCAGAGGTGCTGGCTGCTCAGGGCAACTCAATCTGATCCATGGCTTCCATCCTACCACCCTATTCTTAGAGGGCCTTGCCTTTTCTATCATGTAATTAGATGTCCACACCTCACCTTGACAAAAATAGAGTACCTGCTATTACGTCACCTACCGGAAAACACTTGTACAACCTGTAAAGTAAAAAAGACAGGCAGTTTGGCCTCTTGACTGAAGTCATTTATTGTCATATACAAAGGACCTCAACTGCAGGGTGCAACTACATGTTGATAGGGCATGTTACACTGACTAAGCCTATAGTTAAAAATACAATGACATATATCATGGCCAATATTTGCATATTTGTGAGAAATGCCAGTCCTCCTGAGATCTAACAAACATGGCATTTTGTTTTCTTTACAGAGTAACAACCCTTACAATCAAATAAATAATAAAATGAGAACATTAGTACCTGCAGATACTCGTTGCTGCAGCCAATCAACAGTATTGAGTAATAATCAACAGGATTTGCAAGCAGCATTAAAAGCTAGTCTCTGGCGCTGTTTTAAGCTAGGATCGTTACATGTTAAACTCTTTATTTTTAATAATCCCTTAAAGATACTTCCTCCTCCTCCCTCCTCGTGCTCCTCCCTACCCCTCTTGGGCGTTTCAGCACCCTCAGCTGGCGGGGGGAGAGGAGGGCTCGCAAACACCACCCCAGCCCCCTGGAGAGGACACAGATCCACAGCGGGTGGCGGCAATCGGAGCCGGGCGGGGAACCCACCGAGAGGGGCCCAGCGCGCAGGCCGGGCGGGGGCGGCGGGCAGGCTAGGGCCCCCGGCAAAGCCGTGCAGGGCGGCGCTGGCTAACCGCACCCCCGGGAGCCCTGAGCAGGAGCCGGCGGCGGCGAGACGGGCCCGGGAAGGGGCGCGGCCGCCCGGCCCGCGCGCGGGGAAGGCAGTTGGGGCGAGGCGGGGCGAGGGCGGCCGCGCCCCGTCGCTCACTCACCAGGCGTCGCGAGCTTTCTTGGTCTCGGGGCAGGCGCAGCAGGGTTTCAGCGGCTTCTTCTCCGCCCGCGGCTCCTCCGCGCCCTGCGAGTCGCAGCTGGCGGCTGCGACCGTCGACATGGCGGGCGGCTCACCCGCAGCCACGGCCTGCGGACAGGACGGGACGGGCCGTCAGCGGGGGGAGGGGGGAACCATCCCCCCACTCCAAGCCACGATGGAACCGCCCGCGCGGGCCAGCCCCGCCCCCCCCCGCGCTCCTCTACCTGCTCCCCGGCACGAAAGCGGCACGGCACCACGACACCCTTCGCGCTACACTTGCTCCTTGCGGAAGCCTTCTGGTTCCGGGTAACGTCCCACTCCCCCTCCCCGCCACCAGCACCCTCGACAGACACCCGCCAGTTTGCGCTTGCGCGCAGAGCCCGCGGCATGCTGGGAGATGTAGTTCTGAATCACTTCCTCCGTCATCCTCCCCGCCTCGCCCCTTCCCGGCAGTACCCGCAAGCGGGGGGGGGGCCTCCGCCCTGCGGCTCGTGCGCATGCGTGGGGCCTGTTGTGCCCCTCCCCCCGGGCTGCCGAGTTGCTTCTTCCTCTTCCGCGTTTCCCAGCGCCCTGTCCCGGAGGCAGGTGCCTCCTTGTGGCCTCTGCACGACAAGGACAAGGCCCTGGGGGCCGCTGGGTCACCTTTACCCTGGGGTCACGCTGCCATGAAGGACGGAGGCCGCTGCCCATGTCCTCTGCGTCCGCGGCCCCCGCAGGGTGCTTCCACCAGCACTGCAAGAGAGAGCATCCAGGGGCTGCACCATGCCTTGTGGTGCCCCCAAGTAATGTATCTGTGCACCTCGAAAATTATCTTGCCTTCACATAAAAGTCAAACAGCCTAACCCTTGAAAAAATCATTTTGAGTCATTGTTAGCAACGTTTTATCAGGCAGTAAACAACACTGGATCTTGAAAACAAAAATCAGTGTTGTGCTTTCCATAAGAATCATGCTAGTTCAAAGGCTGTGTTCGTTGTTATCCCAGTACAAGGATAGTTACCATACAAACAGATCCTGATCTTGTGATAATTATCCAACATGCTGTAAGAGTTATTGCCTAGGAATACTCATCCTTAGTATTTACAAGCCAGAAAGAAAGGGGAAGGAGAAGCAAGCAGAAGGATGAAAAATGATTTATCAATTGATAGAAGTGGAAAAGAACTTGTATCTCTCAACTTCAGGGGCCTGTCTCCTATAACATGCTGCCTCTGCTTTTCAGTTTGCTTCTGCCCTCTCCCTGCCATGTATTTGCAGAAAACTCATACTGTCTTGGAATTGGTGCTGTTGTCCTACAGTGCTTTCATCAGCACTCCTTTCGGTCTGGCCTCTGCAGAAACACAAAACAACCCTACTTCTTAAGGGATATTTGTGCTACTCTAGCTCGTACAGTTATTCTGTCCCACATGATCGTTATGTGTCTGGTTTCTCTTTGTGCAATGCTTCCACTTGTTCAGCAGAACGTCACAATGGTATCAAAGCTCCCGCTACTGAAAGCTGTTCTGCACCATTCAGCTCTGCTTCATTCACCTGCCATCTGCTGCAATAGTAACAAGAACAAGAATTTAAACAGAAGATTTCAATTCTGATAGAGACAGGCACTAGAATCAAAAAGTTGTAGCCAGTTATCTAATGCCCTTCTTTCTCTCCTATTCAAGCAGTGGAGAAAATATGGTCTCAAGTCATTATAGCAACGGTGCAAAGAAAGCTAGAACTCCATGGGAGGAAAGAGAAGAACATGCAGGTGAGCAGGTTCACATATGCGAATAGCCATCAGGACTGGCAAAATTTAATTTTGCCGTTTATGGCTGAGGGCCAGCCTGGCCTGCTCCTGCCATGGGAAGAATGTGAAAAGCTGCTTTTCCTCCCCTTACCAAGAGCCACCATCCTGCTTATTCTGCCCCATACCAGGCATCAGCAGCCACTCTTGCTTTCCAGAGCTCTGGCATATACAAAATAGTTTGACTATTTTGCCACAGTCAGCTGTCCTAGGCAACTGCCTGCTACACCTGTGGCGGCAGTCAGCCCTGATGATGATGATACCTGCAGATGTATATACTGGCAGACATTGTAGAGCAAAGGAACTCCCTGCACAGGTAACAGTGGGAAGGCTGCATGTCAGCAGATGTGATACTGCTGAGAGCTTGGAGGGGGAAGAGAAGAATATGCCCGCTGGGATGCAGCTGCTATGCTTTTGAATGGGATGTAGCAAGAGTCAAAAAAGAACTGGCAGCTTACAGCATCTAGTAAGATTATCTGTAGTTATAAGAATACCAACAAGAACACTTGGAGGGACAGGAAGCCTAATATTTCAGGACTCTAAATCATTTCTGACTAAAAGGATGAATTTTTCACTTGTTCTTTGGTCTACTATGAAAAGTAGTTAGCAATAGCTACCATAGAACAGGTTACCTGCTCTCAGTCTCAGCAGAACTCAGGAGCAGGGAAATAATCTGCTAGGGTTGTGAACACTCCAGTCAGATAAAAGACTGAAACAAGTCCTGCCTTATAAACATCATGAAATATCAAGCAACCCTTTTTTTTTTTTTTCCAAAAGTCCTCAGCAAGATAGGTAGAATGATTATTTTACTGTCAGCCCTCAACCTTCCGAGAAGCCAGGTCAAAAGTGAGATGATTCTCTCTTGGGAGATTTTGCTCTTATTCTTCTCTGGAGCGCCAAGGTGAATGCCAAGATCACTGACTCTTGCTATCTGAATGAGTAAATGACACATGAGGAATTCTTCTCTGATTCTGTCATTCTTAGAGAGAGAGGAGAAATGTAATTAACTCTTTTCCAGAGGGGCCAAGCTCCTCATTTTCATCACGTGGATACATGAGGCTGTCTCATTTTCAGAGTTGAAACACCGCTGTGGCACTCCTGTCAGTGCAACTCCTTGAAACACAGGCCCTGTGGATCTTGCCTCTGCATTGCCATCCTACCTCTAAACTGGTGCTGTGAAACACTAACTCACCTAATCAAGTTAGTTATCCATCAGTCTCAGATCAGTAGCCTGTCCCCAGCTATTCCTTTTTGTCTGGTAAAACTGTTCAAGTTGATCTATGCCCACATATAACCCTATGTTATTGTGTTAATATTTTAAGCATGTTTTCCTTTCAAACAAACTTGTTTGGCCTTTTCTTCCTAGAGCTTTATCCACTTCTTCAGGGCTTGGAGTTCATGATAGCCACACAAATTCTGAGGGAAAGCCTGTGGTAAAAAAAACCCTCAAAGGGGATTTTCCAAGTCTGCAAGTGAACAGTATCCCACATCTTCTATTTGAAGAAGAGTTTGAATGAGACTGATTTGGCCTGTAGAAACCAGGAAAAGCCCAAACCAAACACACTGTATACTCTTGCTAGAGTTGCAGAATAACAACAGGAGAAGGGAGGTAAAACTTAGTCTTCTGCATTCTCTGCACAAAGGTATAGCCTTTGGAGACTAAGCATCCCTGCAAGCAGCACTCCATTTTAACTCTAGCAGCTTCCCAAATAAATTAAGGAGGAGCACAGTTATTTTTGCCCTGCCTGCATGGTTATGGTTTATAACAGAATCACCATGGAAGAAGGCATCACTTCCTGGGGGGTGGGGGGAAGAGCAGCAGAGGGGAAGGAGAAGGAAGGGAACTGTTGTTAAAGCACAGTCAGGTTAACACACTTTCATATTGATTACGCTTTGGAGTACAGCACGGAGGGGAGATGCACAGCCTTTTTTCTTCTGACATTACATTGTGCATACAGACGTGTCCTTAACTGGGTGCTTCCCCCCCCCCTTCATCCTCTGCCTGCTGAATCAAAGAGTGTATGTCAGAATGAACATATTCATTTACAAGTCAAAGAGGAATGGTTGAGGGCAGGCTACTGAGTTGAGACTGCTGGAAAATTGTCAGATCCAGCACCCAAGAAAGGAGATACAGTGAAAACATCAGAGACTCTGAAAAAGATAATGAATAAAGAGCATCTCCAGTCTACCACACCACTTAGCAGCCTGGTGCCACATGTGAGAGTACCGGGAATACAGAGAGCACTGCACATTTACAGCCTTGGGTTTAGAGAAGTAGGTTAAGTAGGGGAGAGACTGTCCATGGGGTTATGAATTATTTTACCTGTACAGCCTTTCTTCAGAATTAAACAACATGTAGCAGTGACTCATAATGTGTGAGCATATACTAGCACTGCAGTCTATGCCTTTGGCTTCTTATATCTTCAATGTCAGCACACTTCACAAAAGGCTGAGCATAGTCACCCTCATGAACACATCCCTGAAGCTTCATGGTATCTAAAAAAACCAACTTGACTGTTAGAGAGATTCAAGTGGCTGGACTTTTCAAGGAACCTCAAAAATACATATATGTTCATTGTTACTGTTTTGTAGGGTAAGCTCCTACTGACATCATTTGAAAGGAGTAGTCTGAGGTAATCTGGGTTTTTCCAGATTTCTCACACTTCTGATATACATGCATATATTGGTGAATTTAGCTGTGGAAAATCTGAGTAGTGAAACAGATCTGAAGGTATTTTGGTATCTTCCCCATACTGTCTATTCTTGAAACCACTAACCCTTCACCACCCTAAAAAAAAGAAACCTTTTCATTATTAGTCTAGAGAAATATTTTTGTCTTTGATTTAGTATAAACATGAGACAGCCACTGTCACAGCAGTCCAGTCAACCATACACTGTGTTTGATTGTTGAAAAAGGTGTCTATGTTTTGGTCAGCACTTACATACTCATGCTAAGGAAAAAGGACTCCAGACATCTGTGAGTAAGATGACTGGTCAGGGCCCTGTTGCCTGTTAAATTAACTGCCCAGGTACAAGATAGATAGGTTTTCTCTCTTTGATAAGAGCTGCAGATTTGCAACTGCCAAATACTATCTGCTCAGTAGTGTGACCTGAGAGAGAATGAATGCTGGGATAGGAGGAGCTTTGCTCTAATCTTGTACAACGGAAGAGGCTCTAAGGTGATTAATTATGTCTCCCCAAAGTTTCAAACTCCATCTTCAGGTGAAAGCAAGTGGCTCCCTGAGCTAAAATAACCTCAAAAAATAAAGTGCTAGTCCCTTCTCAGGCTGAAGAGGAAAAGCCCATTGTTTCAGGACAATGGCATGATGTTTATATGTAGGCATTTTGCACCACAGCACTGAATCCTTCTGTCCTGCGAGATCATCAGGGAAGACTGTAAGGAGAGAGGATGTACCTCCTTCAATTCTGGAAAACAAGTCCTTGAAGAAACAATAGTAGAATCAAAATTACTTTTAAAGCATTTCTGCCTGTTTTGAATGCCCTATGAGCTAGTACTACAACCAATCATCTTTTGCCAGAAGTACAGCCAAATCTTCAGACTGTCAAAGGCCAGAGATGGAAAGTAGTTTGCAGACTGCAGTCACTTTCCATGTTAGAAACAGAACGGCTATCTCTGTCATTGTGGGACTCGGCCAACAGTGTTGCAGGGATTTGGAAATCTCATGCTGAGACCGGGACTCTGTGGCCAGTCCCTTCACAGTAAAGAAAATGGTAATCCCTGTACAACAACAGGCAGAGCAGAAAACTTTTGTCCCGATCAAAATTTGCAGCAAAACTAATTTCAAGCATTGTCACCATGACTTACTTCAGCTAACAAACCAATATTTTTATAATACAGGTGGGACACTGTTTCCAGTAATGTATGACTTTTCCAGTGAAATCTGGGTGTCTGTGCAGAAAAGAAATGGACATCAGTGCTTCCTTTTGTATAAACTTAGAAGACCTTATGTTTTTCTCACATTTTTCTGCAAATCTCTCTCCACAGATTGTGCTAAGATTATGACTAGCATTGCTTTCCTGTTTTCCTCTTCACTGCCTGCTGAAAGCATATCCAGAGATATTAGTAAAGATTATGAGTTTGCCATGCAACACTGCAAAAGCCAGATCAACAAATTCAGTATGCAATCTCCCTGGTAACATCACAAAAGAAGGAAGCTGGGATTTTGTGCTCAACCCCAAAGTAACTTGCCTGTTCCACATGCATTTGAAGCAAGAACAACTGAGTTTGTGGCAATATGACAGCTTTTTCGCAATGCAGATGTGCAGCAGCTGACATTGGATGTGCATTCCAGGCATGCTGAAGCTTAGTTCAGTGCATGCTGGGGTGGCTGCTCAGCTGGTCCCCTTCTTGGAGGGAATACCCATGCAAATCTGTACATTCTGGGATAGCCCATTGCACAGATTGGTGGGAAGGAAGAGCCAGCTGTTTGCACACAAACAGCTGCATGTTATACTTACACAACAAAAGAACATGGTTGAGGAAGACAAGCGTATGTTGTCTGACAGCCTCTATGCTTAGTAATTGATGAAATCCTAACTTGAATTTGGAAAAAGAACATCACTAATCCTCCAAAAGACATGAATCTGCAAAGACCTGTCTATCTACTCTAGTCAGACTCAGGCTTTCAGTTAAAAATCAGGAAGCAAATGCCCAGCAGTTAGAAATCAGAAAACACAAATTCCCAGCTTTCAAAAGAGTTTAGGCATGAACAAGATACACATTAGTCACCCAGAGGGAAGTTTTGCTGTACTCAGATTTCTTTTTTTTTTTTCTTTCCTCTGCTCAGGTTTTGTAATTGCAGAGTTAACCAAGACAGCTGGCTATATAATTCTGCCCAAACAGGAAACCTCTTTTATTCTCACTGCTCATGACTTGAAAGAGTAAGACTTTCAAACTTCTGCATAACTCCTATACAAAGCATCAGAACTGATCTGAATGTGACCCCAAACAGTCAGACAGCTGAGCCACTGTTAATATATAGTACCATGCATAGATGATCTCTGATTAGTCACCACACAGAAAGCAAATGCTGCCCACTGTTTATGCTTATATGTTACAGGAAATCTCTTTCAGAACCCAAGTTCACTTGCCTGTGTATTGAAGAAAAATGACCCACTGTAATTCCATTAAATAGTCCATAATACCAACCTTCAACCTTGATCAATTCTGCTGCAAACCAGGCAGTGCTACTGAACAGCTCTGATGAATGGCGTTCACCTGTCTGTCAACTGAGAAGCAGTGAAACAGTAGGTCAACTTCCTTTCCACTGCACACATTGCAGTTGCCCTTTTTTCCCCTAAGAGTTGCTGCCATTAACAATTCTATTCTACCTGGTGGTGTGCCATTTTGATGTCAGTGTCTAGCAAATCTGGCTTGTTTCAATCTACTCAAGTCTTTCTTGATCATGTTTTACGAAATGTGAAGCTCCACAATAGCAAATAGTTTAACAATCATGACAAACGGCAGAAGCTAAGTGGAAGCCTGGAAGGAATCATTAGTATGTACAGATAGAAGAGTCATTCCATTTTTGAGATGTTACTGATTGCAGCTGCATTCTTCTATGCACTTAAGTCCCAGCATCTCACACCTTTTAAATATTGCATCCAGACACATGCTGTATAGCTCTGCAAGCTGCTTGTCAAGAGCAGGTATCATTACAAGTCTTCTGCATCCATTTAGACCCTTCATAGCTGTTACTCACTGGCCAAAGTTATAAAATGATGTAGAAAATGCAGACCTCTTAAGCCATTTCTTTCACTTCAGTGGAGAAGCTAGGTTTCAACTTTAAACACTTAAGAGTCTCTTGTACTTGTTTTCTTCTGCTCTTCCTGTCAATCCAGGAGAAGGATTTTTAACAGCGCCTCATGAGCATCATTGCCACTTTCTAAAGTAGACCTTCAGGAACCTAATTCCCACCAAAAATCAACAGCACTTGATTATTAAGTGCCTAAGAGTCAGATTTTAAGAAGCATTGGGGCATCTCTACGTACATGTCAAGCGATTCTCAAAAGAGCCTATCTACATTGTCAGCTGCCTAAATACCATTATGTATTGGAGTACAATTATTTTTGCACAAGTGACATGGGAACAAAAGTCATCTACATGGCAGAAAATTTCATCTAAAGCTTCAGCTCCAGCCCACATCTTAAGTATTTTGCCCTGGTTTTCAATACCAGCATCCCGTGCAGTATTGCCTCCAAGTATTGAGTGCCTATTGGGTGGGTACTTACTCTGCGTAATAAACTAAATTTCACTGAACACATCCTGCCTGGACTGGCACATCCTTAACTCTAACTAATCCGGTACCTCATTTAAAACCCAGAATGGATTCTTGCAAGTCTTATTTTCCAAGGGGGGGGGGACATCCAAAGACTTAATCAGGATCAAAGAGAGGATGTTTCCGGATCAATATGCTAGAGGCTGCATTCCTATCATACTCACACAGTTGGTATGTCAAGACAGTGATGTCCTCTATATCCCGTAGCATGTTCTGTTTATTCTCCATCATTTGCAGTTGTTATACTCGTGACAAAGTTGGTCTTAAAGCAAATGGGATTATACACTTAAAGTTAGCTAGTCCTTTCTTAACAGACTGGATCAGCAGGTCCAAGAAGCAGCCTGCACAGCAGATTTGGCCCAAGAGGAAAATACTAGGCCATCAGAAAAGTAAGAGAGAAACTGTTCAGGCAGTATGTAAACCCCCTTGTTGCTTTTGTCTCAATGGACAGATTCTGTGAAATAGCGCTGCTCACACATGAGGAGAAAAAGATCTGGAGGCAGGGCTCTTGCTCTGCTTGGACACAGTTTGGTACATTGGATCTGCAGGCTGTCACAGCTGCCTTCTTATGGACTGTGAAAACAGGGACCCCCAAACCAGGGTGTAACTGGAAAGGCTGTGCGAGTCAGGAGGGTTCAAAGAAGTGAATTTAATGTATTTGGAAACAACACACAAAATCAAATCCCTCACAGCCTGGGCAGAGTGTTTTAAGATACATATACATGCAAAGTGGGAAGGACTATGTAGGTACTCATGAAGAGAGAGGGGAGAGATATGAGAACTTGTAAGACCTGGAGAAAGCCCAGGCTTGGCTATCTTACACAAAGGATATGCTGCTTACACATCCCTCCCCAACCCTTGAAAGGGCTCTGTTCAGCTCCCACCCCATTCCAGGGTATTTCTTCCCATGAGCTGAGTGTCCTGCCACTGCGCTCTCACCCTCATATTTCTGGTGGGCCTTCCCCTGAGCCCTTGGATGTGCAATAGCTCTCAGCCTATCTCAGTCCACTAGATAACAACCGTAAGGATGATCAGCAAAGTTGTTTTTTGGAAAGGTTTAATAGAGAGGATTAAGGTCATGTTGCACTAGCTGTTTGTGGTTTATGGAAGAGTTATGCTGTATTTATAATGACAGGCTGAAATAAGGCTCCATAACACTTCCGTCCAGCTATTTAATTTCCATGAACAAAGTGGCTAAAAAGGTCACTGAAAATGAAGAGTCCCTAGGGCTGCCTATACATCAGATCTTTGTGCAGACACAAAGACAAACATTCACTCCCTGGAAAAGTTTTCCAACTACTTGGAAGCCAGACTTGACCAGGCACTTCGGCAAACAATAGGAGGAAGAGCAAGGATAGCTGATACGCTGCAGAGGTCAGCAGTATACTTCATTTCATAGTTTTTGACATATCAGACAAATACATACCGCATGTCTCCACATCTGCTGAATTGTTAAGCTACCCTGAACTAATGTGGGGTTTAGTACAAACTATCTATCATGCAGCCAGTAAAAATCTAGCTATTGAATTCCTGAGCTTCTGGGAAAAGGGATCACCTTGAAATCGCTTTTGTTCAAGGTGACAACTTTTGCTGAAGGCGACAACCTCCTCTCTAGGGCCCTTGACATTCTTAGAAAGTCACCACTCTCAGTCATGCTTGACCCCTGCCTAGGCTGGGGAAAGGAAGATCCAGATGGCCTGAGTCAATTGTCCAGGCTAGGCCAGGCCGGTCTTTGCTGGTGACAGTACCCTCCCTGCACCCATGCAGCCTCTTCTCAGGCCCTGTGAGTAAAATAGGGTGATCCAAATTTATCCCATCCAAAGTATTAACAGGCTTCCATCTGTTTTCGGGATTGCCCTTTTAAAGAAAGAACTGTTCTCTTTCAGCCTAGCATGGTGCTGACAGGAAGCTTCTTGCTTCACCAGAGCAAGAACTCAGTGGCACCTGGAATCCTTCTACTAACTCAGATAGCCCCCATCCCTCCTCAGGTTCCTTCCAGTTACAACTGCCTTTTGCTTTCCTTCCCTCCCTCCCTGCACTTCCACTCCCTTTTCCAAGTCAGTGGGTATAATCTCTTCCCCACACTCCTATAGACAGCTTCTAGCAAATGCAGTAGTTGATTATTATTTTTTTTTTTTACTTTTCAAAATACAGAAACTGATGAAAGGGCTGGAGCTGATCCTTCATAAAAAGCAGATATGGCTCCGATCACACCCCAGCTGTATGCACATTCCTCATCCAGGTCTCCAGAAGCAAGGAGTAGTTGGATTGCTCTAAAGACACAAGTTCTTCCCAAGTCATACTAATGCAGAAATATGGTGTGAAATCCTGTCAAGTCACTATAATATTCCCCTTCCATCAAATTGATGTTCCTTGGGCTCTGAGGAGGATTGTTCTCTCACCTCTTGTGCTCTGACTAGCATGTAGCATCTCCTCTACTGATTTGACCATGGAGGAGCAAGGAAGAGAGGGAACCTAAGGTTTAATTTTGAAATGAAACATTTTAACACATTGGAACTTGAAAGCTGCAAGCTAACATGTTGGCATTGACATTTGTTTCTCTGAGTATTGTATGGGAAGGTTGAGAATACTACACAGTCCTAGGAATTCATTAGTTCCCTAAGGAATTTGACCCAAGACCCTCTTACTACTGAGGTAAGACAAGATTCCTGACTTCAGCCCAGCATATCAGCCAAATGTCTGCTTCAGTCTTTCCTTGATCACAGATGAGTTCTGGATCAGATTCTCAAAGTGAAATGAGGTTTAAGAATGCCTAACTACATTGCTGAACTTGGGTTTTTGTCATTAACCTGCCCAAGGGCATGAAAATGTCCTTAATTCCCGCCTTTTCTCCCTCTCCCTCTCTCTCTCTCTCAATTTCTCTCTCTCTCTCTCTTTCTCTCTCTCTCTTTCTCTCTCTCTTTCTCTCTCTCTTTCTCTCTCTCTCTCTTTCTCTCTCTCTTTCTCTCTCTTTCTTTCTCTTCCTCTCTTTCTCTCTCTCTTTCTCTCTCCCTCTTTTTCTCTCTCTCTTTCTCTTTCTTTCTCTTTCTCTCTCTTTCTCTCTCTCTCACTCTCTTTCTCTCTCTCTTTCTCTCTCTCTCTTTCTCTCTTTCTCTCTTTCTCTCTCTCTTTCTCTCTCTCTTTTTCTCTCTCTCTCTTTCTCTCTCTCTCTTTCTCTCGTATGCCTCTCGCACGCACCTCTCTCGCGCACCAATCTCTCGCCTCTCTCTCACACCCATTTCTCTCTCGCGCGCCCCTCTCTTCCACGCACCTCTCACACCTCTCTCACGTGTGACACACTCTTGCACACGCACACCTCACTCTCACCGCTCTCGTGCATGCGCCTCTCTCGCGCACGCCTCTCTCTCGCCTCTCTCACCCCTCTCTCGCCCCCCTCTCTCGCCCCTCTCTCTCTCGCCCCCCTCTCACCTCTCTCTCGCCCCTCTCTCTCTCTCGCCTGTGCCTCTCTCTCTCTCTCGCCTGCATCTCACTCTCTCGCCCGCACCTCTCTCTCTCTCTCTCTCTCACCTGCGCCTCTCTATCTCTTTCTCGCCCGCCCCTCTCTCTCTCTCTTCGCCTGCGCCTCTCTCTCTCTCTCGCATGCGCCTCTCTCTCTCTCTCTCGCCTGCGCCTCTCTCTCTCTCGCCTGCGCCTCTCTCTCTC
>NW_020448619.1:188904-189966 GCF_003343035.1 Apteryx rowi
GCCTCTCTCCCTCTCTCGCCTGCACCTCTCTCTCTCTTACCTGCACCTCTCTCTCTCACCTGCGCCTCTCTCTCTCTCGCCTGTGCCTCTCTCTCTCTCTCGCCTGCCCCCCTCTCTCTCTCTCCCCCCTGCGCCTCTCTCTCTCTCTCTCCCCTGCGCCTCTCTCTCACCTGCGCCTCTCTCTCTCCCCTGTGCCTCTCTCTCTCTCTCGCCTGCACCTCTCTCTCTCTTACCTGCACCTCTCTTTCTCTCTCGCCTGCGCCTCTCTCTCTCCCTCGCCTGCGCCTCTCTCTCTCTCCCCCGCGCCTCTCTCTCTCTCGCTTGCGCCTCTCTCTCTCTCTCGCCTGCGCCTCTCTCTCCCCTGCGCCTCTCTCTCTCTCCCCTGCGCCTCTCTCTCCCTTGTGCCTCTCTCTCTGCCTCGCCTGCGCCTCTCTCTCTCTGTCCCCTGCGCCTCTCTCTCTCTGTCCCCTGCGCCTCTCTCTCTCTCGCACCTGCGCCTCTCTCTCTCTCGCACCTGCGCCTCTCTCTCTCTCGCACCTGCGCCTCTCTCTCTCTCTCGCCTGTGCCTCTCTCTCTCTCTTCCCTGCGCCTCTCTCTCTCTCTTCCCTGCACCTCTCTCTCTCTCTCCCCTGCGCCTCTCTCTCTCTCTCTCGCCTGCACCTCTCTCTCTTTCTCTCTCGCATGCACCTCTCTCTATCTCCCTCACCTGCCCCCTCTGTCTTTCTCTCGCCTGCACCTCTCTCTCTCGCCTGTGCCTCTCTCTCTCTCTCGCCTGTGCCTCTCTCTCTCTCTCTCGGCTGCGCCTCTCTCTCTCTCCCCTGCGCATCTCTGTCTCTCTCTCTCCCCTGCGCCTCTCTCTCTCTCTCTCCCCCCTTCACCTCTCTCTCTCTTGCCTGCGCCTCTCTCTCTCTCTCACCTGCTCCTCTCTCCCCCTCTCGCCTGCGCCTCTCTCTCTCTCTCTCTCTCTCCCCTGTGCCTCTCTCTCTCTGTCTCTCGCCTGCGCCTCTCTCTCTCTCTCGCCTGCGCCTCTCTCTCTCTCTCCCCTGCGCCTCTCTCTCTCTC